>NC_088980.1:132787103-133121270 GCF_963932015.1 Anas acuta
AAATGTCAAAAAAAGTCATACTTGTCAAAAACAGCCTATTTCTGGGAAAAGTGGCAAATAGTGGCCTGCTGAATTTTCCCAAGGTCAATGATGCTGAAGACTTTCAAAAGCTGAAAATGCTGTAGATTTGAGTGCTAGCTCATTTACTTGCCCACAAGGTGACTCTGCTCATGCTCAAGAACCCACTGAGAGGCATCTCATTGTGTGGCTTATAAATATAGAATCACTTTGATAAAGTCAATTGGGCTGCAATGACTTCTGCTAGCTGAGAATCTATCTGACCAAAATTAGGCAAGCCTGGCCAAGGAATAACATGGCTTTTTTCCCCAAATGATTTACAGCTTTGTTGTTTTTTTTTTGTTTATTTGTTTGTTTTTTTGCACTGGAGGCTTGCTCAGTACGGCCACCCCACCACCAGTTCACCAGAGGGCTTGGCAGGGTCTCAGCCCAGCGTTGACTTTGTTTTCTGACTGTTTTGATTAAAGATGTGCAGCTTCAGCAATCCTCTTGATATCTCTTCAGCTTCCTTGTAAATCTTTTCCCAGGTTGCCACTAGGGCGTTTCTCATTTGTGAATCTGGTACTGAGTTTACCCAACACATATTTAGTCTCCATCTTTCTCTGACTCATCTCCATAGCTCCTCCAAAACAAAGATTCATTTCCAGGATACTAATGCACGACACATTTTCTCCCTAAGTCATTTCATTCAACTACTCAGCAGTACCAGGTTTTGTCACCAGTGCTTCTGAAACCTCGTGCTTTCATGACTCCCCAGAGAAACGCTCTGACCTCTTAAAAGCCTCAAAGTATGCTATTTATTATTTCAAAAAGCTCCCATCTAAGCTTGCTCTTCCTATCTGTCATTTAGATATTATTTTTCATCTTCGTCTAGACAATCTATGTCTAAATGCCTCATCTAACACAATCACTATCTTTAGCATGGTTTTCTTTCTTTTTTCTTACATCTTCCCTCCTGTGCCTCCCTCTGCTGTATTTCACTTGACACTGACCAAATGAGGTTTGCTTCCTCTTGGTGTAACCCCCTGACTCTGAGCTACCTTCCTGGTTTGTATCCTCCCGAGATGCCTCACAGGTGTCATACCAACCTTCCTCCTCCCTCATGCTCTGATTTAGTATCACCTGTGTTTACAGGCAACATTGGTCTTCTCTCTTGACTAGTAGATTCCTTGTATTAACATAGATCCCTTTTTCCACACACTATTAACTGTCTGATAGTATGTCTCCTTGGCCCTGATTTATTCCATAAATATCAGTCAGACCTTGTTTGTGTGCCTTTTTAAAAGCTTATTAGTTTACATAGTGGAATCACTAAACCCTATTTATAAAAAGGTAATTGTATTTTCTTTTATGATATTTTAGTCAGATACAAATATAAGTAGGACATTAGTAAATACAACTTTTACACAGTTTTGCATGTGTTCTATTCTTGATCTACTTGAATTATGTCCTATGATTTGATATTGTCTCTTGCTGATGAGATATCCTTTAAATGGAACAGGTATACAAGGACATTCTACAATGTGTTATTTATTTACATTATTTTTGCTAAAAATATTTTGTATGCATTATATTTATTGAAAGTATACTCTCAGTACCTGGGTCCAAAAGCTTAACTGACCAACTCAGTCTCTTCACTTCTCAGAGAAAAACAACTGGTCTTAGCTGACCCCAACTCACAACAGCCGTGGCTTCATCTCACCTCCTCTAAGGGCTTTAGAAGAGTTATTAATTTTTGTAATAATGTAAATATAATGAGATTTAGTACATATACATGGAAACTTAATTTCCTTCTAGTAACTATGAAGTAGATTTCTAAACTAAAAATCCATTTTAGAAATAAACTGTAGGCATTTTGAAAATAGATCTATTTCAGCTCTCAAACTGATACTTTAATCTTTGTCAATATGGCAATTCATCTATTGAATTGAAAAGATTTGAAAGACTGATTTTGGTGTTGTTTTTTTTTTTTTGTTTGTTTGTTTGTTTGTTTTTTAAGTACTCCAGAAATGGTTTTGAGGGAAATATTAATAAAATTTCAAAGTAGAATCATTTCTTTCATTGTAAGTTTTGCACAATTTATATTTTTAGATAGGTAATAGTAAAATTATAACTGATTTCAGAATTGATTAAATTGATATTTAAGGAAATATCAATTTTTCAGGTCATGAGTAGGTGACTTGGGTTTCTTCTTCTTTCAGAATATTTTTCCCAGCACTTAGGAGAGTATGAAAATGTTCTATCTGTCTTGGAAGACTTAAACATTACCATACTGAAGGCAATGGACAAAACAAAGAAGGTAAGTAACAATTGTGAGGTCTTTTCATTTTGTTTAGTTGAATATGCATCCTTTTTTTTTATCTAGACAAAGTTGATAATTCATATTTAAGTTCTTCCAAATATACTTGGTTTTGTAGCAAAGTCCAGGAGGAGAAGGCTTGTCAAAATGGTCAAGTATCAGCTGTAAAGTACAGTTTGGATATAATCAAAATTGTCTTTGTGAATGATCAGAAGGATGTTCTTCATATTGTAGTACCCAGGGAGGGTTCCATGTCCCAGGCGAAATTTGGGAAAGTACTATCAACTTTTGGAAATAGTCTGAATTTGAAAAAATAATCCAAGTTTTTTGAAATAGAAAATGTCAGTAAAAAAATTGAATACCAAACTACGCTACTAACTGACATTAAATTAGGTAGGCAAGTGACTCCTGGAGACATACTGGGGCATTGTATTAGTGTTATTGTTAAATGTAGACTCCAGTATAGTTTTAAAAAGATTTAAGAGGACTGTAGTGGCTCAATTCACTGCGGTCATACCTGCTCATGCCCATATCCCAGGCAGGTGTCTGATCATAAGTACATAAAGAGATCTGGTAATATGCTCTTTTTCCTTGGCTAGCCTCACCACAAGGCTACTGACTGGAAGGCAAGCCATCAACAGCCTAAAAATTTTAGCCTAAGTATTTGCTGAGATCCCATGGGGGAAAAAGTCTGTATCCTTCAGTCAATCAGCAATCAATGGGGAGAAAGCTGTGCTTCTCTAGCGAAGCTGTTATCTTTGGCATTCAGGCATTTGCAAGAGTACAGCACTCATACATTTTACATGAACTGCCGAAATAAAACCCTGGAAGTGTAGCTTGTTTATTTAGAGCTTTAGCCAGTGAGCTGAATGTCTCTCAGTTCACACTGTGCATCTTCCATTCCTAATGAAGTGAACGCGCACTGACTCACCGCCTCGTTGGGCTGGATGCTAAAGAGGAACAGATTAGTTCATGCAAGCTACACAGAATTCAAAAAACAGCAACAACAAGAATAAAAATCAAAATTGCTTGATTAGCCACATGTATAAAATGCTGCTAAAGGGCAGGACTCATCATGTGATAGCTACTGGAAGTAAATAGAGCACAGCATTTAAGAATTACTTCAGAAATTAATTACAGAGGAGGAGTCCCAGTGATCAGTTGTAAGAAGTAAGTATTGGCCTGACTAGAAAGTGGACAAGAAAATCTGGAATATCAATAAATGTTACAGTTGTTTGAGGAACCTCCTCCCCACCCCCCACCCCTCCAAAAAAAAGAAGAAAAGAACTTTAAGTTTTTAATCTTCCTGACTGAAGATTTAAGCTTAACGAGTTTTCTATCTTACAGGAATATCCCAACTGATTATACTTTAAGGGCAGTAGAACTAAAGCAAAGCTAACACTGAAAAAAAAAAAAATACTTCTAATTCCATTTAGTAGACACAGTATGTGAACACCAAATATGAAACGTGTTCTTGAATATTCTAAAGGAGAGCTTTCTGCCAAGGATATACCCAGCAACTATGTTTTTGTACAGAAACTAAATTCCCAATTCAGTCCTAGGAGCAGTCATAACAGGATCTCAGTTCTCAAGTGTGATGTCTGAAACAGATACACTGTGTAACTTGCTGTTGTGGCTTCACCTGGCAGGCAGCTCAGCACCACACAGTCTCACAATGGGATGGGGGAGAGAACCAGAACAAAGGTAAAACTCATGGGCTGAGATAAAGACAGTTTAATAGAACAGAAAAGGAAGGGAAAATAATAGAAGAATATATAAAGCAAGTGATGTACAATGCAGTTACTCACCACCCACATACTGATGCCCAACTCATCCCTGAACAGCACCCACCCACCCCAGACAACTCCCCTAGTTTTACTGTTCAGCATGGTGCCACATAGTATGGGACATCCCTTTGGCCAGTCTGGGCCAGCTGTCCTAGCTTTGTCCCCTCCTAGCTCCTTGTGCACCCCCAGCCTCCTCACTGGCAGGGAACTGTGAAAGGCTGAGAAGTCCTCGGCTTAGTGCAAGCACTGCTCTGCAACAACTAAAACATCAGCATGTTATCAGTATTATCTTCTTCTTAAATCCCAAGAACAGCATGATGCCAGCTACTAGGAAGAAAATTAACTCTATCACAGATGAAAGCAGGACACCTGACTGCCTAATCAAACCATTGCAGTACAACTATTAAAATTCCCTTCTTTAATATTCCAAGCTTTAATTGAAGTTACTGATCAAAAATGAAAAATACATCCACCTAAAATCAGATCTGATTTTATCTGATCAAATCTAACTGGAAGAATCCTATATGGAAGAGAAGCCCAAAACTGAAGACCTACACACTTTGAGAGCTACAAGGACATGGCAAATCTAGAGTGGCTGCCTCCATTTTCAATGACCAGGATGAAATTTCCTAGGACCAAATTATCTCCTATTAGAATCCAAAAGCTAAGTCCAGGCCCCTGTCCTTCCAAAATCAATAAATGGCATATATAGGTTTCAGTACTACATCTCATTATCAGCAATAAAATGCAAAGTTAATGCATACTGTCAGACACAGTAAAAGATGAATATTTTACCAGAATACTGGCTATATTTAGAAAACATTTTCATTTATACATGTCTGTGTCCTTTGGTTGACAGCAAAAGCTCAGACTGAACCTGAACTCCACTCTGCAGAACATGAGGCTGACTACAAATCAGTCTTCAAGGTTGCCGTGTGCTTTCCGTCCCCTTTGACTTTTCATGGATTTGGGAAATCTTGGTGCCTCTGTCAGACTCTGCTAAACTTTCCCAGAGAAAGTACCGTTTCAGATAGGCAGTCTTATATATCTAGAAGGAAAAGGAACAATTTCGTATTTTATTTGTTTTATTTATTCAGTTCATGGTCAGATGAACAATCACCACTCAGTCCTTCCTATAGGAAATCTCTGCTTTCCAATCAATTTGTATTGCTGGTTCTCAGTAGATACTTTGCATTAGAGGCAGCTGCAGATCTGGAGCCTGAAATAAACTGCTCAGCTCGTTTCCAAGGAAACTCCTGAGAAAGATGACATGTCAGTCTTCAAGGAAAAGCTAAACAGCAGATCAGAATGTCTGAAAAATATTAAAATGTAATACATAAGTGTTCCTTATTCCAGACATAAAACCCCAAATTAAAACAAAAAAGTCTCTATACTTTTTGGCATGCATATAACTAAATTTGATAAAACCAAATTGTGTGAAATTACTTGACTCACATCCTTAAATCTAGTACAAAAGCATACACCGAAAGAGCTTTGTACGTGAAATAGATTTGACTCTTCACATTGTCTTGTGGAGTTTTGTTTGTTTTTAAGTCACCATGAGTCTTGGAAATCATATACAGTGATGAATAAACACTTCAGGTTTTGTTCACAAACATTCCCAACCTGTTCAGCCTTAAGTCAGAAACATCTCCCACAAAGAGCAATTCAAGTTCAGCTTAACTACAGACCCTTAATTTTAAATCATGATCAACCAAATTGGCCCTGTTTCTTCAAATTATTTCCAGGTGTAGATATTTTTGAACCAACAGATTAGCAGATAACTGACTCCTACAAGGCAATTAGAGTGTAATTGCTGTGTACTACATTGACCTCTGTGGTTTGAAAAGGTTGTCAGTATAGCAAGTACAACTTTCCTAAAATGAACTTTTTTCTAGTCTTCCAGTCCTGTACTATCTGATAAATGAAAATATTTGAAAAAATGAAAATATGCAGAGTCATCTGCAGGACAAAACATTCCAGTCTTCCAGCAATATCAAAACACTTTGAAACCAGGCTTTCTTTGCTATTCTGGGGTCAGATCCTTCCAGCCTAACCAAACTAAGCAGCAGCTGACTGTTTTGGTAGTCTTATTCAAGCAAGTGTGAATGTTCCCAGATCTTGATGTGGTACAATGAGTAGGAGGGGAGAAAAATCCAAATTTCAGACTTTTTTGCTGAGATAAAGACTTACAGGCCAGCATATCAGATGGGAGAACAGGAAACCCTCCTTGGTATATGAATGGCTAGTGCTCTACTGCTTGAAGGGAAGGTGCTAAGCTAAAAAATGCAGGCAGAAAATGCAGATGCAGAAAGGAACACCTTCTAGCAGGGAAAATACTTTTTTTTTTTTTTTTTGGAATTGTAAACTTTACATTAGTATACAACATACTTTAAATACAAAAGACATCTTACTAGAGTATGCCTGATAGCTATAGCCCTTCTGTTTTGGTGCTGATCCCTTGTGTTTTATCTTTATTCAAGGAAGGGTAATGCGCCTGTGGATTTTTAGAGGAACTTGTGCTATTTAATATTTCATTATTTCTCTCCTCAGGATGGAGAGTCTCTGCAAGTTGCTTTTCCAGGAGTGGTGAGGACATTTTTCTCATCGCTTATTTTTCTTGTACCTGCCAGGTTGATATTTTCCTGATCAAAGTACAAGCTGGGATAGTTCTGTGTTTCCTGTTTGTTCTTCATCTTATATACAGGAAATATTAAAATTTAAAGACTCAACAAACATTTACAGAGGCACTGGAAGGCTTCTTTCTTTTTCTGACATCTTTTATAACAAGACACAGAAGTATAGTCAATTAAAATATTTGATCTTAATATTTCCAGTAACCAAATAAACATAACACTTTTGGCAAGCTGCATTTTTATTCCAGTCACATAAAAATATTATGAAGAGAAACACTGTAACTCACAGCATACAGTCAGTCACTGAGTAAAGAGGTACGTAGATGAAAATAGAGCAGGTATTTCTAGGTGCTTGACATGTTGTTTCAGTTGACTTCAATGGGCAACTTGTGAATACTGAAAATCAGAAACTAACAGATGAAAGCATCTTTCTTCTGTAAGTTATCACGCCATAAAAGTGCTGCTATTTGTCAGCTACTCAGTAAGAACAAGTTTTGTTCTATCATTTGTATTCCCTGTAGTCTATAGTTTATGGCAAATGCATCCTGCTGATGGTAGTGAACTAATCTAGACTCAGTGAACATGCAAAAGCTCATTTAATCACAAAAAATATCATTTTTGTATGAAATGAAATTGACAATGTAGAGGTATTCGGGGGTTAAACAGAGGCATCTAGTGATATTTAGAAAACCTGGGTTCTTCAGTATGTCCAAGATGTTTGCATGAGCCTGGCAAATAGGACACAGGACCTCCAGGAGAACTTCCAGGAGACCCAGGTGTAGCATAAAGCCCTCTCTGGGCACCAGACTCCATTTTATGTACCTGAATAGCTCTGAGGTTACTGAAGCATTTTTCCCAGGGGAGATGTCACACAGAGGAAGACGTGGTGACAGCTTACCCTGGTCCAACAGTTCCTGTAACAAGAAGTCAAAACACCCATCCTAGGTTCTTTTTTTTTTTCTTCTTTTTTTTTCTTTCTCTCTCTTTTTTTTTTTTTTTTTTTTTTTTTTTTTTTTTTTTTTATTACTAGCTGTAGCACACTTCCCTGTCCTCCTGCCTCCATCCTTCCTCCTTGCCAAGAAGTCATTCTCCAGCCAGGCCTGGTCCCCATGTGTTCCCATGTGTCCCCATCACCATCACTAGCACCCATGCAGTGAGGTCTTAGAGAGAAGCAGGGGCCATTTCAGACAATTTCATACATCTGTGCTGCTGGAAGTCTAACCACAGGTGTCAAGTGGCCAAGTGACTGTGCTGGGGCATTTCAGGATGGGACATTCTTCCTTCTCCATGATTTCCATGGCTGTTGGCTTGAGCCTCTCCTAAGCCATTACTCTACCATGGACATGACAATGGCCCTGACATACAGGGTACCAACTCTTATCATACCGGAGTAACGATTAAAATTCAGACTTTTTGCATCAGCCTGTTGGTGAAACAGTAGAAATTGGGAATTGTGAGAGCAACTGACCCCGGCAGAGATGCTTCCTTGGGAGAACAGCCCTAAGTGGCCATGTGCTTTTTCCTTTTTCCCCACAAATGCAGTCTGTACCACTCATGGAGCTGTCTCCAAAGTGACTTAAGACCACTAGACCTGTTGTTAGAGTGATCTGACCTTCAGCAATAAAAAGCTTCATACCTAAGCTGTTTCTTATGTTATATTGAGTATACATATTAGATCAGATATTTTAATTCCAAGAGCAAATTATGGAATAGCTCCTATATTTTTAAAAAATGTAAATTACAACTGGCTTTCATAGTTAACAGTGCTTATAAAATGAAACTTTCATCCAGTGGGTAAGAGTGGAGCTTGACCCTGTATAACTTTCTGAAATGCAAATCCAATAAAGCCAGCATGTGTTAATTGGAGCCTATTCTGTTCTAGGCCCAAGGCTGATCATTTCCATGCAGTCCATAAAAAGTGAGATAAGAAGAGAATATTACTTTAGGCACTGCTGCCTCATCAACATAACACATATTCAGTCAGATTCTAAAATAGTTTTAATGCGGGGTAAAAAGTATTTAAATAATGTGGAACACCCCCCACACACACTGTAGATGCCGTCTATATGAACTGTAACACAATAGCAACCTCCTGGACAGACTTGTCAGCACAATAGGACTTTTTTAAAACAAATACTGGAAAAGACCCCCTTAATCTTTACCTCTTTGTCTTCTTGTCTTCTTTTCATCGTCCTTATTTCATTGTTTTCATTCCATGTCTTATACCTCTTTTCTTCCTCAAAAGTACAGCAAGAAGTTTCCTCCACAGATGAAAGCCAGAAAGTCCTTTGGCTAGAATAGATGCTAAGTACTTTTTCAAAACTGAATCAAGAAAGAAATGACCTCTGGGTGCACAGTTCTCTTTTAAATACAGTTCTGCAGGTTTTCTTTTGGAGACGAAAGCACTGCAAACTTGCATTGAAAGGAAGGGCAGCCAAACATACAAAATGAGGGATGGGATGCTGCAAAATTTCTCCTTTTCAAACTGCAGTCTTTTCTTTGGAGGAACGTTTCTTCCTCCTTTGAAACTATTCTGTGAGGGAGACCAAATGATCTATCTCTGATAGCTGGGGACCAGACTCAGTGAGCTAGCAAGCAGCTATTAAGCAGCAATAAAAATGACTGCTTCATGCATTTAAATGTGTAAAGCATTTCTTAAAAAAGATGGAAATGAAAGATGATTTCTATTTTCTAGAGCAATCAAGTTCTGAAATAGTCTGCCAATCACTTGGGACAAAAAGAAAAACAAAACAAAACAACAAAACCAAAAACAACCAACCAACAAAACCAAAACCACCACCATTAAAAGAAAAACAAAACACACTGCTTTTTACATGTTGCTTATAATGATGTAGGAAAGGAAGTGTGTTTTATGCAAGAACAAGATGCTGCATTCATTGACTGACATAGCAAGTCTAATTCTTTGCTTCTATGAAATCATTTATTTTTCTGCTTTGCTCAAAAAAAAGTCTAAGGAAATCAATGCAGCCTTATTATTGGAAAACTTCTTGAATAGTCTAAAAATAAGAACCAGTCAAAGTAAGAGAGAAGATTATAGGAGCTGAAACAGTAATACAGGGACGTGCAATTTAGTTACCAATGGTGCATTTATAGTAATTATGTAAATCACTGCTCTTTTGTAGGTTGATACCTATTATAAACCAGAATACCTTGATTTTTTTAATTGCATATTTGAGTAATAGTAACAGTAGCTATTATGTAAATTATAATCCCAAACAAAATAACTGTGAAGAAAAAAAATAGATAAGCAAATGTCAACAATAGAACTCCATGTCTAACATTCTGTTTGAGTGAAAATGAAGTTTCAAATTGTTGTGTTTTTTTATTATTTTGCTTTGTCAAAATCTGTGTTAAATCAGCTGGCACCAGTTTTTGCCCATGAGTAGAATTTATTATCAGATTTTATAGAATCATAGTCTTGGTCTCATTGAAATTGCACTTTTTGCAAACACACCTTCTTCAGAACCAATGTAAACTGTATTACACCCCTGCTACCTGAGAATAATATCAGGCAGGTATTAGTTTATCCCACTTATTCATGCTTATCCTGCTTTGAATCCAGTTCATTTGTCCCTTACATTCATCACTATATTTTTTCAGGTCAGTTTCAGTCTAAAATACCATAGCTGTCTAGTATTTTGATGTTTTAAAGTGGACAAAGCAACCAGATTCCATTGGAAGTGAAAAGCAGAGCAAAAAGGAGCACCTTGTATTATTCCTTATAAAGAAAGATAAATCTTTTCATGATTAAAATTACATAAGAGACTGAAGGTAGACAAGTGAAGTTCAAGACAGAGGGAGCAGCTGTGGAAATAAGGCAGTATGCATTGACTATTTTTAATAGTGTAAGGCAACTGATAAAAATACATTACTGCAACCTAATGTGTTTCTTAACTGCTCACAGTTAATTCTTCTTGTATATTTGATTGCTTCAGGCTATCTTTTAATTACAGTTAACCCTATTACACTAGTTTAACTGGCCATATATTGTAGGTCCTTCCGCTACAGTGACAAGGGGTTTTGATTCTTGTAATTATTTAGAAGGTGTTTTGAATCTCATAATTATCTAGCAGGGGTAAGACATCAATTAAAAGATCATAGACAAAGGAGAGAATTTCAGTAAGAATTAATCCTTTCTGAATATCACATTAGAAAACCTCACAAAATATTTATTTTCTAATACTACATCGGGGAATGAATGTTGAAAGATTTTCTGTAAATTCATGGTTTTCACAGAGAAGACAAAGGGAAAGTCAGACAGGAAGCAAGTGAAAGATGTGGCTGCCTACTCATTAGCCTTTATGTGACCTGCACTGCCAGTGGCCAGCCTCAAGAATACAAAGTTGAATTGAGGAGGAACATCCTACCCTTCTGGACAGAAGCTGGCCTCATTACAGGGAAAAAAAAAAAAGGGTATTAATTCTTTGGCCAAAAGAAGAACAAAAGAAGATAATTTTAGTAAAAATAAATAAATAAAATAAAAGCCAGTTCTTTTTTCATTCTAGGAAAAAAAATGGATCTGAAACCCTTACATACTGCTCATGCAAAGAAATTTCTCTATTTCTCACAGGCGCATCATTCAGCTGTAGTATCAGACCAAGCATATCCCCTTTAAAATATTAACAGTGTTCATAGTTACATCTACATAAGGAGAGAGGATTCTAAAGAAAACTTTGTTATATTGAATAAACATTAAGTTCTAAAGACTAGACTTTTTTGTCTGAACCCTGAAGAATTGTCAAAAGTTTTGAACAAAAGAAAATTGAAAAGAGTGGAGTAAAGCTGATGCCTTTGATGCAAGTTAAAATTTTGATGGGAATTTTTCAACAATCCTTTTAAACTCAACAAAGATAGAAAATGGTAACAACAATATATCAGAGTAATAAATTAATTTGTCACTAAGCTCCTGCTGCATCTATCTTTTAGGAATTGTTCCCTTTTGCAGGCACAGTTGGTTCTCATATTCTCCTTCTTCCAGCTAATATAACTATCAAACTGATTAAATGCAGTCTACAAAGAACCATCCACAAATCTTTTCTTTTGACCATGGATGTCATGACCTAAATTCTATGGGTTGATTTCTTTGCATTCCCTAGTTTTTTGTGATACAGTTTTGCCAGGGGTTAGAATTGGAGTCTGGATCCTTTTTGCATAAATCTATATGCTCGACTGTTTATCAGCTGTTCGTTGTAAACTTACCTGAGGAGAGGGATGCTGGTGACAGTACTAAATATATATGTATGCTAAATATATCATCAGAATAGTGATATATCTGCTAGGAGGCAGAGAGGATCCTATGACTGAACAGCTATTTTTATCTAGGGACATTATTAAATGAAATTTTAGAATTTCATTGCACACTATTTTCTATCTATAAAATTTAATATAATGATTGTTATTGTGAGTCAAGTCAAACGCAGATTAACTCAAAAAGCTTCAAGCAATGAATTCTAAGAACTTGTGCAAGCATATTCCAGAGATTCACCCCTTTCCTCTCTTTCTAGGTCCTTATCAGTGTAATGAAAACTCTTGGGAACTCCTTTGATCTTTTTTGATCTTTGATACTTACTGGGTCAGAAGGAGACAATGTTCACATTTTCCTGATAGTAGAGATATGCTAATAGTCTTAAAAATATATATATATTAATTAAATTAATAACCATGTCTTTAAGCATGAAAGTGTGAAAGTGCATAGAAATAACTTCATAGCAGGAGGAAAAAAAAAATCTAGCCATTTTCCTGTCAATATCTATCAAAACCCCCAACAGCTTTGACACTTCTATTCTTACAACCTTCTCCCAGTAGCACTATTACAGATATTTCTGCTATCTGATGATATGAAACACAGCAAAAGCACAGCTACATTTCTTTAAGCTACCTGGTGGTCTTAGTAGGATTTAAATAAGAGTTACTTTTTATTCATGCATGAATTTTGTACATATTATTGTTGTAAGAAGATGTAACAAGATACTATTGTATTACCCTTTCAATAATCCCAGTAAAGGAGAGTGTTAGACAGTGCTGGTGGATACTTTTTATAAAACCATAGAATCATTAGGGTTGGCAAAGACTTACCATCTGGTCCAACCACCACCCCACTACCAATGTCACCAGACCATGTCCCTAAGCACCACGTCCAACCTTTCTTTGAACACCCCCGGGGACGGTGACTCCACTGGGCAACCTGTCCCAGTGCCTGACTGCTCTTTCTGAGAAGAAATGTCTCCTCATTTCCAACCTAAACCTCCCCTGGTGCAACTTGAGGCCATTCATATGTCATTGGTCTTACATCAGCATTGTAAGTTGTTATGTCTCTAGACAGACTTTAAACATGCAATTTATTTGAAATATAATACCTTAATAAACTTGTAACATTTGTGCCACATTTTAAAATTGAATTTGAATCTACCTAATAGTTTGAGATATCATGCATTCACTCACTCTTATGAAGAGGATACTGTGAAAGCTGCATTTGTGTGCAGTCATAAGACAACACAATGAAATGAAAAGGGCATGAATTGTTCTTCATTTCAGCACAGCTACTCTGCTTACTTTTATAACCTCATTTTAAAATCATAACCTGGGGCACTATCCCATTAATGTAGGCTCTAAACATACAGGGCAGGTCTGCTGCCCTTCTATGACCAATGACAATTTAAATAGATTATTCTTTACTGATTTTGACTCAATGATAAGAACTTTTTAGTTGCTTGAGGGTGTTTTCTGTACAGACATGTAAGCAATTTTTTATTAAATTATTTTGATACGACACATAAAATAGGAAATAGAAAATTGCAGCCATATGACGGTAATAAATGCTATAAGTAGTGCTACAAATAAGGTACAAAAATGTAAAATAGTGTTATATGACATAAACTAATATATAGTAAAACAAATATAGGAAGGAGAGGCCAAGGGAACTAAATTTGTTCAGACTGGACAAGAGGCTGAGGGAAGACATAATTCTTCTACCTGAAGGAGTGCTGTGGAGAAGGCAGCACAATTGTTTGGGGCTGCATAGCAAAAGAACAAGAGGCAACAGCTACAGCTTGCAGAAAGGAAAAGTCTGACTAGATGTATGGAAAATAATTTTCACAGTGAGGGTGGAACAACACTGGACCAGGCTGCCCAGAGAGACAGCAAAATCTCCATCCACAGAGATGTTCAGCGCTCAGCTGGACAGCCCAGAGCAGCCTAGCTTAAAAGTTGGCCCTGCTCTGAACAGAGGCTGGGCTAGATGACTGCCAGATGGCCTTTACAAGTAAGCTTGTGGGGATTTTGCCTCCGATCCCACCCATTCTAAATGGGTTAAGTTTTCTCTTTCTTCTAGACATGTTTAGTTGGCTTGCCCCAAGTAAATGAACACAGGCATCCCCCTCCTTCCTCATCTCAGCTTTCTGCTTTTCTGATAAATGGGTCAGTGCTACACCAGGGCTATCAAGAGGTTGGGGGCTGGAACCAGGGCTCAAGAGGATCCAGAGAGTCCCTTAATCTGTAGCATCTCTGAGATGTAAACTCCCTCAGGAAACACCTAAGCCTTGCCTACTCCGCCTTTGTACAAGGAGAACCTTTTCTGCACCTTTTAAGGTAGCTGTAAGCCAATTTTAAAGACCACGGTGACCTTTTCCACAGGGAAATCATTCATTATATGTATTTTCACTAGCATTAATAGAAACTCATATCTTAGCTGCTCACAAAGGTCACAGTTGTCTCTTGATGAAGGCGATATGGAAAATTGCCCTCATTCATTCACAATCAGTAAAACCAACAACCAGAGCGATATGTTAACACAGACTTATTTCATTTGGACTGCCCAAACTGTTGTGCTGTATAATGTGTATGCTAATGAACTGTAATTTACAGTTAATGACATTCAGGAAACGGGCCATTTTTCTAGTTTATGTACAGAGGCCATCAGTGTGTCCCATTATTAATTGGCAGTGCAGTAGGCTAACAATACAAATGCTCTGCTTGCCAGCTAAGCTGATTCTAACATAATATACACTTAATAAATTGGTACACACTTTTCTTAATTCAAAATTAACATTTTCTTTCATCTGGTGAAATGCTGTAAGAGTGCCCATTTAGCAAAATGGAAATTAAGGTCTTTTTCTATAGGAAAGAGAATGGTGAAATGACAAAGCATGGTTGGTAATTCCTCATTGCTAAGAATTGCAGTTGAGATGTAATTGGAATTGTAACTGAAAGTCTTTTTCCCTCCATGGCTTGAATTATGATAATGTTAATGATTTATATATGCAAAGTACTTCCTTGCATAATCTTTTTTACAAAAGAATTTTACAAGGACCATTAGGAGTAGTTAGCTGTCAGTGAGTAGGAGTTGGGACACCAGCAAGGTGGTCAAACCTTAAAATCCCACTTACATGGGAGCCACATCAAATCCATGCGGAACGGATGTTGCCTGTTGAACCCTTTGATTGGGGTATACAGAGACACCCCATTTAAAGCAATGGAAATATTCCCACTGGTTTCAGTCTATGAATTAACCATGTCTGTAAATATGATGGAAAGTTAAATGGAAATTTAAATGATATCTGTAGAAATTATTGTTATTTTTTTAATTCTCCTAGTAATTAAAGAAAAATATTGAATAGTCATTTGCCCAACTGGTAAGATGTGTTGGAAACACCAATATCTTCATAAAATACAAATATAAGGAAAAAGTCTTTGATAATTCTAGACTCTAGATGTTAGCATCCTGCCTAACCTTTCTTTTCATAAAGACTCTATGTACCTGAAAAGGTAGCCCTAAACCATTTTCAGAAATCACAAGGACCTTTTCCACAGGGAAGCCTGTAAAGATACAACTAAAGGACAACAGAACCAGAACAAAAAGGGCTGAATCCTGGTGTATGCATAAACCTGAAGTCAGTCTTTTTAAAAATCCATTAAGAGCTTTCACATGCAGGAAAGCATTTCTGAAGTAGTTAGGAAGCAGCCAACTTCAGACAAGTGTTGGCAAGTATTACATAGCTAATGTTTATATCATCCCCCATCAGCAAGGGCCTGCCTGAGCAGTTTGCAAAATGATGTGCATTTAAGCTGTAATTCAGCTTGCTGGTATCTTACTTCCCATGACTACAAGCAGGAAGCTATAAAGAAGTATCTGTAGGGATTACTTTTTGGATACACAAAATTTTAAGACACACTGATTATCCTCCTCTCCTTGTGATATTTAAAAACTTATAAGAAACGGTCAGTTCTATCATGTTTTGTTCATTTCCAAGCACTGGTGAAAACTGAGAAAATAAACTTAACAGGGATCTCAGCTGCAGGGTTTTACTTAGCTGCTCATACTACACAGATTCACACACCTTGTTCTTACAAGGTGTTCTTTTGGTTATAGAGTGAGTGCTTCACACCTGATTCATTTAAAGGCAGAATAAATAAATATAGATGAGTATGAAGGTCCTGGTCACATAAGTAACTCTGATGGTTCATGGGTGGCTCAACGTGTAAGTTTTCTGTAGCAGTCTTGCAGCAAGAACCAGCTTAATAGCCTATGTTGTGAATAGAGAGAAGGTGCTTTTGAAGCAATTATCATACAATCTTTTACTTTACTTTTAAATTTCAAAACATCCCATATTTGTGTTCTGATTACAAACGTACATGCAAAAATCAAGCAAATTCAAAGAGAAGTCTAAAAGTCAGAAACACATTTCAGCTGTAATTCACATTGGGAAGACAAGGGGAGATCTTAAAATCTGATTCCTTGTGTGATGGAGAGAGCAGCTCTATGAATTTTTCAGACATTTTTCTGTTTTAAGCCTGTGTTCAAACATGGAGCTGATTTTGTTGCAGATCTTAATGGGATCAAGTGGAACTTTCAAATCAGGGCATGACTTACACTGGCCCAGAACAAGACAAAAACTAGATTCATTAACAAGTTAAAAGAAAAGCCCAGATGGGCATCATTGTGCTGAATGTTTTACTGCCTGTAAATGCTGAGGGAGGAAAACCTGGAAGAATGGGAGAAAAAAAAAAAAAAAAAAGAAAAAAAAGGAAAGGAAAAAAAAAATGAAATGAAATTGTGAATGAAATCATGGATACAAGGAACCTGGGGAAAGAGGTGCAAGGGCTTTAAGTCACAGACTGGTCTGAACTTCTCAGTTCCACCAGAAATAAAATATCTCTATCAAAGAATAATTACAAGGGCAAAACCTCTATCTAATTATATAAGCAAAATAGGCACAAATATTTTTGAACACATTAAATATACTGAAAATGTAGTTGTACAAAGAAACATTACAGACTGATAAATATAGGTACAATAATAAGCAAGTTTCAATTGAAAGAACACTTAGACACATTTCATGTAATTATGAAATATGTAGATATACAGTTTCAAAAATAATTAAGCAAATTACAGGAACAAAAGTCTGTCAAGGACTGCAACATTCAAAAGACACTATTTCTGGCACTGGCAGTCCTTGAGCCAAACTGCTGGTGCTCTTCAAGGCAGCATCCCTCAACACGTGTCCTGCTCAAAGCCTCTTCCCGTAATCAATGGGAGAGAGACAGGCCACTTGACTAGATACATGGCTTTTTACAAGAGTCGATGTGAATAAAAATTTTAAATTTACTTCTATAACTGTCAATCGTATCTTGTTTTTTCCATACTTAAGAAGTAATGTGGTATTGCAATCAACTGGAGTTAGGAAATGTGCAGAAAAGGTAGATTTTTTTTAGTAGAAACAATGTTGTGGAAGTGTGTACCTGGGCCTCTCTGAGCTTGGGTGGATTCAGCATCCGTACCTGAAAATTCAGAGGTCCTTTCATCCATAAGCATACAGGTTGTCTGTGCAGTTTGCATGTGTAAACACCAAAACATCCAGCTGCCTCCTTTCTGAACTAAACCTGAATCTTTCCTCTCATATTTCTAACAGTAGGCAGATCCTTACCTTTTCCTTTTTTTTTCCTTTTTTTCCTTTTTTCTTTTTTCTTTTTTCTTTTTCTCTTTTTTCTTTTTTTCTTTTTTTAATTCAATTTTTAGGACTATCAGGAAGCTTCTAATTTGGAGCAGTTTGTGACTCGCTTTCTTCTGAAGGAGACACTGAACCAGCTTCAGTCCCTCCAAACCTCCCTGGAGTGTGCCATGGAGACCACGGAGGAGCAGACTCGGCAGGAAAGGTCAGCAAACTGCAGTGATGGGCACGAGGGGTGAGTGGGGTCACCACCAACCTCCGAGGCCATTTAATGTTTCATCCAGCACCCTGATGTAGAGAATCACCAGAGAAATTAGGATATTTTTTATTCCACAATGGAACTCATTGATAGTAATAGGAATTTTCCTCAAATTGAATAGATGGTTTCCACTCTGATCTTATAGTGGGCTGCATGTAGGACTGAGAAACTACTGAGTGAGATCATTTTGTTGCACCCTAGCTCCTTTGACTTCTTGTAAAATCCATTGACTATTTCATATCAAATGCAGCAACCAGAGCAATGCAAGGTGAAGAGCTCTGAAATTACCAACATCGACTGCCTCCTTGTTTGCTTCTTCCAGCTTTATGTTGTTGTTTTGCGTTTTTTTTCAATCCTGTTTGCACAACAGTCCAACATTGAGAAACAGCCAGGGTCTTGCTGTAACATGGGGCCTACAGTATTGGTTTACACCTAAGTCTATAAACTCTCCATCACCTGCGCAATCTATATACAGGGTTAGCTGAATTTAATAGCATCACCTCATAGATGAGAATTTGTGAGATCAAGGACCAAAACATTTTTGAAAAGGAACTTGGCTTCATGGATTTGTTTTCCTTGGTATGTTATTGTTTAAGATGATAGGGAAAGCAAAGTACAAACTGTTTTTTCATGGGCAAAGAAGAACTCAGTGCTTCATATGTTTCAAAACACATACATGTAGCTTTTTCTTGGAAATGACATTTTCTTGATTGCTTTGCTGTTGGATATGAGGTTTCTGAAGTACATGGATGACATGCTGGGTGGGGTTTTGTGCTGGCAGCTTGACCACAGGATCAAGCAGGTTTTGGAGGATGGGGGTGTACAGGGTACGCACAGTATAAGTACCCATCTATTCATGCGTACTTCTTTCTAGGCTCCCCACACACTTGGTAGGAGAGAAAGAAGTCTCTAATGGCCAGTTCAGAGCTAGAGCTTAACTCTAAACCATCCTCTGCAGTAATCACAAACTTCTTCTCTGACTTGCCTTTTAGGATAGCCCCTGTAGAAAAAGTATCTAGAAAAAAGTGTGGGAAGTATCTTTGTAACTCAACCCACTAACTTGGGTATAGGATAAGGAGCTGTGATACTTTTGAGCCAAATATAATCCCCATTTTCTGAGGTAGCAATAGAAAAGCCAGACAGAGTCAGAACTTTAACTACAGCTATTTTGGTGAAAATGGGGTTATTTTCTACTGCAGATGCCTGAGACCTTTTGTAAAATCATCTTTAATTATGCTTAACTTAACTGAGGGGCAAACTGTCTGACCCACTAAGGCACTCCTAAGCTAATTTAAGAGTCTTCACATTGGGGAACTGCCATAATTTGGCTTACAGTTAAGAGATTTTATCCTGTTCGTGTGCTGCAGCAAGTACCATCCTAAAATATCTCCTTAATATAGTTAAATCTTCTCAATTTAAAGTTCATCTCTCATGTTCAGCTCCTCTTATGATCCCAGTTCCACTGCAGAGGTGAGAGAAAACTCATGAACCACAAGAAGACACTGGAGGACTGGCTCCTCTGGCTGGGGAAGGACCACATCACTGTCAGACCTCAAGTCTTCCTTCCCTAAAAGATAGGTTTAGGACAACATAACCTTCCCTTTTTTTCCCATCTTTAGTGCCTAGTGATCTAGTCTAGTCATTAAAGTCATTAAAAACAGAAGTGATTATTTGTAGTGAAAATCTGGAAAAGAATTCAGTAGCCTCGGTAGCTCTGTGTCCTTTTTTAATTTAAAGGAGCAGATACAAGGACATTAACACATACTTCTGAAAACAAAAAGAGGAGACATGCTCCCCCACACACATTACTTATGAACTGTCCTGTGTTTCTGTGTAGACAAGGTCCAACAAAACCAGAGGTGCTCTCAGTTCAGTGGCCAGGAAAACGCTCAGCTCGAAGGCTGCAAAGGAACAACAGCCTGTCGCCAAACAGCCCTCATTTTAACACAGGTAAGGCATATCACATTTTAAATATATACAAAACATATGCATAAACACACACACAGAGAAAAATACATGTTTATCTTCCTCTCAAAGCTTTAATATAGACGTGCGAACTCATTCAGGTGCTTTACTGGCAGAAACCTTCAACTTAATACAGGAGATATTAGCTCGAACTGTAGGGAAAATAAATGTAGCCAAAGATATGAAGTGTAAAATATATATATATATGTAAATAGGGGCCAAATTGGGATATTGTTTTGGGGCTGGTGGTTGAGCCAGCATTTCTTAGGTAATATTGATAGCCTGTAGATAAGAGAGAAACACTGAGGACATAACTTATACAGAAGCAAATTCTCATGGGATGACTTACATCCCAGCTGAGGGGAACAAATGAGAAACAGAAAAGGAAAATACAAAATCTGAAGGAAAAGAAGTATTTCATTTATTAAATTGTTAAAGGTTATACAAAAAAAAATCTGATACAGCATCTGTGGGATATATTTGAAAATAATCACAGACTCCCAGGGTAGCTGAGGCTGGCAGGGCCCTCTGGAGCCACCTGGCGCCACACGTGCCCAAGCAGGGACACCCAGCGCAGGGTGCCCAGCACCAAGTCCAGGCGGCTGCTGAAGGGCTCCAAGGAGGAGACCCCACAGCCTCTGGGCAGCCTGTGCCAGGGCTCCGTCACCTGCACAGCACAGAAGGGCTCCTGGTGCTCAGGGGGAGCCTCCTGGGGGCCAGGTTGTGCCCAGGGCCTCCTGTCCTGGCACTGGGCACCACTGCACACAGCCTGGCTCCGTCCTCCCTGCACCCTCCCCTCAGGGATGTACAGACAGCAATGAGATCCCCTGGGCCTCCTCTTCTCCAGGCTGAGCAGTCCCAGCTCCTTTCCTTCTAGGAGAGCTGCTCCAGGCCCTTCATCATCTTCATGGCCCTTTGCTGGACTCTCTCCAGTATGTCCAGGTCTCTCTTGTACTGGAGGCCCCCAGAACTGGACACAGTGCTGCAGGTGTGGCCTTACCAGTGCTGAGCAGAGGGGCAGGATCACCTCCCTTGACTTGCTTGTGATACTTTGCCTAATGCAGCCCAGGGAAACATCAGCCCAGGGTAACATCAGCATGTAGTTTTCTTTCTGTGTTGGATTTCTACTGTATCTTAAGAAGAAAGAAAATCATTCATACAGACAAAATCATGCTTTGCCTTAGTTACACCAAAATGAACATTGAAATAATTGCAGCACATTCTTTTGAGAAACAAAATAATTTGCAAGCTAAGTTAAACATTTCTACAAAATAAATGAATATACTACGTTCCAGCATTTAGTAATATTTTACTCTTCAACATTTATGTTTTACAAAGGCTGGACTGAGGAAGACAGCCAGTGGATGACCCAGATAAACAGACTCCAGAAGCTGATTGACAGGCTGGAAAAGAAGGTGTGCATTTCTGTTCTTCTGGTTGTTCGCTCACTCTCAGTAAAGATTTATGATGCAGTCCTGAAACTACAAATGCTCGTCAACGTCCCAGTGACAATCTTCCCAATCAATAGTGCCTGAAACTTCAACACCACCGAAGTGAGCTAACACTCATTATGTGCCTACATTTTCCTTTTACTTTCTTCATTTCTCTTTCATGAAAGCACAATCTACTAAACATATACAGAACTCATTTTTGGAGCTGACAAATTGTCAAGTGTATTTAATATTGTATGTGCACATACTGTATGTACATAAAGCACACTCCATGCATATAACAGTAATAACACTAATAATACACAAAAACAGCATCCTGGGATAGTTAAGGTCATTGCCTGTGTAACACAGTTTGGAAGAAAATGACTAAAATAATAGATAAAGCTCAGGCTTCATGTAAAGCTACAAGATTAACTATTTTTTTTATTTTCTAGATAAAACCAAAAATAACTAATTTTTGACAAAACAAAATGGCAAATTAAAAAATAAGCATTTTATTTTGCTTTGAGGGATTTTAACCCTTCCTATGAAACACATAACAATTTGAAAATGGAAGCATAGCTTCAAATGAAAAAAAAAATAAAAACATAAATTTTGATCCAAAAGTTTGGGTTTTCTGTATGCTTTCCCTTCCACAAACTCAACCCAACTCCATAGGCAAAGTTTTTCTGATGAATTTAATCAAAATTCTAAAAAAAAAATCTGAAAAAAAAATTACTGGACATTTTCATAACTACTTATTCCCCATCCACAAGCCCCACCATGAGAAACTGAGTTCACCACAAGGAATACACCACAGTCTTACCACTGGCAGCTTTTCACACACTTCCCTTTTGCATCACCACAGACACAACTATTTATAAACATCTGATATCACATTTCTTTATGACTGGAGAATATTGTCGCCTTTACTTATGCTGGAAAGTCTGGCAATGACCCGCCTCTAATCCAATGATACCAAGGCTTCCAATGGCTTGTAAAAGGACAAGTAGCATTAGTCTGTACAGAAAATGTCTATTTAATATCTTTTTTCTACTCATATTTGTTGCTACCTTAGGTTTTAAAAGTCGGGTTATGTCTCTGTGTGGTGAGGTTTTTTTGTTGTTTGTTTGTTTGGGGGGCGATAAAGAAGAGCAGGAGAAGAAGCAAGGAAAACTGCCTCTTAAAACTGCTGTCTAACTCAATCTGTCTTCTGTCAAAGGTGAACTTAACCACGAATAAGTCTCATAAGTCATTTCTTTCCATCAAATTCTAAAGTTATACCGAAAAAATAAAATCTCGCTGTCTTAAGAGACAGTTTGCAGTACAACTTGAGTCATTCCTTGCTTCTTTCTTCCATAACTTTCCCTAGAAAAAGTTTGCATTGAAAATATAGGAGAACCACAGGAATATGCATTTTCCCTCAGGGACTATCTGAGGTGCCTGCGCTGACAAATGAGCTATCAAAATTCCCCATCACTCCTTGATGTTCGATGCAAGGCCTGCAGGAAGGGTACAGCTGCACAGCAGCTCATGTGTGGCTGCCGCTGCTGGAGTCCCTGTGTCCATCTTAATTCCACCCACCCACCTCTCGGTGGCTTTGCAGCCAGTAGGGGATTTGTGCCGGCAAAATGCCTGCTACCTGAGATAAATCAATCCTCACTCGGCTGTAGGCTCATTTTTTTTAATCTTTGTGACACAAGAAATGTTTGCAAGAAGAAGCGAAGCATCACTAGCACTAATTTTTGCTCCAGCTGCTATTGCAAATAGTTGTGTGGGGGGTTCAGGCACTAGAACATCCATATGTCGCTGGGTTAGCGAGTACTGTGAGTTCCTAGTACAAAAATGTTAATTTTGTGTGCAGTGCTGGATGGTGTTTGCATGAATCACTGACTCATGGAGCACGCACCCAGTTGTGTGTTCAGCCAGCACGCTGCTTCCTCACTAAGGCATCTGTTTGCTGCTGCTCCATCTGTCCTCAGAGGCTAGGGCATCAGATCAGAAATCTCACCTGAAGCATTGTGAATGTGTTTTCCATGCTAGAAAGTAGTTACTTATAAACAACATACCTAAAGAAGTTTCATCTGTATAAAGTTTTCTGATGATATAATAGGAGCTGAGAGTTTATTTCAAATTACCATCCTTGCTCCTCTCCATGTCACATCTCTCTTCTCTGAAGTCCAACGTACATTTATGAACAAGGGGATTAGCTACAAATGAAAAGCTACCTGCTCAGCATTATAAAAAAAAATAATAATAAAAATAAAAATAACTTTACAAACAGCCTGGGTTGAATTTAACCACTGAAACGCACAAGATTCTGCAATGCTTGTGTTTGGCTTACAGCTGATAAAAAATAAATTTAATTATAATTTCTGAAATATAACAGAAGCTAAGTATTGGAATAGTTTGTTAAAAGCTAGGACTAGAATACATCTGTAGTATTTCAGTAGTGCACTTACACTTTTTTTTTCTTCCTTTTTATTTGCCTGTAAGGACTTAAAGCTTGAGCCATTTGAAGAAGAAGTTTTGGAAGAAAATGCAAGATCTGTAAGTGTTCCTCAAGATAATAAATGTTTGATTTTCAATGCTAGGTATTGACAAGACAATCTCACCCTATCTCTGTTAAAAAATAATTCTTTTTAGTCAGCATAATAAGAGGCAACAGAATAAAATTTAAAATACCCATGCAAAAATCTTATACTATTTTTTATATTTTTTTCAGAGGATACAATCAGACAAAAACTCAGCTTCTGTAAAAAGGAAAAAGGCGTCATTAGCAAGATTTACCAGATTTGGCAAAAGAGTCTATGAGATTTTAGCTTCTCTGCTCCTGATCATCTAATACTACATACATACTTCAAATATAGTACAGTCTCCCTTCCTGCCAAATCTGCCATAGGAAACCTTATCAAGAAAGATGGGAGAGCATCAAGCATAAAGCAATAAACATAAAATCCCAGGATGGATGAGTCTGGCAGGGCCCTCTGGAGCCACCTGGTGCCACCCGTGCCCAAGCAGGGACACCCAGAGCAGGGTGCCCAGCATCATGTCCACACGGCTTCTAAAGGTTTCCAAGGAGGAGACCCCACAACTTTGTAACTCTGTGATAAAATAAGGAATTTTATGGATCATCTATTTTGGATATTTTTTCAAATGCATTTGATTTGCATTTTGTTAGGTTCAACGCCCTGAATATAGGAGCGCTAATGTATTTGAATATTTTTGAAATTTCAGAACCAAAAGAGATTATACAATATTGCTAGACAGATTGCTTGTGAAATCCGTGAGACAACAGTATTGAAAATCAAAGCAGAAATGAGTCAAAATGTGTGCAAAAGGTCAAGATGTGCTAATTAGGAAGCACATGGACTTTCTTTATATACTTCATTGGTAAAGTTAACAAGCTTCAGTGGTTGAATCAGTGTGTAAACTACTTACGACAGCTAAATAATAATGACAATTATTCAGAATAAATAGGTCTTCTGTACTGCCAATCCCACAAGCAATTCTGCTTCTCTATTTTAGGTCTAAAACAGGGACTGCAAACTTCAAAGGAACTTCTGTGGGTTTTCTTTGATAATTTCATTTTCTGTTGTTTTGTAGTAGACTTTTCTTAGTTTAAAGTATAAGGAGTTCATAGGATGATATGGCAATATACAGACATATATGTATGTTATTTATCTATGTTATTTATTTATTTATTTTTGCACCAGCACATAATGATTGTTCAACGTCAAATGTCAGTGGTAGAAGAGGAAATCGAGGAATTTCGTCTTGCTCTGAAGCAGTACGTGGAGTCTGCTTCTGCTCAGGGCGGCTGCTTGCAGTAAGTACAATGCTATTCTCCTGGGGCCAAACACAGGGATATAATCTATTTTCTTGAATAACCTTTAAGCAAAGATGGATTATTAATGAAGAACCTGTAGTATCTTCTTTCCTGGCTGGTTATGCATGTGTATTAAGACAGAACTTTTCAAAGACACCAAAAATCAGAAAGGGATGTTGAAGCAGGTATGTGAACTTTCATCAGAAAATGTTCAAAAATGTTGAAGCTTGCTGTGAAAAAAATCCTGCTTCTGTGTACAATCCCCCCACCAAAGCCATACAGGATATCCCGAAGATACTACAAAATTTTTAAAGGCTCTGCAGGTTGCCAGTTCACAGCTTCTGGAAGCTCCTAAGGTTTCACCTTTACTGGAAAACTGTATTTGCCATCCAGCATTTGTGCTCACCTGGTAAGTGAGCAATGTAGCAATTTGTTTGCCACTTCTTTGCTTGGAAGCTTTCAATATCTTTCCCTTAAGTTGTCATTAAAAATAAAATAAAATATCATTCATAATAAAGAATGAAAAAAAAATAAAAAGCAAAATTTTCATTAAAACAAAACGTATTTTTGCTTTGTTCCTTTTAGAACGAACGAAAACATTAGAACTGAGTTAAGAATAAGTTTCAGTGACTCACCACTGTACTGAATTTCTAAATTTAACAGACTTGAGAAAGCTACTAACATACACATTACCACTATGTGTACCACTATGATTATGTAGACCACGATGAAATAGATATTTTTATAGTGTGTACACAATATGGTTCCTATATATTCAAAGGCTTCAGTGGCTGCCTGCCACATCCCTAATTTGTGCGTCTTACTGCTACGAGATCATCACGCTTACGATGATCGTATCAGTAGTGTTCACACAAACCAGAAAAATAAAAGTTAGCTGGAAGAACAAAGACCGACACTCGCCATCCTTCTGAAAATGAGCATCCAACAAAACGCTGCAGCGATGCAGACCTGTCAGGGAGAGAGCTTACACCACTTCAGAATACAACTTAATAAACGATGGCAAAAACTTACTTTCCTTCCGAAGTTTACAGACATTTGGTAAGTCTGCAATGCCACCTACTGGTTGGTTTTGAGTTTATGCTTTTGACACGATTTTTTTCCCCCCCAACAGTTCTTGATAATTTTTGATATTTTACAATGTACTTTTGCATGTAGCAGGAAAAAATCTAGTCATTCCTATAAATTCATTACATATTATGGTGTTAAACATAATCAGAGACCAGTTTTCAAGCACATCAGTAGCAAGATCAGAGAAATATCGGGTACTCGGAGAAATACATATGTATGGTTTTTGTGCTATACATCTAAACACCACTTTGAGTACCCAAATGCATAACTACCCTACATGTAATAAAGCTCATATGTTCAGGATAATAAGCAGGATGTTTCTGTGTAGAGGATGAGAAGTATTTAATGGATCACCTTTTACTCATGATAAATAACCTGAATAGCATAAAAACAAGTAAATAATAGCAAAAGTTATTATTTTCATAGCTTATCTTCCACAGACATCGACCTGTCTTTATTCTCTGCTGCTATTTGCTTCCAAGGCACCTAGGGTACCCCTCACAGAACAGGGCAAACTTCACAAAGTAAATCCTCAGTGAAGGTGCACAAGTCACTCTCTAAACCTCCTTGAGCTGTTCTCTACGTGCAATGGGCTATATTAGTTGATTTGCTTTGAACCAGTTGTCTGATTAATTTTCTGTATTACTGATTGGCATTGCTTTGGATAAATGACACTAATGGAGCAATATGAAAAATGAGCTTCATAAATGAGTCCATCATAAAAGTTACTAGTATTAAAAGTTAGTAAATAAAAAGCCATGAAAGTACCCTTTAATATCTCATAACGTTTTTTTTTTTTTTTTTTTTTTTAAAATCTAGTCATTCCTATAAATTCATTACATATTATGGTGTTAAATATAATATGTTTATATGTTTTTTTTTTAAAAAAAAAGCTCACATTATTTGCAGCTTTCTTTTCAAAATTCATGAAGTGTTCAATTGTTGTTTTGTTGCATTTTTCTTTCAAAAATCCCTGGATTTGATTCATACTCTTATGCATCTTTTCCCACATGCCTTATGTGCAATAGCTCTGTTACACTTGACTCAATTCGTTCTGCCCTCCATTTCCTAGTGTTTCCATACAGAAACTTCCAAATGATTCCCGCTTCATTGTTTATGAGTTCTGGGAGAACAGCAATGCCTGGAATAGGTAAGTTGTGTGGGGTTTGTTTTGTTTGGTTTAGAGGGAGAGGGAAGGTTTTGAAGGTTAGAGAGCAATTGCATAAAAGAACTGAATATGAATTAACTACTGCCGATCAATCTCTTGCTGAATATACAACACTTCAGGAGAAAGAAAAAAAAAAAAGAGAAACCACTTCAATTTCTATTATACTGAAGGTCATCGATAAAATCAGCAGAGAGACACAGCCAGTTCCAGACAGAAAAAGTCTGAAAGCGAATAGAGAAAGGTACAGCATCAGATGGGTAGTAGCTGATCAGAAACGAGTGGAGAAACAACTTCAGCATAGTTCAGTGGTGATAACACGGGATGCAACAGGGGCCAACGAAGGAGTGAGGAGGTGCACCACCACCCTGCAGCACATGTGAACATGTGAGCAATCATTAGCTCTGCCCAGGTCTCCCAAATCCACAGCACAAAATCTTATCAGACAGATTCTCAAAATGTGTCTTAGGGACTGAAGGATTAAGTTGTGGTAATCTAAAATCTTACCAGCTGATTTCTAGCCTGCGGCAGGCAGATAGCTAAGAAAATGAGTGGAGACAAAAAGATTTTCCATAACTAATATTAAAAAAATAAAAATAGAAACCAACCATAAGGTCCTAAATCTGCCCTGTTCTGAAATCAGATGGAGAAGCTTTAGTATCTTCCCTTCTGAGCACAGCCCCAGTTCAAGACAGGTAAGGTTACTGTCAGAAAGACTGAAGTAATACAGGTCAACACGTTTGGAATAAGGACTGCTATACTGGGTCAAAACCAAGAGGTGAACATCAGAGTAACAGTTAACGGTACAGAAAAAAAATGCGTTTTTAACATAACATGCAAGAATGACATGTTCTTTCATTGTATATAACGTGATCTCCTCTCCCACTGTCTAACTTTTGGAACACAAAATCTATCTTATGGCATGAATTGTAACAAATCTGATGCACATAAATATGTTTAGTCCATTCAAATTTGGTATATTCTCATTTTTACAATGATTTAGCCACCTTCAAACGAATTACAGCAAGACATTCCAGAGAAGTAACGTGGACTTCTTGGAAACTCCAGAGCTCATTACAACAATGCTAGTCCCTGGTAAATATCTTTTTTTTCCACAATATTTTATTTATTGTGTATGAAGAGTTCTGTTATACTAGTGTGTTCCTTGTGCATATCTACTGCATAATACCACCCTTAGTTTTGTAAAATATGCAAGAGAAAGGGAATCCAAATGTTTTTTTTAATTATTATTATTATTATTTATTTTAAGCAGAGAGACATAAAATGCAACAGCAAGAATAAAACCCACAATGTTTTATTTCATACAGTGCAAAGTATTACAATTGCACATTCTATTTAAGAAAACATCTAGAATATGCAATACTATTGGTGAATACTAAATAGACCCAATTCAAGATTTTCAGGCAAAAAAATGTCTCTTGATAAAGACTCAGTTTAATCGTATTTACAATGATATAAGGGAGCCTTAGTTGTTTATAATTGATACTTACTAACTAATTTACTGTACATTTTTCCTGCTATCATAAAGCATGGTGAGTAAAACAGAACAAAACAAAACAAATTAAAAAAAAAAAAAAGATCTGGAAAAGCAGGGTGTTAAAGATTCCAGATTATTATCTCCAATGCAAACCAGTGAGCATACAGCATCTTCCTTTTCAGAGAGATGATAGCTAAGAGACACAGTGCAGGGCCCTGATTTCCAATATGTCTGACTACAGCCTAAATTAACAATAATAAAAATCCACATAATTAAAAATAAAAATAAATATCTAGTCCTATACCTAAGGTTTCCTTTATATATATATAATAAAAAAACGCCAAGAAATTTTCAGAATTCATGAGCCTGCAATTATATGTCAGGGGTTCCTGCAGTAGCAAGGGATTGCACTTAATGAACCAAGAATCCCTTCAAATCTTATGTCTTAGTGGGAAATTACTGGATTTAAGAGAAACTTGGCTATAGGAAAAAATGCAGCACTTTCCCACATCTTTGTGTCCAAGAGCCAGAATGGGTATGACCAGGAGTGGTTTGCTTAGCAAAAGGGAAAATCCAATTAATACAAAATAAAATGTATGCATCATTTATAAATGACTAAATACAGGGGTGTCTGAAATTGGATTCAAAAGAGCATGCCCCCTGCCTGCTAAGAAGGATTTCGGTCCCCAGCTTTGCATCCTGCCAGTTGCCATAGAAACGCCATCTCCCAACCTTGGCTCCTTACGGGGTGGCGCAGCGCAGAGTGATGTGCTCGCAGCTGTTTTCACAGCTTTGTAGATTATAGATAATGTAGAAGTCTCTGTGGATATCTATAGGATATTTTTGCTTGTTTGTTTGGTGGTGCTGTGGGGTTTTTCTGGGGGGGGGAAGTATTTTCCATACATAAGATATACAAACCATATTTGTATGTGACAGTCAGCATGTGCTTGTGAAGCATCAAATGCTCGCTGCAATGCTACAAGTGGGTTTTATGCAAGAGTTTTAGACATAGTAAACTGGTATCATCGTAAAATCAGGAAGAAAAAACAAAACAACCTGTTCAATGAGTACATAGATAGGCTCTATTCTCCGAACAGATTTGCTGTAGCTCAGATGCAACACACCTTTTCATGCATCTTGGTAAGTAAGAACTGACTCAGTTCTACATGACAATCCACATCTGACTCAACAAAAGCTACAACCCGAGTCTGTACTCCTTTGATTAATCCTAATGAATGCTTACCTGGCTAAGAATGACTCAGGAAGACGTGTGCTTTCAGGACTGTTAGATCCTAAAGCAAATTTATTTACTGTCAGTTAATAGGAACCATGACCTAGTATAATCACCTGCACACCTGTTAATTGATGAAGTTGCTTCAGGCCAATCTACTCTTCCTCTGTATGGAGAAGTTTTGTTCTTAAGTATACAGCTATCATAGAGTTGCATATATAATGAGCATTTCTTTAACCAGCAGTGACATATACATTTTAGCTACTTTATTTAGGATTTTTACTTGAGGTAGAAAAAGAAATACTGCTTATGGAAACAAATAAATGAATTATTCTCTCTTTCAGCATCGTGGTGGGTCCTCAACAACAACTAGAAGCTGTGGCTCCAAGTAACGTCAGTCGTGTTGTGTTTTCATTACAATAACACCAATTTAGCAGTATACAGGTGTGCTAGGTTAGAGATTTATCATGTGATACTGCTCGGTATTATGGATGTGATCTTTTCCATTTTAAAATGTGGAAAATAACATGTTTATTGCCTTCTATTGCTGTGGCTAGTTCAGTGAAATAATGCATTGTAAAAACTTAAATAAGACAACTATGCTAAACTGTTTATGGTGTACATTTAGTCCAGACAAGCTATCACAGAAAAGTGCATCTTGATTGGCGTGACCAAGTATTTGTGAATACTTTTAGTCTTGTATTAATAAACAATGGTTACTTAATGCTGTTGTTTTTTCCTTTTACAGAAGAAACAGGCATAAACGTGAACACATATTTTCATAAATGCCTGATGCTTCAGGGAAGCTGTAAGTCATTAATTAAGAGAATAAATGTCGGGACAACTTTTTTTGTTAATACACTCATTCAGGAAATTTTCTGCCCAAGACAAAAACCAAGGCAATGTCATTTTCTTTTCACAGCCCCTATTGCCCCTGCCCTCTCCCGTTCCTCACAAGAGGAAATGTGTGCCTGTCTGCCTAGCTGCTTTGCATCTGCAGATCTAATGTTTCAAAGCTGATGTGCTTTGAACACAATGTCTTAGGCATTCTGCAAATTCTTCTGTTAGATCAGCTCCTAACACTGGCACTGCACTGAGAAGTCATTAGAGAAACTGCTACTACAGCACACACAACCACAATCCTGGAAGCAGAATGTTTTCTTCCCTAATGAGACTTGCTGTTGTCTCTTTGCACCTGTCACTTCTTGCTTTTCGTCCCTGGGCTGGGTGGTGTGTGCACTGCTCAGGTGCCAATCTCACACCTCTGTGACAGGTTGGCAAGAGCTACACACTAAAATACCACTCTCTCCACTCACCTAGCAGTCCCTGGTTACAAACAGTACCCAAAAATAACTCGAAAGTCACATTCAATAAAATATCTTCTTCCCTGTACTGTTTCTCCATTTTTATTTCACCTCAGATATCACGCTGACACACGTAATTAAAACTTGGGAATTTAGACTAAAAAGAGGCAATCTTCATTGCAGTATGGTTCTGTAATCCAGAAGCTGTGGACTGGACTGAGCCCAAAATTCAGAAAGGTGTCACACTTAGGTACTTGCATGTAACCAAAGCATCTTACCAGTGGTGTTCTAAGTTAAAAATAATTGCCTAAACAAAAGCATGTAGTGCAGGTGAGGTTGCCTTGCCTCCAGCTCCTAGCTGAGAAGGACACAAGTTTCCTATAGGCTGTGTGTCATATACACCAGCCTCATGGTGCTCCTTCAGCTATCTTACCTGACTCACAAGGCATAGATGTCTGCCTTTAGGCAACTGAATCAAACCCTTGGGCAACAAAGTCAATGCAGCTTTGGTTCTCTGAGCAAACATGGGTGTCAGAGAGTGATGGCTACACACCTCAACTTACGTGTACATGTTTGATCCAAATTTCAGCTTTAAATCTTACAGCATCTCAGCAAAAGTAAATGTTTCTGAGTCCAAAACTTTCCCATACTGAATTAGTATAAGCTGCTGCTTTCTTTTCCATCACTGGTTCCTTTAATGACACAGACAATGTCATGTACAGAGATACTGTGTGATCCAGCAAATTTGCTTATCCTGAAAAGGCACTCCGATAGCCATATTACACTCCGAAATGACAGATCACTGATGAGTTTAAATCTTTCTCCTCTGTAGCAAAGTAAAACTCCTCACTTTCCTGAAGGTCTGGCTGATTTATTTACCATGTCATGATGTCAACCTATTGTACTGCATGGTTTCTTGTCACTACTGATCTAGCAAGAAAGAAAATACAGTGATGCAGGCTCATTTGTTAAGAGAAAACTGACATGGTACACTCAGGTTTGTCATGGTTTTACTTTTCAGTTGTAAGAAATTATCTCCTTGGAACTTCGTGTCAAACAGGTGCTGGAGGAGAGAAAGACACTCGAGTAGGCCACAAGTCCTCCTAATAAAAGGTCTCCATTTGCTTGCTGGCGAACAAACCCTTGAATGAATCATTCACAAGAACAAGTTTGAAAAGTTTCTGTCATTTGAGAGTTTTGAGAGAGCAACAGACAGAAATTACCTTCGATGCATACTGGGGGAAAAGACCCACAGGACTATAAGAGACTACCAGTGATTAAAAATAAACAAACAAACATTCTTTGTAACATTACTTACCCATCAGGTTTACCTGATAGGTTTTGGTAGCAGGGGGGCTGCAGGGGTGGCCTCTGTGAGCAGAGCCCAGCAGCTGCCCCATGTCAGATCAGAGCCGGCTCGACAGCTCCAAAACCACCGTGGAGCAGGTGGATGTGGCCTGGAGGAGGCTGCGGCCCATGGAGAGCCCCCGCAGGAGCAGGGGGTCTGGGGGGAGCTGCCGCCCACCCGTGGGGGACCCTTGCTGGAGCAGTTTGCTCCTGGGGGATGGACCCCGTGGTACAGAGCCGTGTGGGAGCAGTGCTTGAAGAGCTGCTGCATGTGGGCAGCCCCTGTAGGCTCAGTTTGGGAAGGACGGCATCCCGTGGGAGGGACCCCACGTGGAGCAGGGGTAGAGATGGACCATGAAAGAGCCACAGAGATGAAGCGTCAGGGACTGACCACAGCCCCCATTCCCCTGTTCCCCTGCGCCACTCACTTGTAGGGTGGTAGTAGAAGGGGGTGAATGGGGGGAAGTTGTTTTGAATTTGCTTTTACTTCTCACTGTTCTAGTCTGTTATCAATACATAGTAAATTACATTAATCTTCCTTTGCTGTTTTGCCTGTGACAATAACTGGTGAGTCATCTCCCTGCCCTTATCTCAACCCACGCGCTTTTTTTCATCCTATTTCCTACCCTTGTCCTTTTACGGAGGTGGAGTGAGAGCAGTGTGGTGGAGCTCAGCTACCTGCTGGTATTAAACCAGCACACTTGCAAACAGTACACAAACAGAACATACTTGCAAGCTTATTTTAATTGAACAAAATATTATATATATATTAAATAAAAAAAAGACTAGTTTATTACCATAATTCTGTACTTCTAGGAAAAAATCAAGGGTCTATCAAAGTCAACGTGAAAGTTTTCCGCACTGTTGCAGTCACTATTCAACATAATCTGATTTAGCTTCTATTTGCCACAGAAGTTTAAAAATTGCTTTCACCACCCAAAGTATGTTACTGCAGGTCTGAATGCAGGTTTCTAAGATGACTACATTTGCACAAAATAACAATTATTGATGCTTGTTAACTGAAGGGTGCTGTAAAGCAATAAACTAGTCCTATCACTTTTAAATACTGTTCTAATTGAACAAAAATAAATTACAGCATCTGCTATGTTCTGGTATACACTTTACTGACACAAGTGATGAAAACCTGTCTTGTTCCTCAATGCTGCCCATTGCTTCCTCTTTGGAAAGTCAAGAACACTGGGCAATTATTTACAACGAGCTTCAAGAAACACAGTGCTTAGCTAGTTCCTGTGTTCTGGCCTGTGGTAAGAAGAGTTCTCATTTTAGGGAAACTGTTAGCAACAAGGTACTCCATACCTTGGAAGACTGTGTGCATCCACAGAATATTAAGGAATCTCCTCTGTCACCAGAGAGATTTCAAGTGAAGAGAGAAAGCAAGTGAAGTTCTGACAAAAAGGAAAAAAAAAAAAAAGAAAAAAAGAAGACTGCATATCCTAACACATTTGAGATTTGATGCAGTATTTGTTGTTCCATTATTACTGGTAAGAAAGGAAGTCAGGAGCAAGCAAGAAGCCTCAGTCAAGTACTGGTTTAAAGTTTATGGTCAGACAAACCATATAGCTATATAACACAAATGCAGAAAAAAAAATCTGTCACACCAAAGTGTAAAATAATTTATTTTCACTGCAACTGTATGACCATCTCAGGTACTACAAAGTAGTTTGCCTTTTAGAGCATTCTGGAAATTACAGAAAGAAACAGGCATTTCCACAGATTTTGTAAGGTCCTGTTTTCATCTCTAGGCACCTTTAAGAATCTTGAATTTCTACATTATATGTAGCTCCTTCACTGACGGATTTCTCATCTTCCAAACCACCTGTCACTTCTTGCATATGTCAAAAGGGTTGCTGTATTCCTGCAAGACAAACAAACCCTCAAGTTAGTTCAGCAATAAGAGATCATTTCAACCAAGTTTCCACGAGTCTACTTTTATAAGCCTTTTCTACTCCATATACATTTAGCAACTTGATATTTTTCAGATTAATTCATAGAATGGCTTAGATTGGAAATGATCTTAAAGACCACCTAATTCCAACTCCCCTGCCATGGGCAGGAACACCTTCCACTTGAGGTTGCCCAAGGCCCCATCCAGCCTGGCCATGAACACTTCCAGGGGTGGGGCATTCAAACTGTTCTACTTCCATTAGCAGTGGAGACTTGATCTGAAATCTTCCTGGCATAATTTGTCAACACGGTTATGTCAGTACAATGCAGATGCTGAGCTATGTACATGTAGGGCTGATCCTATCTCTCAAAAAAAGACAGTGCCTTTAGGGACAAATGTAACCCACAGGTAACTAACTGTAACAACACATCTCCCTTGTAAAAGTCATCCTAGGAAGCTTCCTCCATTGGAAATTATGGCTTTCACTTATACATGGGCATATACTTCAGTCATGACCTCACAACCAAAAGTTTTAAGATGGGTAAAAACTACTTAACTATTCAGTTCAGCAGCAAACTCTTGATAGCCACCTGTTCCTGAAATACAAGCTACTGATGCGCTGCAGTATTGCATGTTTGTTTCTCATCAGGTATTTGGAGGGCTCCTTCTGCCCCTTTTAAACATCATTTATTTAATTTATACATGCATCTCATCAATCCCTCTGGTTTCTACGTAGAAAAATGAGTGCTGTGGGATCATTTAACACTAGGGAATTTTTGCATGTAATTACAGGGTCTGCTGCATGAAGGAAACTCAAGTGAAGAGGGCCAAGGATGGATAATGAAATAATTGAACACCATTTACTGTTCAGTTTAAGTAAATTGTCTTGCAGTGCACTCCTTTACAGGATGTCCTTAAAATCAGTCTGTGTCTCTCCCATTCTTCTAGAAATCACAAATGCTATGAGTAAGATTTATTTTTTTTAAGCTAATGGGAACTTAAAAACAAATATATTTAGACTTAGACATTCTGTAAGATATAAAGTGAGACAAAGCTTTCACACCTTTGCATGAGAAGGAGCTTGAAATCACTGACTAAATTCCTTCACTTTACTGGCTAAAATAGTTTTGAATTTATCTTTACTTCTTCAATTCCAGGTACTTTCTCAGATTACATGGTCGAGAAGTATGAAATGCTTTTCTCCCATTCATACATTTTAAGAAGCACTAAAAAAAATCTTTAACAGGCTCAATCCGTTTATGGGATATTGGGCTCTGAGCATTCTTATTTGAGATAAATCCCTACTTGGATAGAAAAATTGCTTACACAGTGTCACTATTTTAAGGGGACCTACACACCAATGATTCCCACACTCTGATCAGACCAAAGTCTCTTCTATTTCCATGCTGAAAAATCAATTTTATATTTCATTAAAGTCTTATCACTGTTTTCCAACAGAAGCAGTCAATGCAGAAGAGGAAATAATGCAGGTCTTTGCCTGTCACATAAAATGCTTATTTTTTTTCTTCTGATTTTGAAATGTACTTTATTACTCCTTATTTTTAATGTTAAACATGCACCTTTTCACAGTAACCTCTGAGACCTGAAAGTAGGATCTATTAGTTGACAGATGTACTGGTTTTGGCTGGGAGAGAGTCAATTTTCTTCACAGTAGCTGGTACAGTGCTGGTTTGGATTTGTGGTTGTTAAAGCTATTGCTGAGCAATGCTTACACACCATCATAGCCCTCTGTTTCTCAACCTGCCACCCCACAAGTATGCTGAGGGTGCACAAGAAGTTGGCAGAGGCCTGCCTCATCCTGGACAACAGCCCCAACCTGGTCCAAGGGATATTCCCTACCACATGATGTCACATTCAGCAAAGCTGGTGGGAGGTGGGGGACAGGTACATGAACAGACACATTCAGAGAGATGGCATCTGTCTTCCTAAATAGCCATTATGCATGAAGAAGCCCTTTCTAGAAATAACTAAACATCTGCCTACTGATGGGAAGTAGTGAATAAATATTTTGTTTTGTTTGTGCTCACAGCTTTGGCTTTACATAGCAAACTGCCTTTATCTCAACCCACGAATTTTCTCACTTTTTCCCTTCCAATTCTTTTGCCCTTCCCATTTCACTGGGGAGCAGTGAGCAAGCAGCTGTGATGTTTTGTTGCCAACTGATGTTTAACTCACACCAGGCAGAGTAAAGGCATTCCTTGGATAGGATTCAGCTGCTGTTCTATTCAGGTTCTTATACCTGGATTCCCATATAGAACAACTTCACATCCCCAAGTACTTAAAAATTTTTAATAGAAAGTGACTAGTTGGGCAGGGCACATGCATACCACAAAATTTTTATTTCAGTATATGACAACAGGAATTCTCACAAGATTTATTTAATGCCAAGACCACTTCCTTAAATGAAATTGAAGGGGAAAAAGAAAATTCTGACCCTGACTAGCGACACTGTATAGAAGTGTACCTAGGAAAACTGTACAACAACAACAAACACCCACAAAAAATAAAATACTTTACAAGGAGAACAATTACTGGTATGTGCTATGTCAGGCAAAAGAAGGAAAAAAAAGACAAAATATAGCTGCAATAGCAACTGACTTGACACCTAAAAGTCTTAACGTAGCTGTACATGGAGACCACCAGAAACCATGATCTGAAGAAATGACCTGTCCATTTCAGAAGACAGAGAATAAAAGGACCAACTAAAGAAAGACAGTATTAATATTTCTGCATAGCTACAAGTTGAAAAGAGTTTTCTATTAAAACAGCACATCAAAATAATAAAAAACAGGATAATAAAAAACATTTTTACAGAAGGTCATAAATGCTTATTACCACGTCACTTTGGTTTCCTGTTCATCTACCCATAGTTTGTGCTGAAGACACCAAGAACGATAGCTAAGTGATACACTTCATGCTGTTACATAACAAAATCCTGGCTAATAATGGTTTATAATTTACATCCCCATTTGCAGCGGAGTAGAATCAGAGAACTCAGTTATTTTCATCTGTATGATAAACTGGCATATGCAGGTGGGGCTTATGCACATACAACGCAAAGCAGAGTAAAAAGTTTAAAAGCAGACCTTGCAAACAGTAAGACTTAACAAGATAAGAAATGGCTAGTGAAAACCTCCATGACTGTTTTTTTGTAACTTAACAGGAAAAACACACTTACCGGTTTTTCAAGTACAATTGGATGATCAGGCAGAAACTCTGGCTTCTTCTGAGAGAGTGAAACACTTGACAACTCCAGAAGGAAATCTCTGCTGTATTTGATCCTTTCTGTGAATACACACAATTAAGTTCAATGTTAACATTTAATCCACTCAAGTTTGGAATTCAGAGAACTGATCTGGCTTCTCATTAAAAGGATGGAAATGCTGTATGTATGTATGTAAAAATCAGTATTAAAAGCAATACTAATTTAAGTCTGACATTGGACGTTTGTAGTAAATTACAGAGCATCTCGCTCTTACTTCTATTAAACTGACTTAGTTAATCAGGAGGACTATTCCAAGCCAATAAAGGTTTGTTGCTTTAATACAAAGGAACACAAAAAAGTGAATCCAATTTTATGCAACAGACAGACTCCCTATAGCTTGTTCTAATTATAACCGCAAGTTGTTTTTTAAGCCCTAGAAGACAATCTCTTTGTATGTCTCTTTGTAACCTACGCCAAAGTGCCACATTTCTGTGAGACAGGTAACAAGACCCAAGTCACTCTCTTCTTGGAGCTTTTACTTGGTTGTCTTTCAACAATTAAAAAAAATACGAAATCTGCCATACATAAACTGGCAAACAAATTTGTACCAGTGAAATAGTTCTGAGAGTTTTACAGACTCAACAGCAGTTAAGGGATTTGCTTAGAATGAGCATGTTAGAACTCAAGTTTGTACCACTATCTCTAGCACAGCCTCAGATATATCTACCCATGGCTCATACTTTAAACAGATACTCTTTAAAAAGAGCAGAAGGAAGGAGAAAGGAATGAGGCAAGGAAGGGACAAACTTTACTTCTTATCCTAGGTGACAGCTATAGGTACAGCTAAAAATGTAAAACTCCATAAAAAATGAGTTGCAGTGGAAATTACACACTGTGATGCAGGAGAGGGGAAAAAAAAAGAAAAAAGAAATAAGGAGACATTTATAGGCAGTAGCTGAAAAAGTGGACCTCTAAAATTGTGTTACTCTGAAGGAATGGATGACAACAATTAACAAAAGATTGAAAAAGTGATGGCTTATAAAGACCAGGATCTGATGAGAAACAAATTAAGATTTTGTAAAAACAGAATGGTCTCTACACACCAGCAAAATCAATGAGATCAGAAAGCTCGAACCATCAGACAGAAATCGCTAAGTCCAGCACAGAACTGTACAGTCTTGGGTACCACGTTATAAGAAGAATATAAAGCTTTTAAAGAGCATCCAAAGGAGGACTACAAATATGGTGAAAGGTCAGGAGGGGAAGATTTACAAGGAGTAGCTGAGGTCCCTTGGTTTGCTCAGCCCCGAGCAGAGCAGGCTGAGGGGAGGCCCCATGGTGGCCTGCAGCTCCCTCACGAGGAGGGCAGAGGGGCAGGCGCTGAGCTCTGCTCTCTGGGGACAGCGACAGGACCCGAGGGAACGGCATGGAGCTGGGACAGGGGAGGGTCAGGCTGGGGGTTAGGGAAAGGGTCTGCACCCAGAGGGTGCTCAGGCACTGGGACAGGCTCCCCAGGGCAGTGGGCACAGCTCCGAGCTCAAGAAACATTTGGACAACACTCTCAGACACATGGTCTGATTTTTGGGTGGTGCTGTGTGGAGCTAGGAGTTGGGCTCGATGATCCTGGTGGATTGCTTCCAACTTGGCATAACCTATGATTTTATGATTCTACGATTCAAGTTAGATCGAAAGAGCAGGTAATTTTATTTACCAGGATCGAAATAAATAACCTTACCTTAAAGTCAGTAACACACATCAGCGGAGAATTACGGTTCAAGAACCTGGGTGACAATAAACTCAGACTGAGGAAAAACAGGAAAGACTCAGTAGAATTTAACATAATTCTTTCAATTCTTGAGTATTAAGAACAGAACAAGTGATGTCTCCAGGCTGAAGGACTGTAGATTACAAGTGAAGAATTTAGATGCCTGTTTATGTGCATACATTCAGAGAAAAAATTATCTCAGTGAATGGATGACCTAATATGGATCACTATCTCAGTTCCTGTGTTATGTTTAAGAATGAAGAATTAAACAGCAAAATGGTGCAGATGACAGCTGTGAGAATAATTTTGGAATCTGAGAACATACATTAATGAACAAAAAGTAAACATTTGGCTTTATCCTACCAAACCGTGACCAAGAAAAAAAAAAAAAAGTATGTTTTATGACTACTGAGTGACAAGCAGTACAGAAAGAAAAGAGTCGCACTGAAAAAAAGAGGAACAAACCTTAAGGACAGTGTTGACAAAAGAATAAACTTGATGGGACTAAATCATGGAAGAAAGTAAGTGATTTCTAGCCATCAGAATATTAGTACTTCAGAAGCACTGTAGTAAGAGCAGGAAGAAGCCAAAGTCTTAAATTCTTAAATGACTTGCATGCCATAATCTTAAAGATTGTTGAGGACAGCAGAGGACTGACCCTCTGCAACAGATCAGAGGATGCAAATCAGGCCTGTACTTCCACACACAGAAGCACCTTATACAAAACCAGGACTTGCGTGAAAAAATGTTTATGCTCAATTTTTACAAGACAGGAACTCCCAAAACATTGCCCAGACACATCTTTATATACAAGCCAAGTCTACCAATGGAGGTTTCCCACCTCAGTTATGGCCAAGTTTTACACTTTGGAATGTCGCATGAAAAACAGTCAAGTTTCATAACATTCGCATATTGTATAGAAGGAAGACAAACTCTCAAATCAGAAAAAAATAATATGCAGCAAATTTCCTTTGTCTTCCACCCAGAAAATACAAATCTGACAATGACCTGCTTGCAATATTTTACCTTTTTTTGTCTCTAATTCATGCTGGTTTGGTTGACAAGGCATCGTGTTTTGAGTTAAGATCTGCATTTCAGTCATTTCAGGTAACTAAAACAGGAAAGAAAAAGTTATGTAAACTTTTTTTTTTAATATATTTGACCAACATGTTATGAAACTTGTTGAAGTTATTAAAATGAGGATATATGTTTCTGGGTTTCTTAGTTGAAAGAAGTTATAGCGGAGTTTTAGCATTCTAATTTTTTTCTTTTACCAGCTGCCAAGATCTTAGACCTTTTACACTTTCTGTGAACATGAAAAAAAAAAAAAAAAAAAAAAAGAGGATTCAGGGTTGGGTTTTTGTTGTTTTTGTTTTACTTTTCATAATTTCATAACTATCCTCTTTATGGAAACAGGTTTGCACAAATTAAACCACAATCAGAACTGTAGTTATTAATAACAGGTGATGGATGAAAGGTGATGGTCTCGTCCATACGCAGAAAAGAACTGTAAATAGGAATAGAGTTAATGCAAAATGTCTGAGAGGTTTCCTGTGAACCTGGAGGACATTTGTTACTATTGGTTACACACAAATAAGGACACGCATTGTTTCACGTTCTCTCCAACACCTACATTTGTCAAAAGCAAAGCTAATTTTCTGGGCAGAGATAGCAGTCAACATTTGTATCTTAACTGCACTACCTAGCTTTCATGGTGAGCTGACCACAGTACAGTCAGAGAGTAGGAACTGTGAAATGGTAAAGTATTTCTAGAATATCAGCTTATCACCACTCTGCTCATACTTCCACTTCTGTGGTTGACAGTTATCTTTTCCTGATTCGTCTAAAACTTATGGGGAAGAAAAAAAAACAACATATCTGAAACATTTAGGAATTTCAGATGATTCGGTTAATAGAGAAACATACTGCTAATTCTAACTGCTTTGTAATGTTCAACCAGTCTTGGTGAGTCTTAGATATTAAAAAGGGAAACCTTCCCAAGTACAATAAAGGAAAGAGTATTAATACATTCTCAAAGAACGCGTTAATACAAGAAAAAGGCATGCATAATTAACAGCAATGTGTGAGATGTCACCACAACAGATTTGTATTTCTTCCTGCACCACACGCCCAACTCTGCCAACTGCTTTATAATATCAAGATTTATACTGTTTTTGGTTTTCAACCCAAAACTTAAATATTTGAGGATCACTCACAAGAATGCTCCCAAACACGTTCTCATCCAAAATAAATCTACAAAGAATGGAATTTATCTATAAAGAATACCCCTTGAGCAGTGCATGTCTTTCTGAAGCTCAGCATCATTTTAAAATGGTATTTAAGGAGTAGCAAGTTAGAACTGATATTGACTGTCAGAGGCTTTTCATGCCTTTCTCTCTACCTCCAAAAGATACGAGGTAGCCGACTGAACACTCTCCAGATCTTTTCTTTGAAAATTCTTTGCATGCCATAAAGGAATAAAAATAATTCTTTGCTTTATTCACTGTACAGGACCCAGAAGAAGCCCCATCCAGATGCTCAGACACTTCCACCCACTGAGTATCAGTTTGTGTGGTAAAACTGTACAAAAGGAAAAGGTAGTTTCACAGCTAGAATTTGTTGCAAGCAGCACCTGTAGAGAAGGCCCAAACTTCTATACTACTTGCATTGTGGCACATGAATAACTGGAAATTTTACATCTCTCAACTAATTTTTTTGTTAAATTTAACAAATTTAAATCGTTTTGTTCACAGTTACCTGTTCTGACTACTCAAAAACTGACTACAGAACAGTTTGATTCCATTCATCCACATGAAACAGAAAAATTGCTGCAGTCTTATTACTAAAATGCCTCCTGTACTAGAAAACTGACTGGAAATTGCCTAGAATCAAGGCTAATACCTTCTACACAAGCACTGTCACTGTACTCATTATTAACAGTAGATATTCTCTACATTTCTAGAACTTAGACAATAATAAGTTCCTTGGACGGCAGCTTTAAGACTGTAATTCACTGTTCGTTAGATTACTCAGAGTTAATGTTATACCTCCTGATGTGCAATAATGATGTGTTGTGTTGGTTTTTTTTTATTTTATTTTTTCCTGGTAGGTATCTAAACAGCTTTAAGTGTCCACATTAAATACCCCTGAGTAAAGCAGCTTGTTGCCATATTCTTCCTAGTTCCTTCACTGCTTTAGGTACCTCATTTGTCAGAGCTGGCTTATTTTTATTTCTACAGCTTATTTTTCTAAAATCTATCAATGTTAGTGGCAAATACAATTTGCTTTATTTTTTACTTCGTCTTTCACCAAGCCTTCCAAAGCTAAACTAATTTTCCTGTATCCTAATCTATGCCAACTTGAATATTTATTCTCTGATATTTAACAGGTCAGTACTACTTAAGACCATTTAGTAATATGAAGTGTTATGTCAACATATTCCTGTTTGGTACCTTGCGGTGTGCTCCTTTATCTTGTGTAAAAGGAAATGCAGTGGGGGAAGGGTGAAAAGGGATAAGGAAAATTAAAGATTTATGATTGCACAGACAGAGCACTATTACTATCCTGCCAAAAAGGCAGTAAGATTTAAACCACCTTTAATAGAATTATAATTTTGAAGAACAGGTTCTTGAAGTGAAATATGTATCTTGCTCTAGGAATGGGAACCATATCAGCAGACAAAAGCAAATGCGTAACAGCACACAGCCTTCTCAGATGGTCACTGATGTTTTTTAAAACACAGGAGAACATTTGGCAAGACACCAAGTTGCATGCCATCATGATTCAGGTCTCGGTGTCTTCAGAACTGGCTACTGCATAGTCCTTTCTAAGAAAACCATTCTGTGAAGCTGCTATACCAGCCTCTAAGCTAATGCTGCTTGTCAACTAAAATCAACAAGTTCACTGGGTACTTACTTATCAGCTGGTATTTGGAAGTACCTACAAAACAGCTGACAGTGAGCATTATTTAAAAGCCTTCTCAGAATCTTATGCCGGAGAAAAAAGTTGAAATTAAAGAACAAAAAAACCTCTACCATCATCAAAGAAATGCAGTATGTAGCTACATGTAGCCAAACACTGATGAAACTGAAATTCACTACTACAGCATTGCTGCCCCCAGGACTATTCTAAATGTTTGTTCTCCTACAGCCACATTGCTCAAGAGACAAGTGTAACGGTCCATCTCCCTCACTGCGATCAAAGATAAATATGTAGCTGTAGTAATTCTAGAGTTCGTAAAATTGTCTGTCAACACCTTGAGTTTAACACGCACACCCCCAAAAAAAGGAAAGAAAAAAGAAAGCCAAAGGCATCTTCCAGAAGCTTCACACAATACATAAAAGGACAATGGAATAATTAAACTGTTACTCAAACAAAAGATGAAGGAACAGGCCCTACAAAAAATAAATAAAATAAATAAAACAAAATAATTCAACACTTCTAGTATGCTCTGAGAGACATTCAAAGCAGTTATCAACAGAAAATCAACTTCAGACTACAGAACATTAAGCACTGCAGTTGTAATACTACAAACTTCAGTTTGCAGCAAACAGCTACAACCAATTTCATGTATGAAAGACATTTTGTACTAAAACCAATTATTTGAGGGCAGTGAAGAACTAGAGCTCTTTCATTTTTTGAATGCTAAGCCCCATTTGTAGCCCAGTCCGGCACAGCCAACGAAACTGAACTCAGAACACACACACAATTTAAATACCTAGTTTTCTGAGTTTGCTGCCTCTAATTTCTGCCTGTGCTAATTCATATGTGTATATATTTCTGGTATTATTCTTTACACAGACTGAAGAAAGACTGTGTACTTTAAAAGAGCTCTCTCTTAAATTCAGTGAAGATGAAACAAAAGCCACACAGACTTTCAAAAATAAGTAATTCATAAGATGTATTTTTTAGGTACTACACAAATATTGAGGAACTCTTCAAAGTCTCAGTTCTTTTTAAACACTTCTAATGCTTCTGGTTTATAACATACAGATTCAAGGACATTGCTAGTTGGGGAAATACCCCCTACCTTTCATTTGCTAACATAAAGGATTAGCTGACCTCCAATTTATGGCACGCCAGAACACACTCTTTCATCAACTTCATCATTTAGTATTTACTCAGTACTCACCCAGTCAACCTTACTCTGCAAACATACTTGACTGTTGCTAGGTAACTCAGTCTGAAACTCGAAAGTAATTGTTGATGCTGGTGAAGATAAAAGAAAACATTAAGATAAAAATATTGTAACTAGACTCTACTCTATGATACCTGCAAGCAGGATGAAATCCAAGTGTAAGGAGATTTTACAGGCATCTATTCACATGTTAAAAATTCCATGAATGTCATCATAGAACTTTCTATTTCTTCCATGAATTTCAAGTAAAAGTTTATGATGCCGCTTAGCTTCTGTCCACATCAGCGATGCTGGCATTGTTTCTCTAGCTACCAAAGATTTCTAACTTAATAACAGCTGTAATACGTAATATCAAAGAGGCATAAACAGAAAATTTTAAAAAATATATATAATACATACATCTTATATAAATACTGTGTGGTCTTTGTCAGACGTAGGAAAAAAAAACTTTTATGAAGGCCTGATAACAATGGTATGGTGCAGTACTTTGTATTTGCAATAGAATTAAACAATCCATTTGTTAACTTATGCATATTTAATGTTTTCAACAGGAGTCAACTAACCCAAGAAATCTAAATCTAATAGGTAAGACTGATTGAGCTTCCTGAAGTATGCTAGAAATTCAGATGCCAAACTATAAAAGTAACACCAAGAAGAGTTCTGCATAAACCTGATGTAATTTAAAATCAGATTTTATCAGAGGTGATGTAGTGAGACCAACACAGAGCACAACAGTTATGCATCACTGTATTGTGAACAAAGCAATAAAATAAATAAATAAATATAATAATAAAAAAGACAAGAAACCTTACACACCATTCTTATTTCTTTAAATAAGAGTTTTGGCTTTGTGAGTTACTCACCTTGTTTTGAAGTTAAATGACGCACAGGTCGTGCTGGCTGAAGGGATTTACCAACAAACTTTTTAGCTCCCTTTAGCATTTTGAAGCGCCACACTTTAAAAAAGCAGCAGAAATCAACACAAAGTATTCAGCTTCAAATAGGCATGTTAAGAGAGAAGAGCAGTCTACCAATTGTTAGTCACGCGTGACAAGAGCATATACTATTTATTAAGTAATCAGGCAGGAAAGAAAAGCAAGCCTTAACAGAACCTTTCTTAGATAACAAAATGCACTGGATAAAATTTGCAAAGACATAATCAGACATTTCCTTCATTTTTCCCTCCAACTGAGCTGCCATAGCTACTTCTCAATAAGACTTTTTGTAGGTATGTCAGAAGATGGGGACACCCAATGGAAACACAGGCATTTTCTAACAGTTAACTTAATCAAAGCGGGGGTGAATTAATTAACATTGGTCTACCCTTTACAGTCTGCTGGCTGTATGTTCCTTATATGTACATATGTGTACTTCCATAATTGTTTTTTACTGTCTGGTTTAGTTAAATAAATACAGATTTGCATCTTCCTACTCAATTTAGCTGCTACAGAAACACCAAAAGCCGCCGAGATTTGCCATTGTAAATAAATGGCTACTCTTAAATAGTGTTTAGTCCTTCTCCTTGCCACTAAAACAACAACCAGCACATATACATAATAGCACATATACTAATAACAGTACTGAAATACATTTTTTTCCAAAAAGACTTTATAACACAAAGAATTGCAAAAACAACAGCAACAAGAAAAAAAGATTCAAAGGAAACGATAAAGTTCAAGAAGGGAAACTATAGAGATATTATCCGATTCTGATATGGAACAGAAAGTAAAAGTTAGGTTATTTAAAATATGAATCAGTCAGTATTCCCTCTCATTTCATATGGTCTCTGCACTATAAAAAGAAAATAATCTGTTCATTTAGTACATTACAATCTTTTGAACATTGATCTTTTATTATTCTCAAGTAAGTTTTCCAACATACACAATTTGAATGCATCCAGATCTAGCAAACCAACTGTCAGTTACCGTCTGAATTAAAACAATTAAACTGAAACGAGAGGAAAAAAAAAAAGGAAAAAAAAAACACAGATCTGATTCCCTGTTTTCCCTACCTTCTCAACTTAAAAAGAAGGGCTTGAAAGCTGTAGTCAAAGCAACGAGGAAAATTCTTGCAGGTGAATGAACTGAGACTACTGACCTGGAAGATAAATTTCATTTTATCCAGATTAGGAATGCTTATTTAAACTACATTTATCCTAGAGACTACATTTCCACATAAAGCAATACAGTAATGTTTGCTGCATCAGAAGATGAAAAAAATACAAGCTTTCCTCCATATCCTGGTTGTAAATGACATGCACACACTTTTTCAGAACAGCAAAAAATGTGTAAGAGACTGGGTAGCTTCTCCAGTGAAGGAGACCTGTATTTTTTTCAGCTTTCTCCTGTAGATGGAAACAAGATGACTCGTAGTGATGACAAAACAACACAATTCTCCTTCTCCCCCTCATCTCCGCTCCCAGATTTCGGAGGGGACAATGTCTAGGAAGCCACATACTCCCAAAACAGGCAGAAGAAGAAAAAATATATATGAGAAGTATGTTTGGGAAAGGGTGAAATCCAGTTAAGATATTGAAATAGTTCCACATCCTCCTTTTTAAGACCTTTCAGTAGGAGGAGGCTAGATGAACTCTCAACAAATAATCTAGCATGATCTGAATTTATACAATATCCTAGTAATTATCCTAGCAATATTACGTCCTAGTAAAATCAAGAAAAGTGGTGAGAAATCAGCTCTAATAGCTGAGAAACAAACTGCCTTCAGGAGAGGCTATTGCCACTGGGGCGCCTGCTGCAGCCCCAGGCCTTCCCCTTGCCAAGCCCACATCTCTTCTCCCAAGTTATTTCCTTTTTTTCATCTCCAGAGATGAAGGCCCATCATGAAGGAAGCCCTCTGCAGAAGCAGCAAGGTCTAGGAGGATTTCTGTACGATTCCTTTTTGAGCATCTGAAGAAGCTGGGCATTCTCAGCAACCAGCTCACAAACATGTCCCCCACAGGGCCAGCATGGCTCAATGCTTCCCTAAAAGAGCACTAATAAAAATCTTATAAAAAAATCCCCAAGCGCTGAGGTGGGCACACAAGTACAGAACAGAGACCACCCCACCTTGCCCCGAGGGGCTCCCTGTTTCAGCCTGACCCCACAGCCCCCCAGGACCTACGCTGTCCCCAGCACCACCTCAGCCTGCCCCAGCCCAGCCGCCATCCCCAATCCCCGGCTCCCCTTCGGGCCGTGGGCCCCCTGGGGATGCCCAGCCGGGCTGTGGCCGCCCCCCGGAGCAGTTCCCCTCGCCCCTCGCCTCAGGCAGCGCCCCCGGCCCCACGGTGCTCCCACAGCCAGCTGTGGGGTCGCCGCCAGCCGTTGAACGGTGGCCCGAGGCCGGTCGGGGCGCAGAGCTCCGGCCCCGGGTGGGAGGGAATGGGGCGTGTGTACACCCCCCCGGCTTCTGGTCACGTTGCCGTGGTGACAATAAAAAGCAAGGTTTGGGGTCAGTTGGAGTCTGGATGTGGCTGAACAGAAAGGGTTTCTTCATAGGGTGCTGCCTCGGTGTGCTGGCAGCTAATGGGGTCTCCCACTCGTTCAGAAACGCAGTCTGTTTGCTCCTCGAGTCACTCATCCCCCCTACAAAATGAAGTTCTCATTCCTCAGGTATTACAGGTTAACAGTAGAAATAAGGAGAAAATGAGTGACTCATCCTCCCTAACTACAGCCATCCAGACAGAAAAGCAAAATCCAGAGGCTGGAGAAAGCAGGCAGGTGTTTTGTGAGCCTGGAAATTGCCTGTGCCAACCTGCCCAAAGGCACCAGCCCCTCACACAGGTACAGGGCACCAGGGAGCTGCCACCAGCTTCTCAGGCACACAAGTGACGGTGTCCTGCAGGGTTTTGAAATTTAAATATATTTTTGTTGCAGCATGTGATCAACGGCAACAGTGGATAAGGCCTAACTACCAAGGAGGCAGACTAAAATTCACTGTTGTTAATTTCCTCCATTCCAGGTAGTCACTTTATTTGTTACTTAAGTACACGATCTTAATTAAAAATCCTTTTTTTTTTTTAATGCATATATATGCGCATATTTTATATATATAATTTATATGTATAAATATAAATTATTTATATTTATATTTATATATATTATATATTATTTATATATATATATATATATATATATATATATAACATAACATTTACTGACTCCAGAGATTCAGAATAGGTAACACTGAGTATACAACTTAATTACATATATAGCAGGTATATAGGTATATATAGGTATATATAGACATTTCAATAAATTAAATTAGTAATTCAATTACTAATAAATAATTTTGATATGACTTGAAGTCATTTCTTCCAAGTGTATTATACTCAGACGTGTTTCTTCTGACTCATGTCATCTATTCTACGAAGATTATCATGTAAAACAGTTACTTCTTTACTCATGTCAACCATCTCCCTTACCTAAATCAGCACTAATTACTAATATGTATGTACAAATAAATATTAAATATCTCCTGCTACTCCAGAACAGCTCCTGACAGAAAAATCAATGAGGCAACAAAGATGAAGGTACAGTTTCTCATAGGGCTGTTGTGCTTTTGTAAGAAGTGTGTCAAGCACTGCAAAACAGATTTCCACACAATCAGCACAATTTTTCCTGTGGTTGATGTATCAAAACGATACACAGACAGTGATGTAGTCTCATATAGCCTTCTAGTATTTTTGCAGGGTTAAATACACTAAGAACAAATTAAACAGTAAAGACCTTACACGTATATTTCACAGGGGCTGTAGGCTGTGCTGCTGCTGTCAGTGTATAATGGAAGGAGAACTGGCAGGAGCAGAAATAGGGCATGAAGTGGAAAGAAGTTGTGTGCGCCAGCTATTTTGAAAGCTTGTTGCTCCTGGTCCTGCTGTGAAGATGGGAATATTAGGGCTGGTAATGGCTGTTTTGAGGCACTGACCATCCCAGCAGGAACAGTTATCACCTCACACGTTGCCACCCGTGACTTGGCAGTACCAGCAGTAGCAGTGTGACCAGCTTTCCTGCATTCTGCCATAGGCAGAGAGGGAGCACTGGACCACAGCCATTTTGTAGAGCCCAGCAACCCGCTGTCATACTTTGCCTGTGCTTAGAGAGCATCCTGCTCCTGACTGTGGCAACTGAAAACATAAGTGAATGTTTTCTTTTTCCACTTTGTCCACTCCCTCCCAGTTTTCCTGGTGCTGGTTCCACCCTAGTAGAAATTTCTACTTCCTTTGATGTTATGTTCTTACATTACATGTTGATTATCCACTGTGCTCTCAAATATCCGATATACACAGTGATTAATTTGAAGAAACAATGACAGATTTATTCGTGAGAAAATAATTATATATAGCAAAGTAGAAAAAATAAAGCTTGCATTGGTGTGAGCAAAATTCACATATAAAGAAAAATATAGCTTCAACTTGGTGAACTAATAGATTTTTATTTATTTTTTTAACATTTGTGCTCGTGAAGTCTGCAGATCACACAGTCGCACTTACTGGCTCTAGTAGATACAGTTCAAGAAAACATAAAACATTTATGAAAGACAATATCCATATTGCATGTGTAAAAATGAGCAATTGCACATCTAAGTGAGCATGTAATTGTAATTTACGTGATTTTAGTTTCCAAATGGATGGCAGGTAGTAGCAAAGTAATGTCTTTGTGCTTAAGTGAAAAGACTAGCCTGGAGGCAGACTTGTAGCTGCAAGTTTAAAAAGACATTTTTAGTGTAATTTGTCAATCAGTTGTGCAGCCAAGTGCAATCAGTTTATTTGCATATGTAACTACGATTTATTTAGCATTACTTGTTCGGGTGAGATTTTTATTTCTAATGCCACTTTCAAAGTAAATTCAGCACAAAGGAAAAAACATTATTTTCAGTGTTACAGAATCTAAATTACAGAACCTAAACTGAACGGTGCCCTCAGAGCTGTATGAACTGAGTATTCTCAATGACTGTAGACACTGAACATCGCAATTTCAGCTGACCTTATTTTGTAGGCTCTGAGAATCACCTGCACTTCCAGCTTCACAGAGGAGATCCCAGAAGCTACTGGCAGGAGGATTAGAAGGCAGAAATGCCAATGGAACCAGCAGGATCTGTTATGTCATGGGTTTTACATGAGCATCAGGGGCTGCTGCCACACCAGCACTGGTGGTGAGCACTTCTCTGGGTTGCTCTTTTGGTTTTGGGATGCTAAGCTTTACCTCTTTTGAAGCATGTGGAGAGTACATCTAAGATGCAGAGCTTTATTTTGGTATAGTTGCATTGGATAATGTGGAAGATGTCATGGGATTGTTGATCCTAGAGATGGAAAACTGCTATACGACTCCTAACAGCTTAACTACCTTTGTGTATGAAGGAGTACATCCATAGACAAGCAGAAAACATCAAGATGTCTATTGTTTGCCTATTTCATATTTTGTATTAACAAAAGCAGAAGAACAGGTAGGAAAGATTTGTGGTCCTAAAAATATTGAACTAAGAATGAATGAATGAATGCATGAATGAAAATTCATCCACATTAAAACTATGAATTCATGTTTCTCAGGACTGAGATAATGATAATCTGTTCACGTCACAGATGGGAAAAGTAGTTATCAAAATTGTTGACTGTTTTACTTTACATGCCAAATAGGCAGTACAATTCCAACATAACTTTTATGCATTCAGATAAGTGTATATATTTATGAGGGTAAGAATAACATTAATGAAAATTAATGTATTGCCATACACCCCTGGAAATCAAATTTGCTTTGTCATCCTGAAATATATTTTTTGTAAAATGGCTAAATGGAAATTACCAAATATTGGAATGAAAGAATTCTGACCTCTTTTAGCTTTTCCTAAATGCAACGTAGGACTGTTTTATAATGAAATAGAAGAAAGTTTCTCACTTACATGTATATTGCCATTCAAGTTTTAATTTACTTACAAGAGATTAATATTTCTATAGCTTTTAGTTTAGTATCTGTCCTAAGCCAGTTCCTTCTGTTTTTCTAGGTGGTAGCGCGTATCTGACAGCACTGACAAACTACCAGACAGCAGCCAGAGTGTAACTTTAGCACTTCCTGATCTTCTGCATTACGTAATGTCGTCTCTGGTTCTGTGTTCTTCTATGTACACATGTATTAGGGTTTTAAAAGCACTGTACAGCAGAAGTGCTTTCCAGTCCTTTCTGTCTTTGCACCTGTATTTGTACTCCAGGATGGCTCGTGCATTGTGTAATATCCAGCAGATACGTGCTAATCTTGGAAAAGGACAGTGAGAAAGAACTACTGCAGCACCCTGCAGCCTCTTCCCAATTCATGCCTCCAATTCCCTCTGGAAGCAGGGCAAGGACAAAGCAAGGGGTGAGACTGTGTCTTGCCTAAAACTGAAACAGTACTGGGGTTCACCAAGGGAAAATGAATGCTTTGTGGGGCTTGGCGTTCCCTACTGGAGATTACCCAGATAATAGAAGACAGAAACTGTGATATTTATGCTCCTATACATTTGTCGTTTACTTACACTCAATCACCTCAGCTTGCCACTTCATCATAGCAGCGGACCCATCAAATTTTGGCTGGTAACATAACTTTGGACAGCAAGTTGATCTGGCCAAGTTGTTTTCCTTGCCTGGGTTTTATCCTGTAACTTACTGTGCTCTTCTGAAACGCTGACAAAGGTGGGGGAAAGGCAGAGGTCACCAAACAGCAAATACAAATAGGGAACAGGAGCAAGCCAGAAACAAAATCATTGTTGATGCCCTCAACGAAACAGGTTTAATCAAAATCACACACACACAAAAAAGTAAAAATAGTGCCTAGAAACTTTATTCTGGAACTGAAGCCCTACCACCACCGCCACAAGAATCAAAGTTAATTTGATTTTTTGAATACCCAAGTCTGTTTAGTGTGTAAATTGGAAAAAGTTCTCTGTCTGCAAAACGAACAGCGGAAGTCTTTGACATTACTGAGAATGAGCACGGTATTTTTGTGGTCCCCTAACTGGCAGAATCAGAAGGATTTTAGACTCATTGCACTAAAAATGAGAAGAAAACATCAAAAAGTCAGATCAAGTTCTCATTTCTAAGAAGGAAATACCATTTGTTAACCAGGCTGTTCTCTGAGCATACACTCAGAGATTTAAATTGTAAATTTTATCATCTTCTTCCTTTGCCTGCTCTCAAAAATCAAATCAGTGTTTGCAACAGTCCAATACACTTAATGCTGCATTAAAAAATGTGAGCTATTTTTGGCATAACAGGATTACAAACTGCTCTGTGGTAATGTGTTGGCTGTCAGGGCTGAAGTTCCTGCTCTTATCACTGCACTGCTGGCTGGGTGTGGGGCAGCTGGGATCTTTGGCTTAGGAACGGGCAGTGGCACACACAGCACAGCACCAGTCTTAGGTCTGTGCGTGACAGCAGCACTGCTTTATCCATAGCCAGTGAAGCATGACATAAGAACCCTCCACTCCTAACCTGCTCTGTCTTCTTAACACTGAAAGCCCAGGGAAATGCAGCAGTTCACTTGACAAAGCCTGAATTAGAGGTGGCAATATTCTTTCTATAATCCGTCAGGTGGAAAGCTAGGGATTAGAAAGCTTTCATTTGCTCCCTCCCAAAATGAGATATATGCCAAGCTTTCAGTTTGGATCTCTTTAAATATTTTTTTTTTTCCTTCAAGCCAATTGCACTAAATTGCATGAACTTTTGCTTTAGCTCCAGACCATCTGTAATGTAACTTGAAGGAGAAGCGGCTGCACAGTATTTTTTGTTCTGGTTTTATGAAGTCGGTTTAAAAATCACTATATATTTAACAATTACATTTTCTGCATTTTACTTCAAAACAAAGATGAAGAAAAAATATTTTTATTTTTATTTTCATTTTTTACTTTGGTAATGTGGTAAAAGCATTCTTGTTAAACTTCCTCCTATAAGCACAATACCAGAACTATGTCATTGTCTTATGACTGGGCCATTTCTGCCTTTTCAAAATAAATCACAGTGTGCTTGTACATCTGAGGCTTTACTGTAAATGGCAGCTGCTACATTATATTCTTTCTAATTGGGAAGGAAAGCCCATATGTAATGTTTGTGTCTTCTTTTTGCTAACAGTCACAAAACATGTTGATTTGCTGAAAGCCTACCAGTCAGTGAAACCTGTTGTATGCCAGTTCCCTTACTGGTGACAGGGCATTTTAAACAAAACTGCAAGTATTTTGAATAGAAACGCAGATTCTCGTTATTTTATTTATTTATTTATTTTCTGGAAACCTGCAGCATCTGCTTTGTTCAGCAATATGTTAATAAGATCACTCTAGTATTTTTCTAATCAGAATAAAATCAATGGATTTGGGGACAGTTCCTGTGCTAGCCCTATACAACAGTACATAAATAGTGATGCTTACAGGGTGCGTTTCATTAACCTTACTGGGGCTAGTGAAGAATGCTGACAGCACACAAACTTAGGAAGAGATTAATGCATTCCAGCGATGAGAACCCTATGGGTCGTGTGTTGTTTTTTTTTGGTGTGTGCCAGATCCCTGGGCAAAATCTAAGCCATTTCAGAGCACGCTTTGATTTTTCATTTACCATACATGCATTTTTAACAATTGTGCTTAGCTCTATCCAAGCGTCCAATTTAGACAATCTAAATATAGCATTGCATAGAATTGGCTTTGTGAAGTGGCATTTAATCGATTATAATAAAAAAAATGCAAAACTAAGATTGCTCTTGTAGCTCTTGTTCCTCAGTTGTTTTGGCCCTGGAGGAGGGCAATCTTTTTCTTCTCTCAGGTATGGGAGGAGGAGGAGTTAGGGAAAGCCATCTGTATTTCTTGTATGTCTGGAATGAAGGTACTGATTTGATCGATTCAGAGGAAGCAGGAGTTGTCCAGTATAAAACACATTTCCTGAGATTTCAGCTGACACCTTCTAACAAGTATCTACTGAGAACACACAAGGGAAATTTTTCAGTCTTGTAACTCAGCCATATTTCAGCACACGTTCTCAGGAGAGTTGAAAACATGCTGGACAGAATGCCAACTAATCTTGTGAAAGTGTTTCAACATATCGGGTAGGGATAGCTGGAATTTTCTGGCTCTGTTGTTATAAAGCATAAACAAATAGTGTTTTTTTTCCCTGCTCACATTCCTGGAAAAACCTGCCCTATTTAAACTGAAACTGCGCTGGAAATATGCCTGAGACAGACACCTGTCTCTTTATTTTTCTTAATCTAAAAGGTTAATGTTTGACATTACAACCATCAAATCTGAAATAAAAGACAGGTAAATCTTAGAGAAAAAAAAAAAAAAAGTTAAATGTAATTTTATAAAGCACACTTTCCAGTTCATTGGCCTTCCCATCAAAATAACAGTAGTGTGCATTTGTGTTAAGGGGTACAGGACCATCTTCTGCCTCCCTAAATAACAAAGGTACACAAACCGCAAACATCACTGCAGGCTCTTACAGCCCTCTTCAGCACAGATTAGGGCTGGCTGAGTGATTTCTTGATGGGGAAAAAATTCAGAGAATGCCAGTTTAGCAAATTCAGATTTCTGAAGGGAAGGCTCCTAAGGTGATTGCTTTTCCAATGAAACACAGACCCAGACCCCTCTGGAAAACCTGCACGCTCTCTGTTGGCTCACCTGGGGGGTGTTTAGGGTGCCTTGCCATGCAGCCTGCTCAGGGTAAGAGGCTCCAAGCTTGCAGAGCTTCTCAGGAGGTGCATGATACTGTTCTGATTGATATTCAATAGAAATTTTATTTGAGATTCATTCCTTCAAGGTGCTTTATATTTTACATCTTTGAATAAAGAAATCCCTTAATTAGACCAAAATTCAAAATATTTCAAGAATTTGAGACTGGCAGGTTTTACATACAGTAGTATCAGTTACAGATATAAAATTGAAAATGATACCAAAAAAAAAAAAAAAAGAAAATCTCATTACAAAAATAATAAGAACTCAAATTAATATTAAATAAGAAAATTTGGGGGGGCAAAGAGCATAAAATCAAATTCTCTGCTAATTTTCTATTTAGGTATCTACATTAATTTCCTTAATAAAGGTATGAAAACATAGCTAGAAGGACATTACATACATAATATACATTACATGTATAAGAGACTTCATTAAATACCAGAGAAAGTTTAAAGATGTGGCTTTGGAAATACTACAAATTCAGCCTGGCCTTACTACGAAGGTAACGTGCTGCATGTCTTCAGGCCAGGACCCCTGAGCCTAGTAGCAACTTCCTTCTCACAGAGCTTCTACTCCAGTCAGTCTTGAAAATCCATCAGCCACATCATTTTTCCTAGTAAATAGCCCAAGGCAAATAAACAGCACGCCCTCTGAGGTGTTTTTCTAACCCCAATCCTCTGTCCCTCCCCCATTGTTTTTTTTAACATTAAGAAACATACTCAACTTTAAGCAAGCTGGAATGTCAATCATTTCATTACAAAGTAATAGAAAGCCATACAAAGAGCTATTATTATATTTATTCTGAAATAAATTGTTGTTTCCCCATAAAAAGAGATGCACTTTTATTGAATAAAACCATAATATCCAACTGTCCTTATGAACCCATGCTTCTCATCCAGTTTTGTCCTTTAGCCATTGTTTATGGCTAGTGTTCTTAATAAAGCCATTGGATAATCATTTTACTAAATCATTGCAACGACATCCGATCCATCATCCAGATCAGCAATTTCCAACCCATCACGCTGTCAGAGCTGCTACGTTTGTTCATGAGATTTAGCCGAATGCACTTCTTGCTAATAATCTGTTAAAAAGGAACCCTAAAAACACCTGCACAGGCCCAGATCAAGGAACTGTTTAGCCCAAATGTCCTTTTTTTTTTTTTTTTTTTTCCAAAAGCAGCCAACAGAGAATGCCTACAGATGAACAAAAAGCAGACAGTGACAGAGGGATACCTCCCTAGCAAACCTTTCAAGCTTCCAGTGAAGTGTAACACGACAAGCTGCGAGCTAATCAGGCTAACAAATAGCTTCATTGTTCCCCCCAAAAAAGCCCCTTTGTGATTAAAGCTGTAAGGAACTGAGTCTAGATATTCTTTCGTGGTGGCTCAAATAACCATAACAAAATCTTGCAAGCAATTTCAATTGGCTTAAGTTCCTCTCTCCCCTCTCCTTCGTGACCTCCAGCCTTTTGTTCCTTCATCTTCAAGCAATCAGCTGCACGTCAACTGCGCCAACAAAATCACTGAAAGTAATCTGAATCGAGGTGGTTTTAAAGGTATTTTCTACTAAGCTTTTTCCTCCAGTGATGTTCTTAAAGTGCAATTGCTGACAGCCCTCTGACAGTACAGCACTGCTGCTGAGCCACGGTATGGGGACAGACACCAGTGAAGGGCTAAGGAATGGGGACAGTTTAATGTGACCTGGCTAAGACAAATGCGTTTTTTTAACTTTATTAGAAAGAAAAGAATCCTTGGTATTGACATGGCTTAATGAGCATCCAGCTTTGAAAAATTACACAGCATACCAAATGCTATGATTGCAGTTTTCTATTGTAAATAAAAGAACACTTCCCATTTCTTCAACGCTGATCTATTTCTTCATTTTTTATGTTTATTTTTTTAAAGAGAAACCTCAGACCCTGCCATCATGAACCAAAAATCACACAAAGAAAATAAGCAGAGAGACAGGCTGGGTTAACGGAAATATTTAAAATCTCAGAAAAGCAAACAGCTTGCTCCACAAGTGAGTGAACCGATAGAGTTTGCTTTCAATACAAACTCACATTTTCTTTCCTATAGCATTGCCCTTTGAAGTTCACAGTCACACTCCCACCACTGTCCCCCTAGGTGATGCAGGTTGATTCCCCAGGCCACGAGGCAAACAGCCCTTCACTGGCCTGCCCTCCAGCACAGGCACTGAGCTGCAGCTCTCTTCTGTGAAGCTCTTGTTTTGGATACTGTAATTCTTCTAAGCTTGAAATAAGAAAGGATTTTAGATGTTATGACAGAGTACTGATGAGCAAATAAAGTCACTCTCTAATTTTTTGGCCAAAAATGCAAACCAGCAAAGTAAATTTGATGTTTCACATTTTTTTTCAGGGAAAAAAAAAAAAGGTTAATGCAAATCAAACAGTCATCATTTGTCATTCTCTTATCTCCACATTCTTCACATGCAAAAATCAGAAAATGAAATCCTCAGTGACTTTCAACAACCCTGGGAAAGAAAGATTTCATGCATTAAAAAAACAGTGCTTGGGCTTTGTTTTACTGCTTTTTATTTAATTCCTGGTATGATCTAAGGGGAAAATATTGTTCCAGTGTTAGAGCAATAATACAATAAAGAGACCTTCACAGAAGAAAAGACTGTCCAGGTTGGTACATAGCAAGGATGGCACTGCATCAATCCAGTCTTCTGGAACTTGGTTCCAGACCTGAAGGTCTTGGTCAAAAGTGCCTTGTTTTCATGATGGCCTAAGTTAAAAAAATAATAATAATCTCCAATACTCTTTAATGCATCTATAAATTATTCTAATGATTGCTTAAAAACTTATAAGTCAGTGTTTTAGGCATCAGAAGCACCTTAGAACCAACGTGATGGGGAACAAGGCTACGAGAGGTGTGACTTTTCCTCTCCTGGCACAACTATGCACATTAATATCCCATTCATAATGGGCACTGTTATAGCTTCATGGCTGCCTCACAACAGCATTTTAACTTTCCTTACTGTTTTGCCTAAGTTTCTAGTCTAACTTAAGACTCTTCTGCAATCTATGCCATGTCCACTTTTTATCCCCTGGTTATGTGTTGCAACCTTGTCTTTATTTGAATGTTCCCTTGCCAAAAGCATGAGAAGACTGAGAAGACCGATATCTCCAGCTATCCTTTTCAATTTTCCATATTAGAAGCAATCAATTGTTATCTTACTTGAAGTGCACCATCCCAAACTGGAGATAGCAATTCAGCCAGGGCTTTTGTAATACAGCAGAGAAGCAGAAATTAGTTTCATCACCTACTCAGTACTCTCAGCCCACTGTCATGCTGGTGAAGGCATTTTAGAAAGCATTCCTTCCTTGCTATGGAATTTTGCAATGGATTTTATTTATTTGCATTTTTCCCCTCAATTTACGAATTTGACTTTGAATCCAACTGGTCAACTTGCTTTCAGTTTGCATCAGCTTTGTATCATCAGCTAAAAACGAAACCCATTATGTGAGGAACACATGAACTACACAAGAGCATTAAGTATTTCTAAGTGGCAAATACATGCCAACTACCTCCCCTCAGTTTCATAATTTTGAATAATTTTACTGCTGTGCTTCACAAGCTGGCTTAGAAGAACATTTCACAAATATTTTTAGAAGCCTTGCTGATGATTAGGGGGCATGCTGCATTCAGTGCAGTATTTTTGACCTGCCTTGAAAGGCAGTTAGCTTGATCTAACACAACAACTCATCTTTGCTGCTACTCAAGTATTTATTTTTTCAAGTCCATATAGTTAGTTACAGGGATTTTCTAACATTTGATAGTAAGCTGCTGCCTTGTCTTGCCCTCTGTGTGTGAAGACATACACTCTTTGAAAGACCACAAAAAAATTAAATATTGCACATCACCCAGTTTCCAACAATAATGGTTCCAAGGTTGTTTCAGCACCTTCTCTAAGCACTTCAGAATGAATTTCTTATCTGGCTGATTTGAAACCTTTATCTCCTTTCAATGTGCTACTGATGTCAAAGATCTCCTGATAATCAAAAAAAAAAAACCCACACTGAAATGCTTTCAGAAATGCTATCTTCTAGTCTTTATTTTTAAAATAAGGTATCTCACCATTGATGAGGGACTCAAACAAAACCATTAAGATGCTCATAGTGGGTTCATAATTAGAAAATACGGTTTTTAAGGTCTGAATAGTTTTTAATCAGTTTGTATAAAAATTCTTGGGTGGGAAGGAGAGTAACAAAAAGGGGAAAGATAAAACCTGAAAGCAGAGGAGCCCTTCATTGTGTTCAGAAAGCCAATTCCCCTACCCAATACAAAATAACACCATCACAGAAGAGACCATTAAGAGTCAACAAAATAAACTAGTGATTAAAAACAAACCTTGAACTTTTTCCGGAAGGACAGGACAGGATTCTTTAAGTTTAAAGCTTAGAGGAAGGTTTAATGGACTGAGATGTAATCTGGCACAGAAGACAAGGACTGCCTGCAAACAAGCCTGCTTACAAGTTACCAGGAACTGGAATAGATTCAAGTGCCTTTGATTTCTATATTAACTTTGTGTTTTAAAATCATGACTTTTCTGTACCAGAAAGTGGTTGAAATGTAATGACAACATTTTATATTTTTATAGAAATAACTACAGCAGCTTACTCTGCAAAAGGAAACTGTAGTAGATACTTTGTCTGCATCAAGACAATAGCACAGAAAGAAATTATGCTGTCCATATATCTTCCCTTCCACTCGAATGAATGAGAAGAAAAAGGAGAAGTATGAGCTAGGAAATAAAGCACAGGTTAACAGAGGGGAGAAAAAAGTATGATTCATTGATCTAACATTATAGCCAGTTTTTTTTTTTTTTTTAACCTCTTAAGTTACAAGAACAGTGGATGATTTTCTGTATGTGATTTTCTGTACAACCCTGATCTACTTTTTTTCAGGACATAGCGTACAGTATTTTGAAATACAACCAGAAAAAAAGTATTCAAAGGTTTAAGATGCAAGGGAGCACAGTAATCCACAGAGTACATTACCATATTCCCCTCAATAAGCCATTGACTAAGGAGAACCTTACTAACCTCAACAGTGGTCTCATCCCTTATTTATTTTCTCCAAATTCTACCAAAACCATGAGGAAAACAGCAGCTTGTTCACGTTCCAGAAGCTGCCATTTGGAAAAAAGGCAAAGCTCACTCCTGTTGCACAATATCTATGTTGTTTCTACACATTATTAATGAATTCTTCCAGTTCTGTATTTGTTTATAAATAACAAAATATATTAAGTTTGAATAATAATCTTTATTTCTTTATTAGTTTATTTGTAAAAGGTACAATGTAATCCTGAGCTACTGCTTTTATACATTTAGCATCATACAAAGACAGATCATTTACAGTTTGATCATTTACATTTATTGTGCTCCAAAATCCATATCTGAATAGCATTTTGTCCTCGGAGAAACACAGATAATTTAAATTACATGTATCCCTGAAACATCCACATTAATTTACTCATCCAACCCCATTATCTAAATTAACTACAGTCTAAATTACTCAGGACATTCCTTCTGAATTTAGCAAAAACTTGTTTAAAACTGTAAAGATGAGCAGTGCAAGAACTGGTCCCTCAATCCTTTGTGAATACATCATTAGAAAAAGCTTTCTGTTTCCGTATTCTCTTATTAAGTCAGTGCTAAATTGACTAGATGTACTTTGAATTACTTTGGAATGATCCAAGTAATGCTCATTTTCTTACTACAGCAGTAGATGTGAATTTACAGTGTCTCCCTTTGCAGTGACCCGTGCATAACTCTCCCAAAGAGGGAAAATCTGACATGATCAAAGGAAAGTAAGAGGCAACCCATCACCGCCTTATAGTCACCTACATGACGCTGGAGTATTTCTAAACAAGTCATATGAAATGCTTCCCTTAGACCCTGTAAAGGAACTTGCACAAGTAACTGGAGTTCCATAATCCGAGCATGGCTTTTAGGATTTGCCAGTTAAAACATAAAAACAAAAACCCACCAAAGTCCCAGGATCCTTGAGAAGAAAGCATTTATCCTAACTGAAATCCAATCCTGGATAAGTGGAAATTTAATTGGACTACCAAAAGAGCATCTCTTTACCTGAAAATCTCAAAGCATACAGTGTTTACAAATGTCTCTCTAGCAACAGTGTCACAGTCTTTTGAAGTACACTCGTAACTTTCATTTCCTGAATAAGGTCACTATGATCTGAGGCAAAAGATACAGTAAGCAGTTCAAGCAAGATGCTTATTGCTTAGGTTTTAAAGCAAGCCACTTTAATGTAATTTTAGTTAAAACGTTAAGTACAAACGTGAAGCTACTGTAGAAACACTTATAAACACTCTCGCTTTTGAATTCTTACTGATCATCTAGAAAAATGGCAGACTGATTTTAACATAACAAAGGAAATGTAAAACTTAATACTGTCTGTTGAAATAAAATTCAACACCTATAAAGACAGAGTTATGAACATGTAAACACAGCTTTAGTATTCAGAGCTAGGGAATCTAGCAGCAAAACAAACTAGTTGCATATTATGTAGTGCAATGAACATTTGTTCTTAGAGACCCCCAGTCTTAGAACTACTTTGAACAGAATGGAATCCGTACAGGAAAGATTTAAAAGTGTCCAAGATGTAATATCCAGAATTACTAGATGCTCATCTGCTATAACCTAACAATTTCTCTATGCAAAACTGTGCTCTGGATAACTGACTTTTATGGCTCCCCAGTAGCAGGCTCGGATGAGGCAGATTAAACCTAAGAGATAAGCAATAGCCCAAGAAACATACGTTGCATGATATCTCCTGGCAAAATCTTGCGTACCAACCTGAAAAAAAAAAAAAAAGAAACAGTGTGAAACATAGCACTACCTGCTCTTCAGGGAAGAAACAGTATTAAAGTATTTCAGTATCTTTTTCACTTTGTTAAGGATCAATCAAATATTTTATTAGCTCAATTTTATGGTCATAAAATTGGATTGTGATCATGAGCTTGGAAGGGACATCAAGAGGTCTCTAGTCCAACTTCTTGATCAAAACAGGATCAGCCAAATTGCTCAGCGTTCTAATTTGGTTGGGTCCCAAAATTTTCCAAGGATGTAGACTGCACAAGCCAAGCCTCTTGGGCATACCTCATGAGGAAACATTTTGACCAAATTCAGTAAGGCTGTCAAAAAAAATAATCTGTCTTTATTTCTGGCTGTAACTATTTTTAGTAGGAAAAAAAAATGGAAAAATCCTTCAAAACTCATTTAAGCTCACACACTTAAGTTATCAGGTTGTAACACAAGTTAGATGTATAGAGAGAATCACACATGAATCCAACTAATGGCATTTCCCAGTATTTATTTTTGTGACTATGGGTAAAAAGGTCTCTAATAATCACTACTAGATACTTCAGCATGAAGCAAGCCAGACAGTTTTCTAAATAATAGAATAATAGCAGCATGAGTCTTCTGTAAATATTTATATTGTAAATACAATTTGTTACTTTTATTTGTAAATTACTTGTAAATAGCTTATTATCTGGTTTTACTCCTTAGAAACATGTATTTTCCTTTATAATTTGTACAAGTTCCAACTCTTTTTGAGGCCAACTCCCCTCCACTGCAGTGAGACTTATATTCCTGGCTATGCAGCAATATGTATTTCTGGAAACCTAGAAGTTTTAAGAGCCCTAGCGAGATCAAAATGTTCTGGTATTTCTAAAAAGAAGTAAAATTATTTTTCACAGAAAGATGAAAAGTCCAGTTTAACACCAGGAGGAAAATAATCTCAAAGTGAGTAACGATCTTTTAGGAACATTTCATTTCTCTAGCTAACTCAGATGATTAAGTCCATAATTTTAACAGAGATGACAAAAATACACAAATTTAAGAGGTCTTGCTCAAATCCAGGGAGCTCCTCTGCACCATTGCAAGTATAAAGCAGTACATCACTCACAGTTAATCCAACTCCAATGAAGATGCATATCATGCCAATTGTAATATATGCACAGCAACGTCTCCGAGGCAGCGCACTTCCAACAGAAGAACTGTTAGAAAATAAATAGTACTTTAAATTCAAAGAAGAGAACCACACAAAAGTATCTTCAGTCTAAAAGGAGGGGAGGAGGGGAGAGAACGGCAATACGTATTGAGTTTATGGAATTGAAGGGCAATTCTACAATTATATCAAACAGTGAAGGACAGAGTCTACGTTTGTTTAAAGAAGCACAATAAATGAAGATGTACAAAAGAAAAAAAAATCTCAATATCTAGATACTTGCAACAACGAGTAGTAACACACCTATGGTTTGTATGCATCCACATCCAGGGTTCACAGTGCACCCAGGTAAGAATCTTGAGTAGTCTTTGGATTGCAAAACCCTTAAATTTCATAGAATCATAGAATCATAGAATATCCTGAGTTGGAAGGGACCCTTAAGGATCATCAAGTCCAACTCTTGACACCGCACAGGTCTACCCAAGTTCAGACCATGTGACTAAGTGCACAGTCCAATCTCTTCTTAAATTCAGTCAGGCTCGGTGCAGTGACCACTTCCCTGGGGAGCCTGTTCCAGTGTGCAACCACTCTCTCTGTGAAGAACCCCTTCCTGATGTCCAGCCTAAACTTCCCCTGCCTCAGCTTAACTCCGTTCCCGCGGGTCCTGTCGCTGGTGTTAATGGAGAAAAGGTCTCCTGCCTCTCGACACCCCCTTACGAGGAAGTTGTAGACTGCGATGAGGTCTCCCCTTAGCCTCCTCTTCTCCAGGCTGAACAGGCCCAGTGCCCTCAGCCGTTCCTCGTACGTCTTCCCCTCCAGGCCTTTCACCATCTTCGTAGCCCTCCTCTGGACACTCTCCAACAGTTTCATGTCCTTTTTATACTGTGGTGCCCAGAACTGCACACAGTACTCGAGGTGAGGCCGCACCAGCGCAGAGTAGAGCGGGACAATCACCTCCCTCGACCTACTAGCGATGCCGTGCTTGATGCACCCCAGGACACGGTTGGCCCTCCTGGCTGCCAGGGCACACTGCCGGCTCATATTCAACTTGCTGCCAAATTTGCTTGGAAGCTTCACATCTCTAATACATCCACTGCATCTAAGCACCAGGAAATCAGTTCTGCTGCCCCTAAACGTCTTAACAGTAACAACCTGCACAATTTATTTACTGGAATATTTCACTCAGTATTGTGAATTGGCTAAACACTACCCCATTTCTTGAAGAGCAAAAACGAACACACAGACAAAACAACCTCCCCCCCAACTGTTTTAGTCGGAAACATGAAAAAAACTTTTCAGCACGAGGAATTCCTTAGACATTTAAGTCAGTTGTAGTAACTGCAAAAATCTGACAAGATATTTTTGCTTACCAATTTTCTTTTAGTTCTGCTGCAAGCTAAATTAGCTGTGCAAACCACTGCTGGCAACCAAGTTAAATAAATCCTTTGGAAGTTCTGTCACTCATCATCTAGGCTACAAACTCCAAGAGAGACAGCAGTCTCTGCCTACTGCATTAAACAAACTATTATAGTGCTTCAGCTAAACTGAATATAAAATGCTAATAAAATGTTAGATTCTTCACTACAGGTTAGAAAGTTTTGGCTAGAAGCTCAGCATTGGTTGACTTAAGGATTATTGGTCAAGCGTTTCCAATCACATATAGCTATAGTAACGAGGAATATTACTTGATTCCCTTGAAATACAGAGAATTGAAGAAGCCAAACAGATTGAGATGCTTTCATGTAACATTTATGATCTGTCTTTGAGGTAGTTTCAAAGCAACCTGAAGTGTATTATCATCATTAAAGTACTTGCTCCCACTCTGGGAGATTGGCATGCCTTTGGAAATACTGGGATTCTTGTACTGTGTTCAAAGATGCAAGCGAAAGTCATTTTCATCTCATGATGGTTCAACATATTTGAGGTAAACACGTAACAGAAGAAAGCCCTGCTGGACTAAAGTAGCGCATCCATCATATGACTGACCAAATTTCTGGCTCCAGTTACTTAACCACATAGTAAGGCCTCATATGCTTTGCATGTGACTAGCATTTTTTAAAGCATTCACCTTAGAAAGCCTTCAAATAGAGAGACTTAAGCAGCTTTACTCCAATTTTATTCCTCTACAAGGAATTTCTAAAATGCCCCAGGGAAAAAAAAAATAGGGAAAAAACTCAAACTAGTGCGCACAGGTTGAGCTTCATCTTGTAAGGCAAGGGTTGCACATAGGTATTGCTATTTCCCCAAGTGGAAATTCCCTCACCCTTATCACTGGTTAACGGTCACTATCAGCTAGAGACAAATCTTAACACAGACATACACAAACAGTTCCCCCAAACCTCCTTAAATACTTCCACAGCCATTCTAGAGAAGGAATGTGTTGTCTGATTCCAAGTTACTGGAGGAAAACAAAACCAACCAGAAGCTGTGTAAAAGGGAGTCAAGTGTCTAAAAATTGAGTTGATGAGCACTGAGTTGCCAAATTGGTTGTAGGTTCCTTCCTCCTGCAGAACTTGCCAGCTCAATGCTCAAAGTAATTTCCATTATGGAGCTGGATAACTTAAAATCTGTAGTAACTACCCAGCAAGCTGGTAGAAACATCATGGTTAACACACCTAAAACATGCATGATATTTACTGCACTCCATATTTCACAGGGAAAGTTCATTCTAGGAGAGAAACCTTCACTTTCAGAGCTGTCTGACTTATGATCCTGTTTTTGTAATCATAGTAGTGAAGGTGCCATGTTTATTCTCCATCCATATTTCTCTCAAGCTTTGCCCCCTACTACCCATAAAAAAAAGGTGGGGGAGAAATGTCCTCAAATGATGGAGGAAAAGTAAAAAGTCTTCATTTAATTTTAACTGCATTTTTTCCCTCCTACTGAAAGTTGAAATACAAATATTACGTTTCTAACATCACATAATAAACATGGGAATATTTAGCAATCCTGATAAATTAGGAATTTAATTTTCAGTGATACTAGTCACTGGGCCACTCTAAGTATTAAAGTTTCATTCTACCTACCCCAAGTTAGACACACAATCATAAGATCTAATTTTAATACAGAAAGCTGAACCATATCCCAAAACCTACAAACTGCACTAGGTTTGACAGTCACCTTCAGAAATAACAAAACTAGGGTCAAAAGAACATTTTTCAATAGCAGAAGCTGTTTTCATTGAGTGACGAAAGAGGGTGAAGACACCACAAAACCATCAAGAAGGCAGCAGTCCACCTGTCCAGAGAAGCTGTGGATGCCCCATCCCTGGAGGTGCTCAAGGCCAGGCTGGATGGGGCTCTGGGCAACCTGGGCTGGTGGGAGGCGTCCCTGCCCATGGAAGGGGGGTGGAATTAGATGATCTTTAACCCTTCCAACCCAAACCATTCTGTTAATCTAGAATCCTGTCTTAGAAAAGCTACTGCTCAGGAAGCAGAGGCACCTGCAGATCTTCAAGCAGCAGTAGCAGGTACAGGAGACACCAAAGCCAATTAAGCATCAGGTGGTAACAAGCAGAAAACCTCAAGGGACCAAGTCTATTAAAGGAGTGGCCCAGAAAAGAACAGAGGGCCTCTTTATGTTCCAAATAATAGGAGTTATTACCACGATTTCAGATGTGCCTTTAGGAGTGTTTTTAAGAGGCAAAATCAAAATGCCAGTATTTTGAAGGTGAAAAGCACTGCTGGAACTAGAGGCTGCAATAATGCCAGAATCCCAACCACTCTCTTGCTTAAAGGTCCTGCAGGTTTTATGGAGGCAAAAAGATAGCAAAATTAATGTGGGTTCCTTTTCTGTGGGGAGGTGGGAGAACAGGCTGACAAAACAACGGGTATTTTGAAACACACAACACTACAACAGTGAAAGAAACCCTGCTCTCAGGTCATTGTCTATATGATAAAATAAAAACCTATGGCAACAACTTCCTCAGCAACTACCTTTGTTTGTCCTGATGCAGTAGGTAATGTGCATGTTGCCATGACTTCCACGAACACCTCACCCACATCGGCATCAGCAGCTTTGTAATCCATCTCCAAAAAGATTTGGTCGGTTAACAAAAAAGTGATTATAACCTGCATCACAGCTCATTTCCTACATTTCCTAACAATTTTTTTCCTCTTTATTTTTTTTTTCCTTTTTCAAAAGCCATTTGCAGAGATTCACTGCAGTGTAAGTTTGTGGAAAAAGTCACAAAGTATTTGAGAATTTCATTCTCAACAGATATCTTCTTGGAAGCCTTACTGTTGCAGTATTTGAGGTGCCTTTTGTTTCAATCTATACTATCCTTTTTTAAGTGACAATCCACAACTGGTTCAACAGAAGAAACAAACACTTTTGCACCTGACCTGTCAGCTACTAATGAAGAAAGTTTTGCAGTAGTTGGCAACACCCCAGGTTCCCTTCTGTGTACCTGGCTACAGATACAGTGACCTTGGACAAAGGGCTGAGAGAAAGCAGCAGGTCACTGCGGTTGTTTATTCCATCACCACGGCTCAAAGTTCTGCCTCACCTATGCTGTGCCCTAAATCCATGCGTTAGAAGTGTTTATGCTGCTGGAAGTGCAGAGCTCCTGGCCATCACATCGCAAAGGCGGGAAGAGACCAAGCAATCCATTCAAAGTTAAATTATAATATTTAATTATTTGCATCCTCAGTTCATGGACAGAAAAGTTAATTTGTTAAAATCTGTTTTGTATTCTGTAATTCAGCTGCTGCTTACGCTGTCACTTTCCCAGGCTGCACTGCAGAGATAGTCCAGTTTTATTACATACACACAACATGCTTTGCACTTTGAAGACAAAATGCTAAGGGATCTTTGACTCCAGCTATTTTTTAAAACACAAGTAATATAAATCAACAGCAGGCAGGCCAAGTGATCACATGGTGTAACTTTTGGGAAGAGGAAAAGAAAAAAAACTTCGCAACAGCCCCAAAGGTTAAACAGCAAATCAATTATTCTGTACTTAAGGACAGTCTAAAAAGAAAGATGGCATGAGGTTACCTGTCAAGTGTTAAGTGATAAAAAATAAGACTGCAACTAGTTTAAAAACAAACAAACAAACCCTAGAAAACATCAGCCCTTCCCCCAGCCCTGAAAATGAAAAAACTGAATGTGACTGCAGCCAGTAAAAACAAACAAAAAAACTGCAAAGTAATATCTCATCAAGAGCCTAAGTTTATTTGACCTCAGCAAACTCAAACACATGCACTGTTCCATACCCAATCACTTACACCCCTTAGGTTAGACATACCACTACAAAGACTTCTCTATCAAATACTCTGCTAAAAGATTTTTATCACTTCTGAAGGCTGAGCTATGCCAACAGCTGAAGTACATTTATTCTAAGCCTCCTGTTTCCTAAGGGACCTGCTAGCTTCCCTTCAACACAACTGCAGTTCTCCGTTCCCAATATATAAAGCATTTGCTCCTTTAACTGGAACTTGGACTTCCCTATCAAAGGAAGTATCCATATACACCAATCAAATAATGCCATCTTCTCCTAAAAATGGAGAAACAAATCTTCAGGGGAAAAAAAAAAAAAGAAAACAAGAGCCAAATAAAACCAAACCATTTTATAGCTCTCATCTTCTAATTTTTCACTCACAAGGAATACTTCCCTCTTACTGAAGTAATAGCAAAAAAAGTAGATGAGTTATTCCAGTTTATAAATATTAAACTCACAAACTTAATAAGATGCTTAACGTAAGGTAGTTGTTGAGTTTATGAAATCAGTAAAGCCTCTTTAAAATTAAGACAAGCTTATTTCCTTTCAGTCATTCACAATAAGACAATTCTACTTTTAAACGCGTTACCTGATTAACTGCATGAAGCAGGAAAATTTCAAGGATGAAAGAAAAAAAGACAAGAAGAAGAATTCCTAGCCTCCGTTAATTTTAGCAACCCATTTCTGTCTATTGTTAGCAGCTTATTTTTGCCTCTGACAATTCAACCAGAGCACTTTAAGAAACGCAGGTTGGATTTGTCAAGAGTTACCGACTCATACATACAGTGGAAAATTCATGTGAATGTAACACGTTGTTGAGCCTTGAAATTTGTATGAACATGGCAAAACTAATCAGCATGGCAAACAGACTTTACTCCAATGACTTCTATGGAAGAAACTGGCAACTTATTTTAAAGTTAGACTGTGCAACCTTGCTTTCGGAAAACTTACATTTTTTTGCAGTGCGGGCATTTTGCTAGCGTGTTAAACCTCAGTTCCATCCACTGTAAAAAGAAAAAATAAAAAGGTTGAAAAACTGGCCTGAGAAAATGTTTGTTGTACTTCATGCTAAACGTCACTGTGAAAACATTTTTGCTTCTCAGGCTTTCTTTGACTTGTTTCTTGCTTTCCTCCGTAAATGGGGTGCCCTTTTGTCAGTGGCAACATAGGATTACGATTTCCATGTGAAAATTTCCCATGACTCGTCTTAGCATTACAAGATTCACTTGACGTAATGTGGTTTCAACCACAGGCACAGTATGGGCAACAAAATATTAATACATTTTTTTTTCCTCTTCCACGTCTATGAACGTACCCTGAATCAAAATAAATGTGTTTTCTTTGGCATAATTACCGATAGATTCATTTTCCCATCTTTCCCCAACCCTTGCATCACTTGGGAAGACTGAGTTAAACATTGAAAGATTAAAGAACAAGGACACTTATTTTCTAAAATATAAGGTTTACACAAATGAAATTAAGAATGCTATTGACTACTTAAGATAACATCTTTAAAAGGTGATACATAAATCCATACATCGTACAGTCACAACCTTCCATGCACAGACTAAAGTCTCCCTGGGAACAGCCTTAGCAGCAGTAACACCTAGCATTACACCCACCAAAGGATGCAGTCATGTACCTGTTCAAAATGAGCAGTATTTCTTACACTGTACTCTATGGTAGTACAAGTATTAAGCAGACATTTCAAAGATGTTTGCCTTGAACAAGAGGATACCATCCCTCTTCACTCTGTAAGTATTTATAGTGTAATTAAAGCTCTTCCCTGCTGCCTTTCCCAACTGGAGGTAGTTAGCACAGTTTCCTTGTTAAGCATAATTCTCCCCTCCCCTCATAATTCATGCAAGAGACACACTGCAAATTGCTAGCACCTAGAAGCTATTGCCCAGGATACTAAACTCTCCATTCAGATCCTCCTTATCTCTGTGAGAAATCAGGAGTCAGTCCACTGAAGCAAATCGTATTATTTTAACTGCTACAAAACACAAATCAAAATCAGAGCCCATACATACAGGCCCCAGAGAACATGGGACCTGGCTACACCACAGCACTGAGAACAAATTTACGATCTTCTCTGCAATCAAACAGAGGATGTGGCCTATAATGCCTAACTGGTACCAGTAGGTTTTTCTGTGAGCAAGGACCTGGTTCATAATGCTTACTGTACATTTTCCTGCCTCTATCCCTCAGTTTTAATTACTTCTAATGGGGAAAATTCTCCACTGATTTTCCCCCTGGTTCTGGACAAGGCAAGGACTCAGCCAAACTGATTTAACACAGTTTGGTTCGATCCCTAAAAGGATAAAATGAAAGGTTCTGTAGTTCTACTCCCACCTGAGCAACTCATCTTATGAGCATTAAAGTTAATTTCTCTGGCAGGAATGTGGGAGAAGTTGATTATTTGCATGCATCCATGGCAAAAACTACTCCCATTTCCCTTCGGTGTCCTCAGTGAGGGTGGGTAACATGCAGTGGTCAGCACCAGAGATAGCACCAGGCCTCTTCAGTGATGGTTTTTCAGCTACTTAAACTACAGTTCCAGAAATAGAAGCAAGTCTAAATCCAGGGCTTTCATTTTTGCATACCTGTAATTCAACTTCACTTCTGTTTACTGTTTTATTCCAGAGTAGGCAACTGTATTTCCAAAGTTATTCATTAATGATCTCTCTATGGTTTTATTTAAGATTTCGTATTAATTATTAACCATAATCATTAATGGATATAAACTCAAATGCATTTGAGCTTCAAAAGCATTTATATTCTGTTTTCCTTTCAATTTACCTGGAAGTACCAGAAGCACTAACTTTTATGATCCTTTCTGCACACACAGGACGTACTCATAGAAAGAACAAAAAACGTGTCAACATTCAAACTACAAGAACTCAGATCACATTATCAGAAGTAGGGAAAGGTCATTTTAATGTGTCTTAATTCTTGGAGTTTTGGTGTGTTTACAAGTAGCTTAAATTACACTTATAGCTGGTATTTTTATGGACATGCCTGGGTGCTTTGGAGTACCTAACATTGTTTCATGGTGGTAATAAAACTTGAGTTTAGATACATGAAAATTAGCAATATAAACTGCTCCCCCTCCAACTGAAACACAATGAATGATTACCCAAATCACCAATTAGGAGACAATTATAGAGATCTTACACATTTCAACTAGGGATAAAAATGAGAGACATGAGGTGGAAGAATTACTAGAAGAATATTAAAAAACTTGCTACCTTCTGAGCCTGGATTAGTTCTCAATGCATTCAGTACAAGACAAAGTGAGTTAGTGTGTTTTTTTAATTGACTTACACAGCTATGTAAGCACATACAGGTGTTTCTGTCAAAAAAGCCCCTCACTCAACTCCAGTGCCACCCCAAGAGTCCCTCAGGAAAGCAAGACACTTATGCAAATTTAAATTCTTTAAAACATTAAAACATTTAATTTTTTCTTAATTTTTTTTTGTAATTAAATTATTTCAGACTATTTTTGTATTTGATTAGTTTTACCAAATCAAATTGACAGAGCACAGTGCTTATCCCCCAGCCTGTGCCTTACACAGCCTGCTCCGGCCTTCAAGGGTCTCTGGAAGCAGGAAGGTCACACAGGCTGATGGGGGGACAGGCCCCCACTCCCACCTGCCACCATTTCCAAATGCAGCTCAGCCCCCTGATGACTATAAATCAGCAGCAGAGCCCCTGGCAGAGGGATGCAGGGAGTGACTTACTGCTGGCAGGAGCAGTAACTCAGCCACAGAACAAGTCCACAAGCTCTCAGAAATGCCCAAACCAGATCAAACTGAGATTTAGCACAATGGTTAAACTCTTGTCTTGCCCTACATTTCTATTCTACCACTTTATCTACACGTCCAACTTTGAAGTCTGCCAGAAACAGTGGAAACTTTAACACAAATAAGCCTCCTATCAGGTTATCCAAGAAAAAAAAAATCTGGTGAACAAAATGCAACTAACTACCATAGTTCAGCTATACCATCACTTCAGTGTTAATATATTTTCCCAGTTGAGAAACCTGAGGACAGTGCATAGCGTGCTTTTAATAAGTTAAAATGAACACTACGCACGTGGTATGAGGGAGCAGCCCATAATTATGCTTTTTTTTTTTAATAACAAAAATAACCTCTTTGAAAGGTGGTAAGTTGATACTCTTACAAGACAACACAGAAAAAGCAACTGGCAATTTGCCTTTCTCATCCCAGGCATTCTAGCTTTGTCTGTCTACTACATTTATATATAAAGTTTATATACATAGAAAGTTTATATTAAAATTATTTACATATAACATTTCTCTATATATAAAGTTTTTATAATATATATAAATACAATTTTAATGATCTTGCTGCCAAGTGAATCAAAGGAGATACCTTATAGAGTTGCTGAGAGGTGCATCTAGTGTTACGTATTTGCTTTACAGTGTAGAGATGCCAAAGTGCAGATATAAACTCACAAAACTCGAAGTTTCAGGTTTCCTAAAGCACTGCTACTATATTTTGCTTCCCTGCTCACTCCCAACCCCAAGTAACTTTATTTTTCCTAATGAAGAATGTTCATTTGTAGAACCTTAAACTTAGTAACAGAAAAAGACTGAAGCAAAGAAAAGTGGGAAAGCCGTATAAAGTAAAAAGGTTTATTTCATGCTTCTCGTAAGAGAACACAAGCCTCATATTTTTAATGATTTTGAGGGCTTCTTTTTAAAACACTGTGTAAACCAGTCTTACCGGCAGGTAGGACTATGAATTTCAAAGTAATGCAGTTCATTAAAGCAACCATCAGATCTGAAGTCACATGCACAAATTCCCAATTAGAAACCTTAGCTTTTTAAGGCCTAATCTGGTAGTTATGCACAATACTAGCCTCTTGTTTTTTTTTTTTTTTTTTGTTTGTTTGTTTTTTTTTTCTTGTTATCCTAACTGTTCACAGAAGAATTTCACCTAAAGTAGTTCAAGGTGTAAACTACCAAGTTTACTTGGTCTCTCTGCAGAGAAAGAAAAAGACTAAAATAAAAACCCCATGCTTATGAGAGCATCCAAAGTTAGGCCAGCAACTTACTAATGAGATTTATACTTCAGTGACTGACTAATTAAAAAAACAAAACAACAAAAAAACACGACTAAACCATGGAGATTTTTTCTTATGTTAAGAAATCAAAATAAAATTTAATACTATAACTCTTTTACAGCATTACTTTTGCCTATGCAGTATTAAAACTCTCCTAAACAATACAACTACATTACAAAATAAAATTATGACTCTGTATCAGACTACAGTGTTTATGCAAGTACCTAAGGTGGTAATGTGGTACTACACTTAAAAAAAAAAAATTAAAAAAAAAAGCCTCTCTTCCACAGGTCCAGTAATTTTCTGTTAGTAACGTTAATTAGTAATAATATAATATTAAAAATAAGTTCACATGCAGACTTGCATTTAAAAGAAATAAAAGCAAACAGAAAACCCACTCCAGCTATCTCTAACTATAGACTTCTTCAGTAGGGCTTATAATAGGATTAAATATATATGTTTCTAGAAAGAATTTCTCAAGCATCCAATGGTTTCTCCCATACTACATTACTTGCAAATTCCCAACCAAATTCTTATTTCCCCTTTAAAAAAAAAATAAGAGCCATCTCTTGCTCCTTGCATCCTTCACCTACCATAGTAATTAAGCCGTTACTACACACCCCACTGAACCATAAGCCTGATGCAAGGATTTGAAGGAACATGTCTATTCCATTACAGAACCCATCACTTTCCCTCTCTGCTAATACAGTACAACACGCAGTGCCACCTTCTAAGCTTCCCTTTTCCTTTCACAAAACACACTTGAGTATTCTCTGGCCCTTTTGTATCTTACAGTCCTTTGTTTCAGGAGCACAACACTCCAGTGATAAATACAGGTCATTCAGCTGTATCACTGATCTTAGCCATTTCCCATAACAAAGAAAACTGACACACATTTCAGCACTGCTAGGTAATAAAGTTAAACCTTACTTATGTATCGCAGAGACTGTTCCCAACTCAAAATTCAAGTACAGCAGACCCTTATTCATATAAAAGAAAAAATACCTTTGCGACAAAAGAGTATTCTGCATCCTTCCACTACAAGAGCAGGAGAAACTTTCAGCCTTGGATATAAGCCATGATCTCCACCTCATTAACAACTGACAGACAGACTTGTGGTTTAGTGCTATAATCAACAGAATTCAGGGTCCCATGCAGAAAAAGCAGAAACTATGCCATCTTAGCCACAGCAAAACATAGCCATCGTTGAGAATCCAAACAGAACCCAGTAAGCGTAACTTCCTCTTCCAGCACTGTCGACTCTTGTACCACTGAGTGGAAACAGTGACTTTGGGCTTTACCCATGCATGCACAGGAAAAACAATACACATTTTCTTGAAATGCAAAGATTAACCAATACAGACTAGATATCCACAGCAATATGAGCACAGAAGAAGCTTTAGTTCCTCAAAGATGCCACAGAGTGAGACAATACGTTCTTAGAAGTGCTTACAATAGCCTGAGCAATACCATGTTTTGGTGAGGAGAATCTGGTGCTTTACTTACAAGGAATGTATTTCCACAGTGCCCACACACCACCCTAGTTCCATCTGGTTGAACTGGCAAGGCAGGCTGAGCTGGCTGCTCTTCTGGGATCAGCATTACTGGACCAAGAGTAATGATGCGTCTACTGTGTTAAGAACATTAAATGTACACGTAATTAAGCAGGCAAAAGGATGATGCACTGAAGCAATTAGTTCAGTCAGTCACTACCAAATATGTTATACTTTTAAGCTACAATAGCGTTTTGTTTTTTTTTTTTTTAAAGAGATTATGGACCACGTTTTGTTTTTTCTCTAAGGTGTCTTCATTCAATTTCAAAAACATTCTTTCACTATCAGCTACACAAGCCAGAACCCTGTACAGATCAAAGACTTGTCATATGATGGTAGAAACACTCCTCAGGAAAAAGAAATCTTAATAACTAGGCTGAGCAAGCCTGTGAAATGGAATGTACATGCCTATATGAAATATGTTGAAAGAGTCCCTGCTCTTTCATAATCTAACTCTTCTTCCCAAGTCAGATTCTGCTTCTTCCCACACTACTGACAAACAAGTCAACATAAGCAGCATCTCTGCATTTGTATGGTAAAAATACTGTTCAAATTGAGTGAATTAGAGGAAAAACACCCTATTTTGACTATACACAATTATTTCACCTGAAGGAAAAAATTAGTTCGTAAGCATTTGCTTTTATGTTCAGCACATTTCCAACTTAATTACACAATTTGTCACCCAAAATGACAGTACCCACATTAAGAAACAAAAAGCAAAACAAGGATCAGACTTCCTACCGTGAAAAAAAAAAAAAGAAAAAATGAAAGTATTATTTAACTTGTACTACATCTTATCTACACTTATACAACCAACATCATAGGCTGGATGGCCTCCCTTCAGACTAGAGCCTTCCATTTACAGCATACTCCCCAATTCTTTGCTTCAAACTACTCCAATTTTACTTGTCTTTTAATAAGACAAATACATAGGCTATCTTAGGAAAACCGCTGAGGTGCAGTCTTTCAAGAAGTATTTTAATAAAATTGGAGACCTTCTGCTTCAACCTGTTTACCAGATGTATGATGCATTATGACTGAAGTTTCCCATGAACACTTCTCCCTCTACAAAAAGATTCCCAATGTTACTGGTTTTCTCTAATAAATTAAAAAAAAATTAAAAAAAAATAAAAAAAATAAAAAGAAAAAATTAAAAAGAAAAAAGAAAAAAATTAAAAATTAAAAAGAAATTAAAAAAAAAATCTTTCCCCTCACCCCCCAGGTCTCAAACTATGATTCAAAACCAGAAGAGACAACAGACTGGTAACTAGGGCACTCAGTGTGGTTAGTCTCTATTCAAGTATCTGCAGACCCGGCTTTCATTTCAGTTTCTCCTATTTGGGCTGCAACATTTGAAAAAGAAACACTCCTACCTCAGTGGGATCTTTAACACTGTAGGCTCAACAGTAAGAATGCCCACTATGGAAATCACACTCGTTTCTGTTCTAAAAAATGTGTAAATTAAAGTTGAGGGCTAAAACAAGATTGAAAGCTTTGTGTAACAAAGAAAGAGGGCAGGACTGAAGCCAACCTGCTACTTCCTTTCCTGTTTCATTCTGAAATCCCCACTCTGAATTAGACAAAGTGAGCAACCTGTGCATTTGCAATAATTAAGTTTTCAGGAAATTATGGATGTTACTCTTACCAGTTTGGTCTTGGACAGCCTATCTTCCGAGAGGTATCCTTACAGATAAGAAGACAATTACACTGACATCTAACATACTTCTTCCCTGAAGGAGGGTTTTTGATTGGCTAAACAAAAAAAAGCACAGAACACACATGAGAAGTCACAGCAATTCACTTTCTTCCTCTCAAAAGTACAAGAAAACAGAACAACTTAAGACTGACAAGATCTTCTTAGCAGTTTATTCTTAACAGAATACAGTTCCTCTTATAGATGGAAACTTGTGTGAGTCAAGAAAAAAAAAAAATCAAAAGTTTCCTCTACCTCCCTCCACCCCCCAAAAGAGGAAGAAGTGAAAATTCCACACAAGGACATTTCCAGTAAAAAGAAATTCCGCAAACTAATGAAAAAAAGCATTCATATTTTAACAATAAAGAACACAAGTCTTAAGCTCATATTTAAAAAAGCAAAATGAACTGAAGTAGTGGTATGTTTTTTTAAAAAAAAAAAAAAAAATGTTTATATATGTCTGGATATGTTTATCAACATATCCAGAAATCCTCTTTGCCTGGTGTAATGGCTTTATTTAAAAGTGAAAGGATCAAAAGTCTGGCTCTCAGTTGCTAACGGAATATGCAGACTTAGCTGAACTGTCATATTATTTTGAAGTGTATTGAACTCATCTACTTCAAACCTGGTAGTCGAGTTTCTGGATCTCTTTCATACTGAAAATCACAAGTCTCAAAACCTGGACAATACTGTGGCCTGCAACATTATATATTGGCAGGGAGAGTGAGTATTACTGGCAGGTTCTCTATTCTTGCTTTTAAAAGTGGAAAAAAAAAGTTTTCCTACAGATATAAGGCGTCTTTTTTTTTCTGGGTATAATTTAAAGTGCTTTTTCTAAAATAAATATAATCCAGCATTTTGCAAGCAAATGCCCCCAGTAGCTCTGGAGTGCCTCAGTATCAGATCCCCAAACTAAAACCAGATGGGAAAAAAAAATAGAAGCAGAAGCTCAAAAGCCAAAGACTTGCACTAAGAAAAGAGGAGGAGGAGCAAAAAGGCCTGTGATCACTACAGTAAGTGGAGCAGAACCTGTAATTTCTGTGTTTCAAAAATTGTTGTATAGTGGTTTGTTAGCATGCTAACAAATTGACCAAGTAGAACTTCAGGAAGAAAACACAAATCCAGGGAAAAGTGTGGGTTAGTTACTTTGTTTCTTCCAGTCTAAAAATAATTAAGTCCTCATTTCTCTTCATCCCACTAAAAACCATTTCAGAAAACATTTTACCCTTTTTTATGGAGGAGTAATTACTTAAACAAAACCTTTGCTTTTTGTCCCCTACCTCTGAATGACACCCTGCTGAGGTGGTCAGACAGCATGTGAAGGTTTGCTCTAGCTGCTAGTTATACCAGCAACCCTTGAACTTGCACCCTAGTTACACTAGCAGTGGGTCGCACTGACAGGGCATCAGCAGGGAGGTCAGCCTGAGGCTCACCCTTTGTAGGTGAGGATGTGAATTCTACGAGTGACACTGTTCAGCTTCCCACCGCTTCCCTCCACAGAAAGAAAATGCTCAAAATCGTTTTTTTACCGTAGCTTCATTGCACACTGTGCACTTAACCACATGTTGGTGTAGCTTGCCATCCAAATTGATTAGCGACTGGCACACGCGGCAGTTAATTACAGGAACACCACTGGCGTCTGGACTTGCAATGGCAGTATATGGAGGTGGAAGCTCTGCTGCAAGAGAGCACGAAATCTCAGGTGAAAAATCAAACAGGGGGATCCTAAAACAGATGGCAAATACAGTCTCTAACAGCCACAACCTCAAGGAAAAAATGAATTAAAGGGGAAAAAAAAACATGGAAGTTAACGATTAGTATGAACATCAGACAAATATGTTTACTTTCCCCAAATTCTGTGTAACAGTACATCAGTCATAGCTCTACGTAAAGCATATCAGCAACGCAAAACCACCATAAATCATCACAGATGGGTAAAAATAAGAGTCCTGTTAAAGAGGAAAAATTATGGAAATGAAAAGATCAAGATATTTAGCCCCAACTAGCTTAACACTTGGTGTATACTTGGCATAATTAACAGAGGACTCCCAGCATTTAAAAAAGAAAAGGTGAGGGCATACATAGCAGATCCTACGAGAGACCAGGATGGGAAATGCTCCTTTTTTGAGGTCCAACAAAAGAACACCTTGAAAATACATGAACTGAACCTTAAGAGCTTCTGCTTTCAAGGGCTCCAGATAGTTTTGTTGACCAAAAGCCAAAGTATGAATGCACAAGGGGGTTTTTAGTCACTTAAAACAGAGTAACACAACAGAGAACACAGAAGCCTTGTGTTCCTGTGGAAGAGCCAATTTCAGCTCCCAAGCCCACAACAAACCAGGGAGAAAAAGCTCAGGATCCTTCTCGGTTTAAGAATCCTTGGAATGAAAACAATTCCACATAACAAACTCTCACAAGCCTACTACCACGGTTATTTGGCATGTAACAGGTTTTATTTCATCAAGTTCAGGGTTCTTCAGGTAAACAAATACGGAACAGGCATATTTAGTAGTTCATAGTTAACTTTTTTCGAATATTAATTTGTAATTCTCTGTAGCCTTGGACATCAATAAATTATTTCAGGATTACATCCAACCAGCCATTGAAGTCTTCACAGAAATAATGAGAGATTAGCTGTCTTTCAGCTTATGAACAAAGCAGTATCTGCTGAAGTGGAGGTAAATCGCAGGCTACTATCACAACTGACAAGCCCAAGCATTAAATTTAAGCCTGTAAGGAGGCACACATCCCTCCTGGACTCTATTTTAACGTCATTGTTGCAAACTCGATGGATTTAAGAGATTCCATCTGTCCTTAAGATCCAAAACACCATCACAAAGCTTTACAGCATCTTCATTGTTCCATGCTCTCTTTCCTTCTTGGTCCACAAACAATCCAGCCCAGCACTTCATTTTAACTCTTGCCAGAGACAGGTGGACATCTCGAGGATCTCAGAATAGCATCCAGCATGCTTGAATTACTTCAGATGAGACACAAAATTCACTTATATGCAGCAATGCAATCCTGATGTAATCGCACAGACTGATGCTCCACGACTTGAGATAGGGAACTTCACACCTTCAGCTTTGATATCGTGGCTGCAGAACCCAGCATCCTTAAGAAATCTCAGGTAACAGAATGTTCTTCTGATTTCTTTTCTGCTTCTGAGAAATTACAGCACACAGTTGAAAAATTTTAAGAGCAGCTTTATTTTGCAATACCGTGATAGTGGATTTTCAGTACGAGACTGCCACATACAGGGAAAAAGATATAGCAAGGTACAAAATACAAAAACAGGAAAACAAAACACAAAAGCGAAATAACAACAACAAAAAATATCAACCTATAAAATAAAGCAAACATACTTTGCCAACCAGAAACAATCTCAAGCCCCCTAGATTATAAGAAATGCAGAAAACAGTTCTGAAATTTAGACAGCTGGAAGAGCAGCACCTTAGCTGTGAGTGTTCGAGTTAAGGTTGCTGCAAGGGGCTTGTTAGCCATAAGCAGGCTCCCTAACTGCTTCTGCAGCCAGCAACTGGTATGCTCCCTGGCTACAAGAAAAAGGAGACAAAACAAGGAAAAGGCACCTTCTCCAAACTCTGTCAAGAAATTACAGTTCAATCCCAGCTGCCAGGTCACAAACAGGTTGCAGGCCTTCTTTGCTTGGCTCTCTCCATTTACAGTGAGGTAGTTTTCAACTCCTGGCAGCAGGGCAGAGGTAAGAGGCAAACAAGGGTACTAGAGAGTGGAGGAAAAAAAAGGAATATCCCCAAGCCTTCCAGCTTTCTGTGATCCTGGAATACTTTAAGAATCTGCAACTATACTCTTCCAGGTATTTGCAAGATTCTATACCCTCTTTGCAAGCAACAACTCTTCAGATTTTGGAAGTCGGTCAGATAACGCGTGCGAGCACCGAGACAACCACTTCTCCAGCCTCATACTGGAGCTGCTTGGCTTCCAGGTAAGCAGCCTCTTCACTCCTGTCCTGCTGTCTCAGCAGATTTACAATAGCAAGCAAATAATGGCTGCTTTTCAGGGTGGTGCTGCAGCAAATAACATTTGCTATAGAGCAGAAAGCTGGAGGTATCTTGGCACTGCAACCTTCATGTTTAAAGAACTGCACTTGGAAAAGCTCATAAAAGAAAAACTAGCAAAGTGCTCTCCCAAAAATAAAGTGTAAAGAGAAATACAGTGTGGGGGGAAAGCTAAAAAGGAAAACAAAGGAACTGTCTTGTCTCAGCTTTCTGCTCATTATCCCTTAATAAAAATGCTAGCCACTTTCAAATCATATTAACATATGTACTTGGTATGACTTTTGTCTCTGTTTTTTCTCCTCTTTGGCAGCTTAAATTACAGGCTAACACCTAAAGGAACAGTTCATGAAGGTCCGCTATGCTGGATGTGAATGGTTGGTGGACAAATTTCACATACATGCTGATGTTTCAGAATGCATCTAATGAGATACTGAACATCAGTATTCTGCTACTGACGTTCTAGTTTATTTCTATGTTACCATTTTTTCTTCTAAAAAAAAATAATAAACCAACAGCAATTAGATCAGCACAAGTAGCAGAGCGCCCTGCCATGCAGTACAGCTTACTCTTAACTTACAATTCTCCCATCACCCTCACAGGAGAGAGAGAGATGCAACGGAAGAAAACACATATTCATCCTTAGAAGATTCCTGTACTTGGGCACTTTCCTCTTTTGATATTCTAAAAGGCAGAAGCCACTAGGAACTGCTTGCAGCTTACCTTGGTCAAATAGAAATGAGTTTGTTGGCTTTGGAGGGGTTGTTTTTTAAATACAGATGCTTTATGCTGACCTGAGAGGGGGTGGAGGTAAAAAGTTAGTGACCTATGTCAGGGACTGGTAGTTAAGGACTTAAAAAGCCTGAAAAAATTAAGACGACTGGGGAAAAAAAAAAAAAAGCAGAGTAACATAATAATTACTCTACTACAGGATGCAGAGCTGATTGTCCCTGCCTTTGTCCACGTGAAAAGTTTCTTAAACCCTGTGCCCATATCTAAAAGATTTTTTCTTTCTTGCTGCCATGCGCAGGAACAGGCCATGTCCAGGACTCAAGCACCCAACCACCCACCAGCTTACACTGAAAAGGGTCAGGTGGGTCTCAGCTGCAGCCCAACGAGGGAAGAGGAGACTACTGTGAAACCACGGGGTCTCTAATTTAAAGCTCGGGATTACATATTGGGCACAGCAGATAAATACAAGTATGGGGATAAATCTATTAGCATACATTCAGGTGGTGGTTTTGGGCACTGAGGGCTTCTTCCTCCTTCCTCTATCTCTCAAGCTCTGTGACGTTCTGGTAGTGTCAAGCAAGGAAGCACTGCAGACAGGCTTTAAAAACAAACTATTTCCCCATGAGGATGCTTCTTCACCCTGCTTGTGCTAGGAAAAGAGATAAAGACTGCCTGTTAGCTAAGAAGGCTCTTTAGCTGGCTCACCTATGGAGCTTCTTTCTCTAAGGGTAACTGGTGCACGCAAGTATAAAGCAAGGGAACTAGGGCTACTTGGTCCAAGTGACCCCTTTGCAAAATTTTGCTTTGCAGATGTTTTTCTTCAAGTTTTATAAAGTGGAATGTGTGTACATATTTGTGTACATACATATATCAAATGGTACTAGGTTCAGTTGCTTGTGCACTGATTAAACCAGAGATTCTAAACTTACTCCAAGTTTGGTATTTAAAGAAAGCTTTACAGTCCCTCCTCACTGAGAACAAGCTGCTTATCTCAAGTACCACACCCAGCCACTGCTGCCAAATTAGTTAACAGCAGTTACAGACACAGCAGGGCAGGGGTACTAACCAAAACGTGCACGTGGGGTCCAGTTTATTCCTAGGTCACACATTTTAACCCAAGTTCAAACATGAGTCACTGATCTGATACGTTTTCAGCACTTTTCAAGTATATAAAGGCTTTTTTTTTTTTTTTTTTTAAATAGATTGAAACGTATACAAAAGTAACAAGGATTCCTAAGAACAAAAACATTGAGTAAGGAGACTTCAAACTACAGTGGATGTCTGGAATTTTTAAACTACAAAACTTCAGGGACGATGGCAATCCTACACAACTTCATTGCAAAAATAATAATAAAAAAATCTCTCTTGTTTTTCAGTTTGGTACTTCTTTGTGCAAATGGAAGTTAACCAGCCACAGCAGTAACTGAAGTACACATTCATATCAAGGCAAAGAGGCCTAGCTGGCCACTTGTTTAAATATTATTCAAAAAAAGCATCCGTGCTCACTTGTAGCATTCTAGTTACATACATATGCAAGAAATCTATACAATTATATAAAAACCCTTGAGAAATAGCCAACACAGTGGAGCCAGTGACAGCAGGACTGTAATCTTACATTTCAAAGGCCAGTAAAGCTACACTAATCTTATTCAGTCTTCAGTGTCAGCTTTGTTTTCCTTGATTTCTGCTGTGAAATGTTTAAGTGGATAAAAACATGTATTAAAACTGAAGGCTTACAAGTCACATTAAGCTTCATAGGTAAGAATTTTCACCTGGTTGCTAAACATTCAACATCGATCAACAAGATGATCTCTCTAAGTCTGCAGAAGAAAGTTAATACCACATCATTTTAAGTCCAGATTGCCGATTCGTAGCTATGATGCCTGGCTCTGTTTAAGAATAAAGCCCAAACCAGCTATGGCCTTGAAATGAGTTTGCAAGGACATCCCAGTGATCGTGGGCATGGACCACCACACTGCAGTGGGCTACCTTACCACTGTACCCGGCTGCCAGGGCACAAACCCATCTGCTGAAGCGCTCAGATGATGGCCAGGGATGAAACAGCGATTTGGGTGCTGTATTTGCCCTGCCTGGGCGCCTTAATGCCGTGCCTCCCCCAGTCAGCGCCCTGCAGCTCGCCCTGCTGAATCCAGGCACTCCGCGCTAAGCATCTTTGACTTAATCCAGCTCCTAATTAATGGGAAAACCAAAGTCCCACAATTACCTCGCAAGCTCCGACCTGCGAGGTGGTTATGAAGCAGACTGGTCCGGACCTGCTCTGCGACTGTAAGCGTTTATTATTGCCTTTTTTTTTTTTTTAGTATTTTTTTTTTTAGGGAACCCAATCCGGCTCAGCCCACGGCCTACCCGGCCCACACGGCGTTACCGACCGGGGGTCCCCCACCTTCCCCAGGGCACTGCGGGGGGCTCGGGGCCAAAATGGGGGGCACCCAACCGCGGTCCCCCCCCAACCCCTACCACCCACCCACCCAGGCCGTGTCCCCGGAGCCGTCCTCGCCTTACCTCGGGGGCTGGTGTCCGGCAGGTAGGGCGGCGCGGTGGGGGTGACATTGCCGGAGCTGGGCGCCGAGAGCAGCGGGGAGCGCTCGTCCACCCCCTCGGCAGCCATGGCTGCGGCGGGCACGGCCCTCCCCGCTGCCGGCGTGCGGGCGGCCGGGCCGGGGAAGAAGGAGGAGGAGGAGGAGGAGGAGGAGGAGAAGCAGCGCAGAGGAAGGGGCTGGGATGAACGGGCCGCGGGGAGGAGAGAGGCGGGGGCTGGGGCAGGCGGCCCTGCCTCCGCCCGGCCCCCTCGCTGCCGGCCGGGCTGGGCCGCCCCGCTCCTCTCAGCCCCGGCAGGGTCCCAGGAGGGTCCCCGGGGACCCCAACCCCGACTCCCGCTGTCCCCAGAGGGGCTGGGGGCTGCCCCCGGCCCGGTATCCCCGAGAAGGAAGGTGGGGGAGGGCTGAGCTCCTGCTCAGCTTGAGCTTCCTAGGCGTCGGGAGGAGAAGCGTAACAACCTTTAAAAAATAATAAAAAAAAATCCCACACCGAAATCTGCTTTTGAGTTTTTATTTTTAAGGTTGTGATTATTTTGGGTACCAATATGAGAGAAGGCCGGGGAAATGCTACCGGTGGCTTGGCTGTGAGCAGGAGCCTGAGGGGGCCTCGCTGAGGCGCTGCCCGCTGAGGGGTGACCACGGTGGCAACCTCTAAAGCCTCTTGAAACGCGAGGAGATAAATCTGCGTGTTAAAAAACCGGCTGCTCAACCGAGCAGGAGCTCCTTGGTGTCACTGAGCTCTCTGAGGACATAAGGACTTCATTTCCTTCTGCCTGAAAGCCTGCTCAGGCACCATCTGGAAGTCTCGGGCAGAGAACAGGGGATAGCCTTTCCCAATGAATTTTTCAGCCCATATTGAGCTAAGACAGATGTTTTTCACCCGTGTGTCACGTCAATCCATTGTCCAGAGGTCAGAGATTGCCAGGCTGTGATAACACCAGGAGATAAGAGGCTACTTTGTACAAAATCAGACTGGCTGCCAAGTGGCACCCCACATCCCAACCATGCGGTTACCCAAAGCCAAAGCGCTTCTTAAAATGTGTTATATGGAAAGCACTGAGATGTTTTCATAAGAATTGGGTAATGAGTCACAACTGGAAACCTTTATCAGATGAGACTGTGGCCTGAGATTTCAGTAGCTGCTCGTATTTATTAATATATTTCATAAGATAAAATAGTATATGTTTTTTAAAATGTCAGTGGAAGCAGCTTTCCACAAAAGAATTAGACTCTAGGAAATCAAGCGTATAAATAGACCAATGAATTTGGAAGTCTAGGAGAAATAATCAAAAAATTAAATAGAGGCTGAAGTATTTCTAAGATTTAAATGCTTCATTTATAATAACTAGAATATGGAATACATAAGGTAAAGTCATAATGAGATGAAAGAACAATGTTTTCAGAGATTATTTGAATCCTAAAAAAAAATGTTTTGTAGTAAATTTTGAAATACTCTTCATTCTTTCCAATTTGGGACAAAATAGCACTTTTAGATGTTATTTCATGCAGGAATATACTCTGAGCCTGAGCTAGATCTGCTGTTACCCCTTAAGGAATAATATACTGTAAAGCAACTGGTTATTTGGCCAGCTGTCTTCATCATGTAAGAAATGCAGTTGTGCCATGTCAACTGCCCTTCCTTACAAATACGACAAATAACTTTAAGATGCTTTTGTGGCATAAATTAGATACAGCTTTCAGTTTCAGTCAGCTTAAAAAGAACTATTTCAAGATCAAGTCAATACTTAAAGACTTTTTTTTTTTAGTGATGACTTTTAGGGATTTTTAGGATTTTGTGCTCCCAAACCCTTTGTCTCGCAGAGGTACTGTTAGGCTGATATTTGCAGGCCAAAAATAGTAATATTACTCATCAGGGTGTATCTTCAGTGCATCTTCAGACCATGGTCTTGAAAAAGCTCCCTTTTCAACAAATACAGAGGAATAGGCTTTATTTTAGAGTCGTAACACATAAGCTGGCATTTACAACCAGTTTTCTTTATCATTTCTATTGTTTTGGGAAGCTGTCAGCTAGGCAGCACTGAGTTCCACCAATACTCAGTCCCTCCTGCTGCAATTACAGAAAATTGACCTCTGCCCTAAACAGATGTTTTGTGCCTCAGAAGATGACTGAAAACCCTAAGATCACTCCCAGCTGCCCAAAGTGAGAGCTATGTCACAACTTGGTGTGACAGTTCAAGCCTGCACATAAAGGTGAGAATTGCTGCTATTAAATATCCCAGCGTGCTGACCTATTCTTTGAAATATGATTGTCATCTAAATAAGTACCCACTCTCGATTAAAAAAAAAAAAAAAAAAAGCATTCCTCCGGCTCCTTGGATTTGACTTGTCAAAGACCTTTACACTTTTTAGTCACCTCAGCTGCTAATCAATCTAAGTCACAGCAATTAGGTAACTGCTCAGTCATTTGCCTCAGTTTTTCAGTATTTTGAGTCTATGCATCTAAGAACATGCCGATATTGCAGCCTGACATGTAGATGTGCTCATGCTGTGCAATCTCCAAGTGAAGTTAGGTGGACCCAGCTAGTAACAGCAGGAGGTGCCAAATGCTGCCCAGTCAAACAATATGATGTGTTTGGCTAGTAATAAGCATTCCTTGGTTGTTACTCAGGCTATAAATGGAAGAATTCAATCATTGGGTAAATGCTTAATTACATGTTTAATTATACCATTGTGCAGTTGTCTGTCTATGAAAATCCTGCCTTGTTCGGTAGGTAGGATGCTCACCCCAGAGCAGCCCTGCTCATGGCTTAGCTACCCAGAGGATAAGTCATTACTCAAATTTGGTGCCAGAGCATTACTAGTACACGGTGCAAAGAACAATGCATGTTTTTCTACCTCGTTGCCCCAAGGCTGACCTGAAATCCAGGTCACCGTGCACCCAACGTGTTCCTCAGGGTTGTGCTGCAGTACCTGTTCGCGTTGCCACTGAATCTTGAAGGTCCTCAGCAGTAAAGGCCAAATGATAGATAGTGGCTCCAACAGGTCCTGGGTTTTGCAGATATTTATGGGCTGAAACTACCATTTTGGATATATAGAAAATTTTTTGGAAGACCTGCCTAGCTGGTAGCTGTTAACAAAGGGAATTTATGCTATGCACCAGGCAGCTATGCCTGTATTCAGCATTAATCTCAGAGTTAAGGAAAGTATTTTAGATGTACAACTTGTGAGGAAAATGCCTCCATACGTTCAGGTAAGCTGAAAAACATGCTACTAGAGCTTTGAAAATTTTACAGGCAAATTAACCAACGGTACCTCTGAGAACAACCTTTCAAAAAGTTTCTCAAGGTGTTTTCATCTGTGTCACTGAATTAAATCGTACCTCTTCATCCTACCCCCATATTGGGTTGTTTTGTGTAGGCTTCTGTACCAAATGAGCAAGGGCAGAGCAAGACAGATCAGTTACTAACAAGGGTTATATGGAGGCATAAAACAGGTTAAATAGAGGTATAAAATTAAAAGGACATAACATAAAAGAGGTAAAATAGAGACATAAAATTAAAGGGCCTTATCATATTCACTTTTACTATTTCTAATAAGTTCCCTGACTTGGTGTGACCTTCTGAGAAGCTTGGTAGTGCTCAAGTTTTATTTTTTTTTATTTTGAAAATATTATCATTCTCAGTGGTTATTTTTTCCTATTATTATTTTCCCTAAGTAAAAGAAAGAATCAAATTAGTTTAGTATAAGAAAAATCACTCCAAATGTTGAAGCTCAATATCAAATGCCAAAGTATCAAAAAAGTCTCAATGCTTTTGACAACCACAATTCTTTGTTAATCTTGATTTATTAATAAGTAGCAAGTGCAAAAAATATCATATGTAGTCCATTCATTTCCTACTGACTTTTTATAGGTAACTTTGTAAATTTATGTGTCATATTTAAGAATACATAATTAGAAACATATATTTAATAATTTAAGAAATATATTTAAGAACAAGTAGTCACCTTTTATCTGTCTGTTGTTATTTTCATAATAATGCTTAGAGACTACAAACCCAAATGTATTATGGTAGGAGTCCTTCAAAGACACTGAGGAATCAGTGCTCCCTGACCATTTGAAAGAAAGAAATAAAAGTTTAGGCATGATAAGAGTATGCACATTCACATAATATCTCACTGGTAGTGTAAGAAAAGGAATATAGTTTTCCCAAGTCCAGGCCAGTTTCCTAATTCTAATTTCCTAACCTTTTTCCTGATGGCTGAAGGAAGAGGAAAGAAAAACCTAGGATTATTTGTTTCATCCATGACCCATCTCTGTGCCCCAGCCATCATGGCCTGATCAGTTTTCAGATACTGTCCAAACAGCATAATAATGTAAGTAGACAAATTAAATCATATTAAACATCTTAGCCTTTGGATGATAAAATCACACTTAACAATGTCTGACAACAAAGAAAAGCCTATCCAGTGCTGGGTTTGATAAAGAGTAAGACCATAAAAGAGAAAATAAAAATCTGCCCTAACATGCTTGCAGAATTTCTGTCAGTTCAAATCTTTTTTGAAGGATCTACGGCTAACTGTTAAAATATCTCAATTTCTAGAGATGTCAGAAATTGACATTCGGGAAGCCGAAGATAAACTGTGAGACTAAAGCTTTCCAAGATTGTTTTCTATGCCTTTGTATTGCTGTCTCTTTTCCTGTGTTACTGAAATAAATTAATTTCTCCTCTGCTACTTGACAAGTCTATTGAATACAGATAAAAGGAACAATGCTTATTCTTACATTTTCCCAGGTCTGCTACATTAGGAAGAGAGACAGTAAAATACAACAAGACCTGGCCTGTTTTTAAAAGCTGTAATTCAGAGAGGTGCATAGGAGGAACATGTACAGCATACACAAAAGGTACAGAGGTTTCCCTGCGCTGCGAGATTGTCTGTAAGATAAAGTTTTACACTTTACATGGTCTGAGAGCTGTAATAGTATTATTGTGTATAGTATGAAATACAGGATGTAATGATTAGCACCAGTTATAAGAACAACTAACTATAGGTTTGTATATATGGCTGCAGGTAAAGTAATACAGTTCAATAACTATGACACAGTATCTGTGATAAGATTTGAGAGCATATTTTGGCAGATTTTGGGGGAAAACACTCCTTACTTCCTGTCCCTTGTGCTGTGCAACAGCCTTGCGCAGGCTTCTGACTCAAAACATGTTTGTAACTTTGCATTGCTATGAGCAACCATGTGATAACCTCTGGAACTGTTAGTAGGTTGGGATGTTTTCTTTCTTTCTTTTTTTTTTTTTCCCCTCTTTTTTCTTTTAATTCATGTGTCTCTGTCATTTATTCACACATAAAAGTATACAAGCTCCACAAAAATGGGAACATAGTGCAATTATATATTTATCTATACTTGGACAAGGTTGATTCCTCTCCATACAGCAGAAATTAGTCAGTTTACACAGCACAGGAGTTAAATGTGAATCTCTAATATGCATGTATGTGCTTCTATTACATGAATTGTATCTCTAGTCCCATCAGCATGGTTGTGGGGTAAGTCACCCTCCCACTGGCAAAACAGAGACACAGAACATTATCTGATGCAACGATGACTTAAGAGGTTGGCAGCAGCTAATGGTGCAGAAAGTGGTTGTTCTTTTCAGCCCACTCCTTCCCACCTGCAGAGCTATAAAGGTATGCATAGGGACAAACGAGAGCAGCAGGAAGAGTCATGCTCCCTGCAGTCTGAGCTACCCTCTGCTACCAAAAATGACAGGTAGCTTTTAGCCAGTGACTCTACAAGTCTATTTTTGGTAACTTCTTATCCTATGTATTCTATTTCTGTCATTACAGAGCGTTCATGCAAATGTCTGTATGGAGGTTGCTGTTACAAAGCTACAATTTACTGGCCCGCATTAATTTTACTACAGTAGATTATGACAGACAGAAATTACCATGGTAAAGATGTCTTCATTTACACAAAGGGAGACCTTTTCTATTATTCCTAACTGGAATTGCTGTTCTTGTGAAGCCTATTCTTGTTATTATCTTTTCCTGATTACACATCTGTCATTTCTTTTACAGTCTTGGTGCTGTTCTAGCTAACCATATTTTTAGAATAATGGAGGAATTTTAAGTCTCTGTTCAGAAGTAGTTGGAAAACATAATCTTGATTGGCAGAAAAATTGTTTATGTGATTAAATTTCTTTTCAGCCCAGCTCCATATCAGTCTATTACCATAACTGCTAAGCCTTTTCCTGGTCATCTTGAAGACACAAGCTGCTTTCAAAAATCTTAATTTAATATATTCGTTTCCTGCTAATCACATTGCATATACTCAAGATTCCTTCATTTAATATGCATTGTAACTCAGTAAGTACTTATATCTTGATCCCTTCCTTCTGTAAGAAAACATTCCATTCATTCAGTCATCTGTCAAATGTTACCCTGCTGTTGCATTTGAATAACCTTTTAATTCCTTTTTTTTCTACTTTCTTTTGGCTTCTTGAATGAATGGATATTATAGAGTGAGCTTTTTTAGATACATACTTCTAGATTTGTAGACACTTCTTTGCTTTGGTAATATATATGATTTCCATTTGATCTTTAATTTTTGGTTCTCAGTGTGGGGTTTGGGGTGGGGGGAGATGTGTTCTTATGCTTTTATTTGAGACTTTAATTTTTTCAGTTTCAATTGGAGTTACTTTTCTAATCAGAAACACCTCTGAGGTTTTGGTCATAAAACTAAGCAATATCAGGCTTAGTCAATGGCTAGATAGGAGACATCCAAGAAAAATAGTTGAAGACCTCAAGTTACTTGTGGTATTTCAGTAGGTGGCACTCTGCTCTAAGCAGGAACAGAGCTGCTGCGCACTTGTGATACTAGGTGGAGACAAAGTAATAAAGAAAAAAGCTTAAAAGTCAAGATTATGAAGGCTTTTGATCATGAGGTATCCCATGACACATATCACAAGAATAGCAGCATTTTGGTGAAAATCCAGTTTGGGTAATTATTCTTCTGAGTTGAATTCCTTTTGCCATTTCAGTCTCAAAGAGCAGCATTCTTCACTTTCAACCAGAACATGTTTCATGCAGCTTTCTAATTGAAGACTTGGTGCATTACAGGAGTGGGTGAATTAACATAAATAAGTTTATTATTTGTCCAGGAGAATAAAAGAGAGTAACAAGGCCAATTGTTCTAGATATTTTTATGTGAGCATCAATCTATCTATTCCAGATAAGTAGCAGTCTCACTGATGATCTAATGCTTAGTAGGTTCATGACAATATTTCAAATTGTATTGCAGAGATGCACATACATATGGATTGTATATATTGAAGTGGCACAGTGCTGCCTTCTAAACTTAACTGCATTTGTTAACATAATTCTCAAATGTGATCAAGACTAGTCATGTTTAACTGGCAGTCTTTGAATCACCAGCACTTTGAAAGTAAACATTTGGAATCAGACTGGGGGAGTGAAACACTGGTTATGGCCAGTCTCCAAGATAAGCTTTCCTACAGGGAGCTGCCAAAAGAGACATTGCTGCTAAAGGAATGTGCAGATGTTGGAAATCTGACTGAATGAAAATCTTGAAAAGCAGTGGGTGCCTTGAGGGTGGCTCTGTTATGGCTCAGGGTTCTGCAAGACTTCAGGGGTTAAGAAACCTCCACATGACTTGATGGGAAAGCAAAGGGGTGCATCTGTGTGGGGTGGGGAGTGAGTTTACTGTAAATACCCAGATATTAAACTGTTTGCATGCTTGCTTTTAAATACTGGCTACACCTACAGAACCTCTTTTGTTGATCCTTTTCATAAAGAAATAATGTAGTTATACAAACACAGAGTCCTATTGTGTATTTCTCAGCATGTGATGCAGGGGTGGAAATAACAATAATCACACCCACCAATAAAAGGAAATTGTAATTAACTGCAAAACATAGTAGCAATGAGAAAACAGATAAATTAGAAGCCTGGAGGGACTCCAGCTACTAGAAAGCTGAATTTCCAGCTCTAAGAATAAAAATAACAACATATTTTTAATCTATATCTAGATCTTATCAGTACATATTGAAAACGGAAAAGTGAAAACAGAGATTATTGAGGGAAAAGATGTGAGAAGTGAGGGGCTTGCAAAGACTAATGCCTGAACACTGAAGAAGCCGATAAAGGCTTAATGAGTTCAGTGCCATCAATTCATACATGGGAAGAGCATTTCTTAAGCCAAGAAGTTAAGGAAGGAATAGATAATTACATCAAAGAACTGGCAACTCTGACATCCATATGTGAATTTGGGCGTTCGTTAATTACAGATGGGGCTGCTTGCAGGAAACATGATTTCAGTTTACCAGAAAGACAGCTGGGAAAAAATCTCTAGAGCTGGAGATGTGTCTTGAAGAAGGAGCTGAGCTTTCCAGGGGAGGAAACAAAATGGAATTACATTGAATCAGAATCATAATTGCTCAGCACTAAAGCTGAGCAACCACACAACACAAGCTGAAGGAATGTGTTAGACAGAAACACATACCACAAATACATACATCATAGTCCAGTATATATGCAGCTGAACACAGGAAGAAGGATTGGAGGAAAATTACTTAGTATTTGAGCACCAGAGGGGTGAAAACAAAACAAAACAAAACAAAACAAAACAAAACAAAACAAAACAAAACAAAACACTTTTTTCATGTTGCAGTGGCACAATATTGATGCACTGCCAACAGATAATACTACTGACCAATACAGGAGATGATATCTTTGTACATATTTTGAATATGCAATTAGATCAAAGCTGAGGAAGTTGTTGCTTCTCAATTATATGCTCAATTATAGAGGCTGCTAATAAGAGAATCATGGACTATGGTGGAGATGTAGTTGTTAACGAAGATTATCACTGCTGGAAAGTACAAAGAGCAAGATAAATTCAAGACAGATTTGCCAGCATCCTATTACCTTCACTCTTACAATGGGAAGTTTCAAACCAGCCAACAAAGCATGAACACAGTGGAGTGTGACAGGCTTTGAAAAAATAAATAGTACCCTGATTGAACAGCTTTCAAGAAGCAGATGCTAAAGGAATCTGTAGTGAATGATGACTGATGTGGGCAAGGAGTGATTGCGGTCAATGAATATGTATGGCAAATTTAAGAGCTGACATCAACTGTCATGGAAAAAGTTGGGGATAAGAGCATGTTTGATTCGAGGCAGAGACCTCTGCTGATTAAGTGTAATCTTACTGTGATCTTTTCATCTGGGAAAACAGAACAAAACAGAACACAGGACTTAGTTGCTCTAGTATATCTCTGCAAAAGTTCTTTTGGTGCATATAAGCTTTGGGGCCCAATAACCCAATTTTCTTTTGGTTACTTACTTAAATTATAATATTCTGCTCCCTCCCAGTGGAACTGGAAGATGTTGCACTGTGATCCCATTTAATATGCGCATAGTAGTATGGAAATCTTCCACATCACTTATTTCCTATAGCTATTACATTTCCAGGTAGTTCCCTGTGACTTCTTTTCACAATCCCTCCCCAATGATCTAATATACCATTTGAGATCTCTATTATGCTATCTGTTATATATTACGCACACACACACACACAAAACAAACAAACAAACAAACAAAAAACAACAACAAAAAACACTTTTTAAAATGAATTTTATAATATCTGTGTTTTCTGATATGTCCTTAGCACCTTAGCATCTGGAAGTGATCAGCCACAGCATCATCTCTGGGCAGATGACAGAATAAGAATGAAAGCAATTTTCAGCATATTTTGAGAGCATGCTGAGAGCTGAAGAGCTCCGGAGTTCAATGAGAGACACCAATTCAGGATTTCCAAGGAAGAGGAAAATAATTCAGTTCTGCCACACATTCAAGTCCTAAAAAGCAACTTTCCTGAGAAAAAAAAAAAGGCGTGCACACACACACAAAAAAAAAATCATCAAACAAAAAACAACCTGAAGGAATAATGGCAGTGGTTTCTGCAAGTATCACTTTCTTTTAAGTACAGAAAAAGATTTTCTGAAATGTGTAATAAGATGAACAGACATAGGCATCAGCTTTATTTATTGCTTTGACTTTGAGGAAACTGCTAAATTTTCTTTCTTTCTTCTGTATGATTATGCTGACAATAGACAGCAAAAGTACAAAGAGCTCTGGCAGGTGCTTATTAATAGGTTTGATAAATCTAGAGGTAAAACTTCATAAAGCAATTTGAGAGAAAGATTGGAAGATGGCTGACGTTAAGTACCAACACTGGTTTGAAATGTTGGAAGTAGTGTTTCAGAGTTGGAACCCCACAGACACAATGTAGAGTTTTATGATTCTTCTGACCTATTCTCTTTATTTACCAAATGCTGTATTCTCCATATGTTCCCTGCCTTTTCAAATAATTAAGTTGTGCTCAATGTTTAATTATTTATTGTTTTATTTCATCTCACCAGTCTCCACAATTCAGTCATAAGTCACTCCCTGTAGAGGGTGTTCACTCTAACAGGATGGAAGTGCAAACAATAGTCTGTTGCCAAACTCATCAACAACTTAATCAGCTCTTTGTTTGTAAATGTTGAACATAGCGTGATAGTTTTCTTTGGAATGAGTGCAATAATGTCTTTGCATGTCAGTCAGAGTATGAGTGTATTTATGTGGCCTGCTCTTTTTGGGATCGCATTGCAGAGTTTTGGAGTTCGTCCATCTGCTTTGTTAATCTTTTTTAACCGTTTCCTTGCCCCAGTCTCCTGTTTTCCCACTCCGTGTCCTTATCCTGGTTTGCCCCTTGCTTTTGTCTTCAACATGCATGATTCATTATTTCTCTTTGTCTTCTCATTCAGGTTATCCTAATTTGCTCTTGCAGTCTTGCTTCTTGCCAGAGCTATCTCCCTACTCCACCTACTGAGGATAGGGATCAGTGATTCCCCGTCTACTTATCTGACTAGTCTTAGTCCCATCGGTCACCTCACATTTTAAAATTCTCTTCCCTCTGTCAAACGTGCCTTCACTGGTTCCCTCTTCCATTTTCTGTACTATCTTCCTGGCCTTCCTTCGTCTTGTCACAACCATGCTCCTTCCCTGTCCAACTATCTCCTCACTAGGCCAACGCGCTTTTCACAATTTCCCTGTCCTTCCTCTTGTCTAGGTCTCCAGATTCCTTTTCTGACTCTTCTTTTCCTTGTCCTTATGGCACTTAAGCTGGGCCTTTCTTCCCTCCTCAGGCACCCAGCATATGTGAGCGTGAGAGATGGGCTCCAGTAATTAGCCCTGTGGAGGGTAACTGCAGTCAGGTCTTGCCTGTACTTCAGCCTTGGCCTGGAGGTGCTCCTCCAGCCTGCGGGACCATTCATGCCCTGCTGCAGCAGCATGAAGGGTTCTGGCATAATTTGAGAATAAATATTTTCAGCAAGTTTACTACCAGCCATGTTCACAATAAAAGTGTTTCTGATATCATAGCAAATTAAGAATATTTTGGTGGCCTCTTCATTCTTGTGCTCAAACATTAAACTAGTAGGCCAAACACTCCTGGTATGTTTGCTTTGTACTGTGTTGTAGGTGAAGGACATACTAACACAGTAAAAATCTTTAGTGAAGATTAAAGATGTATCTCTGAAGAGCTATACTTCGCCATTCCACAATCTAGATAATGAATATAGATCACGGTGAAAATTGCCACAGCTTCAGGGGGTTTAGCAGAGAGTCGATTATTGGCCAAGGTTCTTGCCAAGACTACACCAGAAAAATTTGATGACGTTCAGTGCTAGCCCTGTGAAACCTGATTGACAGCCTCAGCTGAATGCATTTAAGTGACTAGTAGTACTGGAAATCCCAAGTGTCCAATTAAAAAAAAAAAAAAATCTACTGAAAAGCAGCGTGAAGAGCTGGAGCTGGGCCTTTTCTTTTGCTTTTTATTTCTGAGCATTTGGGTTGAATTCAGGTCACCTTTTGTCAAACATAGGTTACATCTCTTGGTTATATAGCCAAGAAAACTGTTTACAAGTCCAGACTTGCAGGTTTTAATAAAGTCTCTCCAATCCAAGTGCTGAGATTTAAGAAGGCAAAACACTGTGAAACAATACACTTGTAGAGGTTGGCAAAATTGTTCTACCACTAATACTCATCTTTCTCAATAGCAGTCTTCATAGAAATCAAGGACATCTCCTGGTAACACCCACATTTTCTCTGGATCCCAGTGTTTGTAAAATAACTGAATAATGAGTGACCCTGAATCTGTTTGCATTTGCAAAGAGACCTGAGATTATTTTTACACTTTCTAGTCCAACAAATAGAAAAGGTAAACATATCTGGCTTTGTGAGCTCTGAAACGTCAATTCCAGAAATAAATCCCTCTGATAAACGTGATTCATTACAGATTTAAGTGATTAGATTTGCATTAGGTCCAGACACTTAGATTTATAGAATAATAGAATCATTTTAGCTGGAAAAGCCCCTCAAGATCATCAAATCCAAACATCAACCTAACACTTTTAAATCCACCACTAAACCGTGTCCCTAAGCACCACATCCACAAGTCTCTTAAATACCTCCAGGGATGGGGACTCCACCACTTCCCTGGGCAGCCCATTCCAATGCCTAAGCATCCTTTCTGTGAATAAATTCTTCCTGATATCCAGTCTAAACCTTCCCTGGCACAACTGGAGGCTGCTTCCTTGCATGCTGTCACTTGTCACCTGAGAAAAGAGACCAACACCCTCCTTGCTGCAACCTCCTCTCAGGTAGTTGTAGAGAGTGATGAGGTCTCCCCTCAGCCTTCTTTTCTCCAGACTAAACAACCCCCGTTCCTTCAGCAGCTCCTCATAACTCATTTTTTAGTCCCTTTGTTGCTTTGTTGCACTTCTCTGAACACATCACAGACACTCAATACCTTTCTTGTAGTGAGGGGCCCAAAACTGAAGCAAGTGCTCAAGGTGCGGCCTCACCAGAGCTGAGTACAGAGGGACAATCCCTTCCCTGGCCCTGCTGGCCACACTATTTCTGATACAGGCCAAGATGCCAGTTGCCTTCTTGGCTACCTGGACATGCTGCAGGCTCATGTTCAGCCAGCTGTCAGCCAGCACTCCCAGGTCCTTTTCTGCCAGGCAGCTTTCCAGCCACTCTTCCCCAAGCCTATACCTGTCAGATACAAGCCTATACTTGTCAGATAGATGTTGAAGAAATATTAGGAAACAGTTTCATGGATGAGGGATCTTAGCTGCAGATGTCCTGTTACTAAAATATACTGACACTGTTTCCAGAAAACATAACTAACAACCAGAAAAGCTCATGTAGCTCATTTACAGCTGTTAATGAACTTTCAGATAGTGCTCCGATCCAAGGCTGGCATCTTTAAGATAGAGGTATGGCATAAACAATCTAAACATCTTAACGTACCATGTCAGGTTTTAGGAGCAAATTAAAATGTGCTATATTAATCCTTATATTATATGGATGCTTCAGTGCAATTTAATGTATACTTCTTAATTTATGCAGAATAATTGCAAATCTTACTACAAGCTGATTTATGACACCGAGAAAAGGAAAATTTAGCTACTTCTTATTCAATGCCCTGCATCAAATGATCCAGAGTGACTGGTTACTTAGTGTGTAAGTCAGAAAACTGTCAACAAAACCTCAGTGAAACAATAAAGCTACTTTAAGAATTTTGTGTATGGCTACAGCCAAGTCTGTAATCCACTACAGTGCACAACCAGCAAGAAACATCCGGGAGATAATGGAGGGAAATGAGATACACATTTACCTAAAAGTAGTAAGACAGCTTCTTTGCTTGACTAATGTTTTATACCATTCAGTTGGAGTAAGATGTGGATGCTCATTACTGCTGTCATGAAAACTGCCTGCTACACAGCAATGGCTTACTGTTTTTGGCACTGAAGATACAATATCTAGATTTTCACAGTGCCAGAAGTACTACAGGTTCCACCCTGACTTACAAAATATCTATGAACAAAAGGTCCTCCTGAACTTCAGCGTGCTTACTAAACACTGGGAAACTACTGGGAGAAAGATACCAGAAATTATGTCAAAGCATAATACTACAAATAGCAATGCATTCTTTCATTTTCAGAAAATCAATATGAAAAAAGAGAACAGCTTGTAAATTCACTGTCCCAGTCAGCTGTTATCAAAGGTAACCCTCAGTCAACGACTTAAGTGACTAATTTGCCAATATTAAGGCACATTTCAAAAGCACCCCTTAATTCTGAAAATTCCTATTTTGACACTATGTAAACCAGACGATGCTTAGTACAGACCATTTTATAGCTATCATTGGTTTGGATGGGAAGTTTGAGTTTCTCTTTCCAAAACAGATTAATAAAATCCTAAATGTTAATACCAGAAAGGGTGATTATAATAATCCAGACTCCTTTGAATTCTGAGAGAATTTTAATAAACTTTTCTTGCATGGAACCTGTAATTTACAGATGAGCTACTGCATATCTATAGGAAGGCACCCAGACTTGATTTAAAGACTTGTGTGAGTGAACCTATCACATCCTAGATAAAGTGTTTCACAGTTAGTTACCTCAGTTCTCTCCTTTTTTTTTTTTTTTTTTTTTTTTTCCAGCTTCTAACCATTAGATTTTATTATGACCTTATTGTTAAATCATCCTTTCTGCCCAGGAACCATAATCAGCTGAACTGAGCTTAGACACAATAAGTCTTTATTTAAACATTTTATTTAAGTGTTGAACAGGGAAAAGGCACAGCATATTTTTGGGAAAAAATGCATGGACCTGATCCTAATGTGCATGTTCCTAATGAGCTGGCAGGCCAAGACATCCTTGAGGAGCCAGGGATCATGGGGCAAGCAGGCAAGGGGCATCAGGACCCTCAGCACAGGCAGGGAGAGCAGGTAGCACACCTGCAGCCCTGTAAATCCCCCTGACATCATGACTGCAGATCCCCATAATGATGATTTGCACGAGACAGCTGACAGGCAGCCTTTGGACTACACCCCTAAGCTGTATGCACACCTTGTGGTACTTGGGAGCCCTTCTTTCTCAGGTCTCAGCAAATCCCTCCAGTTGCTCAGTTGTTCTCTTAGCTGCTGCTGCTCTTCTTTGGTATGCTCAGAGGAGTCCTTCTCATAGTTTGCAATCCTGTGAGAACTGGTTGTTTATACTGTTGGGCTCTCGCTTTTCAACTTGTTCCAGTATTTTCAAGGCCTTTGCTGTTATCCCACATTAAACTCAGTTCATAATAGATTTCTGGCACCAAGCTCCCTTTCACAGGTCAGGTTCTCACAACAGGTTGATAACAAACCCCGTAGAACAGGACTGAGGCCTTGAGAAGTTGGCATTAAGCCTGTGGCCTATTGCTAGCAATGACAGTGCTCTTCTTAGTAATTTTCATTCATTCTATGCTTTGCAGCAGCAGAGGAAACTCAGGTTGAGCTGGCTGTGTAGCACGACCTCCCCAGCATTTATTGTACCACTAGTCTCTAAAATGTACTCCCTCATACATACTGTGTACTAAAATCTCCAATCTCATGTAACCTTGATAATTGAGTTAAGATGTGTGGTGTTCAAATGTGGGTAGTGTATCATCGGATCACTTGTATCAGCCCACTTCTGTCATCACAGCACTTTGCATTTGGTCAGCTTAGGAACTCACTGGCATTTGTTTTATATATATATCAGACTACTGCTGAAGATGTGACAGAAGTCTGACAAAAATGTAGGAGACAAAACCAGTATTTATTATTTTTAAATATAAAGTATTTTTAATGTATTACGTCAGTATATTCATATATGCACACGTGTGACAAACAGGTCATTAACAATCTGATATAGAGTACATATATATGTTAATCAAGACAAATCTATCCCAAATCTGTATTTGTCCGTATTCTGTATTTGTTAATAGTCTACAAAAATACTTACAGGGCCAATTCTATCAAGTTCCAACACTAACCTCTCTTTCCAGTTGAAAGCCAACCCCTCCTCAATGTTTTTCAATGAGACTTTTTTTTTTTTTTGCTGTTGTTTGTTTGGCAATTGAGATAAGGTTTGTTATTTGGTTTTATTCCAACAGGCAGGAAAAAAGCAGATGGAGGGAAGGGCAAAATATAACATATATTCAGGATACAGATAATTGTGTGGTTTGGTGCAGCACAGGAGTCTGACCCATCACCTTACAATTCTGCTTTAGATCAAAGTTTCCTTTCTTTGTGCTTGGCACTGTACTTCTTGCAGAGGATCTGCTAATTCAAATGGAAAACAATAACAGCAATGCCATAACAGATGAACGCAAATATTTCCAGTAGCAAGATTTTTGCTCAATTTACGTCATTTCAAAAACAATTATTAAAGTTTTCAATTATAATTTTACCCAAATGAACACAAAATAAATGTGCCAGCAGTGAACTGAGCTTCTCACTCCACACTAACACTCAGCAACAACCTGTAGCTCCGACATCCTCAGGAAGGTTTGCACACAATTCAGCACACTTTATGGTGGGGATTTAACCCCAACCAAGACATTTGGGTTTTACTATAATAAAAAGAGGTATTATTTTATATTACCATAATAAAAAAGACTGGAGATAATGAGAAATAACTTCACGGTGGTGAGGAGACACAAACCACGAACATCACAACTTGGAAAAGCTGGAGTCTATAAGGTACTTCGTAGCTTTAATTAACTCCAGGTAATAAATAAATGAACAAACATGTACATAACACTCTATTTTGCACAAAAGTCAACAGGTTAAATAAGCTCCTCATCGAGCATTGGTCGGCGCAAGGAGCTGGGCGGTTATTTTCGTCAGGGGGCAGAAAGGAGACGGGGGCTGCTCTCCCCCTAAACACCCCCTGCTCCCTTCACCCCCTCGCGGCCCTACAAAGCAGAAACCCGTCCGGGCTGGCTGCGGCGGCCATGCCGAGCGGCGAGAAGCCCTTGGCCACCATCGCCCCCCGGCGACAGCGGCGGGGAGAGCGGCCGGTGCCGGCGATGAAGGAAGGGGAGGGGAGGGAAGGGCGGGACGCGTCATGGCGGCCGCTTCCCCTCAGCGCTGAGGCGCCGTGTGCGCGGGGCGGGAGGGAGGTGCCGCCGGGCGCCCATGGAGGGCTGCGGGGCCGAGGAGGAGGAGGAGATGGCGGCGGAGGAGGACGAGGAGGAGGAGGACGGCGGGCCCTTGCAGCGCCTCGTCAAGCGGCAGCGCAAGGAGAAGCGGGAGCTCCAAGGTGAGGCGCCTCGCCGGGAGGAGGGAGCGGCCTTCCCTGCCTAGCGCCTCGCTTTGCGGGGGGGGGGGGGAGGAAGGTTTTGGGGTGCCCGGTGGGGTTACAGCGGCCCCAGCTCCGGGAGAGCAAGGGACATCGCTCACGACAGGAAGGAAGACGATAGTCGTGATATTACTGCTGCCTGCCGTGTGGGATCTGTGTCTGGCCGCGTAGGAAGGGCACGGAGGGTGAGGGAGCAGCCGCGCCATAACAGCCAGGCTGCCAGCACCGCGCTGCCTTGCCCTGAAGTTGAAGGAGATGTGTGCTTCTGTGAGGTGTTTTAGGGAAGCCGGCCTCCCCGCTGCCCATGCGGCCACATTTCATCATCCCAAACGCGGCTGATCTGCAGTGATCCACCTCCAACCTCCCACCCGGCCATCCCTGTAGTAGAGGACCCGTGTGGGCTTACAGCACCGCGCTTCAACTCTTATGAGCCCCATTTTACTGGCCCCATTATATATTAATGTTCTGCCAGCTGGATTCTGTTGAGTTGCATTGTTCATTGTAACCTTTTTGTTAATCTACATTGATGTGGCCTTTTCCTTGTTTGGTTTCTTTGGTGTGTGATATGTCAGTTGCAGCCTTCTTATCAAAGGGTTAAAGAGGTGGAGAGAAACTATTTGGCTATTAACTAATAACAGCTAATAATTATTATTATATTTGTAGGAACTTAGTATTTTGAGGTGGTTTTTCATCCCCTGAAGTTAACTGATATTGAAAAGACAGGTAGTAATCAAGAATTAGGTAGCTGGAGCACATGGTACGCTAGCTGGGAGATGCTGAGGAATTTCAGTCCTCCCCTGCCTAAAAGGGCATCAGGTTCTTTACAGAAGACTGAGTCCATCTTCGTGATGGAGAGGCAGGTAACTTAAACCTACTCACTTGAAAAACACATTCCCAAGAAGTACAATGATTAACTGACAGCAAAACAATTTGTTCCAAAGAATTAATGTAAGGTGCATCTCAGCCTCTGAGAACCCAGCATCTCTTCCACTTAATGATCCTTGTAGCTGCCACCCCACAATGTACTCTCCTTGCGTACTGGTGAGTCCGTGCATGGATTTCCTTCTCCCTCATTACATCAATCTTTATGATCAGAACTGCTTCTTTGTCTAACTCAAGTGCTTCATCTGTGAGGCTGAATACTTGACATAAATCTTTTAGTGTAAGTGTTCTTGCAGTCTCTTTTTGAAAAGTTTCATTATCATTGCAGTCACCCAGTCAAGGGTGAAGGGCAGTAAAAATGTACTGGTGATGAATTGTAAGCAGGGTGTTAAGCAGTTAGTGCTGGAACACTAAAACAGTGAATGCAGAAGTGAGGAGAGCTATCAGGGTATGCTTGTGTAAGTGCAAAGGCTGTGGAAGCTGAGTTTATTCAGCCAGGAGAAGAGATTATGGGGGATCTGGTTGTTTCCACTACCAAATGGAACAGGTGGAGCTGGACTCTTCAAGCAAAGCATAGTGAACAGGCTAGAGACAAGAGTTGGAAGTGGTAAGAAAGATTCTCTTGGGAAGAAAAAAAGAAAAACATTTTCATAACAAGAATGGTTGAATGCTAGAAAAGAATACCCCCAAAAGTTGCAGAACGTCCATCCCTGGAGATGCTCCACAGTCATGTGAATAAATTCCTGATCAACCTGATTTAACTTTGACATCAGCCTTGCTTGGAGCAGGAGATTGAACTAGATCACTTCTGGACATCCTTTCTAACCAAACTATTTTGTGATTGAAGAAATGAAGCCTTGACTGAAGGCCTAAAAATACTTAAGGGACTTAAGCAAACTGATGCTTATCTTATTCAAGACATACTTCTTGAATTCAGCTTTTAGAAGCTTTATTAAGGCCAGGTAATCTCTGTTTTTCTTTGTCTGCTATAAAAAACATACACATCTTTTCTGTGATAGGATTTGAGAACTCAATGACCAAATAATTTTATTTGGAAGAAATAGGCTGAGGTCTGCTATTTTGATAGAATTCTTAAGTATTTTTAATAGCAACCGCATACAAGCTTTTTTCTTCTTTGGATGTTATGATTGTGTCTGTTAAGAAAATGTATGTGATTTTAAAATGTGATAATTGTGGTATCTTGACGTGTGTAATTTCTTTTAAGACTAGCAGCCCTCCTTCCTTCAATGATTGTGGAGTAGCTATATTTAGAGGTAACATTTTATCTCGCTGCTTCTTTAACAGCAAAAATTCAAGGCATGAAAAATGCTGTTCCCAAGAATGATAAAAAGAGACGAAAACAGCTGGCTGATGAAGTTGCCAAACTGGAGGCAGAACTTGAACAGAAGCACAAGGAGGAATTAAAGCAGCTGAAGGAAGCTACACCTGAGCAGAATAAGGTATATGCCTTAACTTCAGCTGAAGCTGTACAGATACAATTTGCATTAGGACTTATTTAACATTTTATGATGATAATGAAGTAATGTGTAATGATTTTAAAGCATTTATTCTTTTCCTTGAAATACTGGTAACTTTGGGAAGACCTAGCTGTTATGCTGGAAGAGTTATTTAGCTGTATTCTTGTTGGTGAGCAGTATTTGATTTTGCTCTTACAGTGTGTTAGTAGCTCAGGCTTCTTAATGATTTTTTTAATATTTTTTTTTTAGTTCCTGTTGTGTAGTAATTCTAATTATCTTATGTAGGCTACTAGGGTATTGATGGACTTTGACAGGCAGTTGACTAATGCTGTGTGATTGGCTTTGCAATTCTGTCCACAGTATAACAGACCTTGTTTTTAAGAACGCACTTTCTACAGACATGGGAGTTGGCTTAAATGCTTCTGTTCTGCCGTGTTGGCAGCATAGCTACTTACTTGGATTCCAGTTTCCAGTGTGCTGCTGGATGCCAAACCATTTAATTTTTAACAGAGGCTTAGTTTTACTAAAATCTGAGGAATACTGAGTGGAGTAAATCAGATACAATTAAATACTTCTATAAGATATTAAAAAATTACCTATGTTTTAGCACTTAATAATTAAATAGAATCCTGTTGTTGCAATCCATAGACTTAATTCTGTATATCCAGTACTGAAGAGATCTCTTTATTTGTGTCTTGTGCTTGAATTTAAGTGCTGTTTGTGCAAGCAGGCCTGTTCATATACTTTCTTCACCTAAACAGCAGTACAGCGTCTGCCTAAATTGGTGCAATATGGTTCTCTGTGACTAATGCTAATGCTCCATGCTTTTCCAAAAACCTGTCTGTGTGACACTTCCTGGACCAGGTGTTTTCAGATTTGTAACTTAATAGCGGCTTAAGCAGATTGCCCTTTTGCTCGAAAACAAGACTGAAAAAGATTTGTGGATGACTTTCAGGGAAATAATCTTGACTCAGAATCATTTGCTGAGAATCCTTGTGAAAAAAGCAAGCAGTATGACTCTATAAAAATCTTACATAGTAGTCTTTGCTCAGACGCTTAAGGAGATGATTAATTTGTAAGCATTGAACAGAATGTGTCTTAGATTAGTTACAAGAAGTTTCATTTTGCTAAGCAAGCTGTCAAAACATTGTGATGGAGGACTTTTCAAGCTAACATCTTTGCTATGGTTATAGACTTCCTTGACAGGATTTTGGTTTGAGGTATATGGGTTCTTTGATTTCTCAACCTCTTTGTTCAGGTTGAAAGTATTACTGTGCATCCCAAAGTGACATCTGGTTGATACCATAATGAGATTAGTTCTGACTTTCTTTTTGAGAAAGGTCAACTCTGTCTTTTTTAAATGGTATTTATGTTTTGTTATGGATGATGGAGCCTTCTGCTTTAATTGTTACAGAACTGGGTAACAGCTCTCTGGGTGCTTAAGCTTAACATTCATCTGCTGGTAAGGTGAGGAAAATTTTCCCTTGCAGTCCATAAGCAGTGTTCAGACAGCTTGAGTTAAATTTGAGCTATGCACCTCATAATAATTTATTTTCTGGGGAACAGTGGAAAAAGTAACCAAGCCCATGACAGTGGGGTTGGGGTGTGAAATGCTTGACTTGCAACTTTGACAGGCTTTGTGCTATATGGATCTTTGTGGAAAACATTGTAAATACACACTGAAACTACCTGGAAACAGCTTAAAACTGTTTCAGGAAATGCACATCTCATTTATCATTTATGCTAATAGAAACTTTCAACATTTTCTTTTTTTCTTTTCAGATATATTCTATAACTGATGGGGTTGCAAATGTAGAGCTTGAGCAACAAGAGCAACAGATTCAGCAACCTCGAATATCAAAAGCACAGAAGAGGAGGGTATGTAGTGTTTAAACATTTTACAGATATGTTTCAGTTTAAATGAATATAACTGAAGTTTAACGATTTTACAGGAGACCTTACCTGGCTAACTCAGTATTAATTTTGTACCTCCTATGTGTCTTCAAAATCTGTAGGGTTGCTACATAGAAATACATAAGTATTTTTTTTAAAGATCCACTTTTTTATGCTTAACCATGAATTGGGAATCAAAATAGGAGATAAAAGAAAAAGTTACAGGAGACAAGAAAAATATCTAAACCAAATTATTTTATTTCTTTATTAGTATTTTAGTGAAATTCTTATGAAAAATATGTAGGATACTGCGTGGGGAAAAGTTGAAGTGGTAGAACTTTACAGATTTAATAAAAGAAGTTTACTTCTGAAGTTCTTGTAAATATTTGAGTTTTAGGATGTATTGGTCATCTAGCATTTGTTAGTGTTTAGGTTTTTGGAAGGTTTCTGAGACTTAGTATTACTAATTCAGGAGAGCATTTCACAAACACGAATGTACTGAGGAAACATTTGAAGAGTTAGAGACAAGTACTAAGACAAGAACTGTACAGACATCTTAATATTTGATGTGTTTTCAATCTAAGGAAAAGAAAGCTGCCTTGGAGAAAGAAAGAGAAGAAAGGATAGCTGAAGCTGAGATTGAGAATTTAACAGGTGCTAGACATGTTGAAAGTCAGAAACTTGCCTCCCTGTTGGCAGCAAGACACTTGGAGATTAAGCAGATTCCTTCTGATGGCCATTGCATGTACAGAGCTATCGAAGATCAGCTCAAGGATCGCCAGAATTCCTGGACTGTTACAACTCTGAGAAACCAAACGGCAAAGTATATGCAAAGCCATTTTGATGACTTCCTGCCATTTCTTACAAATCCCACTACTGGAGACATGTATAGCAGAGGTAAGAATTGTGTCATAAGAGACTTTAGAAAACTTAATTTTATAATTCTTCTTCTTCATAATGATATGTTTGTTCCTGAACTTTATTAATTTGTTGGTTCTGCTGTGTTCTACAGAGCACAGAAGATTTACTTTGTTACCTGGTACACCCAGGTCATAATTTTATTTTATTAAAGAAATCTAGCAAATATTATTCCTTCTCTTCAGTGAGCAAATATGTTTTCCTGCATTTGGACTTTTCTGGTTCTAGTTTTTCACTTTAGGATCAGTATTTTTCTTCACTTGCTTGCTCTTTGCTTGTTGAGAGAGAACTACTGAAAGCTGACTTTTCCTTTCTCCACAGAGGAATTTGAAAAATACTGTGATGATATAGCAAATACGGCTGCGTGGGGTGGTCAACTGGAAGTAAGTATTCACTTGAAATTGTATCACAATTTCACAAATTATCAGTATATCTTCAAAAAAGGGTTTATGAAGAAATAATATGCCTGTAGGCATAAAGAAGCACATTCATAATTTTATCAAGAATTTTCTCCTATAGCTATAAATAGTTTCCCAATGTCAGTAGATTTCTGATGGTCCCCTGCTGTCCTGATAAATTTGATGATAGCAGCTAAAGAATTTGATTGTCCAAAATATCACTAGAAAGAATGACAAAAGGTGAGGGGGAACAATATTTCTTAAAGGGAAAGCATCTTATGTTTGTTTTCGTTTATGTCTTTGCTTTTTATCTTTTACTGCTTTCTAAAACAGTAGTTATTAAATTATTAAAGCTAGCACAATGTTACCTGTTTTTATCATCAAAACTCTTTACCTTAAGGCAACTTATTTTAAATTACAGCTCAAAAAGTCGAAGCTATTTTGCTTATTTTAACAGAGTTTAATTTCAAAACAAAATTTGAAGTGTTACGCCTAAACTTATATTTGCTAAAGCTAACTATCATGTCTTCTTCCCCCCTAACCATGTTGGATTTAATCCTGTTGTTGAATTCTTTTTATGCCTTACAGCTAAGGGCTTTGTCACACATTTTGCAAACACCTATTGAAGTAGTGCAAATGGATTCCCCTTCCATTATCGTTGGTGAAGAATATTCAGGCAAACCAATAACACTTGTGTAAGTGTGTCATTTTACCCATTTTTAAAATCATTGCATTTATTTCTGTATGAGAGAACTCACCTTTGATTCTCATCTGTTTTGTTTCATTTTCATTTATCCGCCTGACATTGACCTTCAAGACCAATGGTAATTTTTTTCAGAAATGGTAGTTGTGATTTACAATAACTTTGAAGATATTAAGATTAACATTCTTAAAATGCTGACAATGAGTCTGAAGCATGATTCAGTCACTACTTTATAGAATGCTGCAAAGTTATTTACCTGTTAATTCCAAAATCATTGTGAAATTGATTTAAAAAAATGCATCAGGAAACTTTTATTCAAAGCTTATGTCAATTTATGTCTGGAAGTCACCAAAATTAGAAACTCCTTGTTGACCGTATATATTTATATTTTATATATTTATATTCAGTCTTTTTTTTTATGACCACGTATTTTTTCTAAGAACTTTTGCTAAAACTTGAATTTATTTAAGCTGTCTTCGAGTGCTCTTGATGTTTGTCATGCAGTATATTTTAGCTAAACTAAGCAGTTGTTTTCTAACTTTTTTTAGGTATATGAGACATGCCTATGGATTAGGAGAACATTATAATTCTGTAAAACTTCTAACAGACACTGCTACAGAAAATGGCAGCTAACATTTAAAAAAAAAATCCACGTGGATAACAGTTGCATCTTGATACGCTGGGCTCCAAACAATTCTCAGAGAGACTGTGAAGTAAAACTACCTGGAATGGATTAACAATTTAAAAAAAAAAAAAAAGAGGTACCAGGGTTTTACTGTGAATCAGAAAAAGCTCTTGGTTTGAAACAAACAAAAAATGCAAACAATGCAACAGTATTTTGAACTTGTTGGTATTAATCATATTTAGAAAATCTCTAAAATGCTGGCTGTATAGATTAAAACTTTTTGTTTTACTAGAGCTTTATCCCATGCCACAGTGAAAGTACTCAGCAGTAAATGTTTTGATTAATCTCCAGTCTACTGAAGAATTAAGGTTACCTGAAGGTTCCTGTCACATTATTTCTGGCAGATTTTCATGATCATGGAAGAGTTGAGGACTTGAAAAAAGTTGACAGACTTTGCAGTGTTTCTTTAGTTTCAACAGGATATAGCTTTAATACTATAATAGGGATCTGCTCCTTTATTTGGGCAGGGAAGAGCCGGAGGGAAATTCAATAGTAGAATCTCTTGCTTGGTTGAAGGAATTGCAAACAGTCGTACAATTTTATGGATGCCTATTTAAGTTTTTGCCAAAGTTTGAGGGATTCACCTGTGTTTTGCAGCTGGCAGTAGGAACACTTGATGCTCTTCCAACTACTAAATCTGTTTGGAAGAGGATTACTGTTTATGTACATCGTAGCATTGATGCAAGTTCATCCTTAATCTTCATCTGTGCATTTTGATAACACAGAAATCTTAAAACCAGAAAGCTTCTCAATTTCTTCAGTTCAGGTAGTGAAATTTGTCTTAACTCATCATTTATGGATCTGCTGATTTAAGTGTCACCTAAAAAGCAGTATTTTATAAAGCTTAAAACAGCCGGTTACATACAGGTATAAAAATAACCACTTTGTTTTATGCCAGTAACTTTAAAGGCATAAAAGAATCTACAAAAGAATTAATTTCATTTTCATTGCTGCTTATTATGCACAGAGAAGACTTGAAGGGTGTTTGTTTTTTTAAAAAATACGGCTTGTCTTTTTACGTTGGAAATGAAGATTTCTGTATTGAGGTTGCTATAATTATGACTTCAAAATTAGCAGCATTACTATAATGCAATCATTGCTTTTAACAATAGATTTTTTTTAAAGTCTTTGCCAATAACATCATAAATGTCTGTGTTATTTTAATGCTAATAAGTTAGTGTGGAGAAAAGCAGTTTTTAGCAAATTTAAACAGGTATGCCCTGGATTGAAGCTTGAGCTAACAGTGCATATTTTGTAATTCTTCAGTGAACCTAGCCAGTGGATTGACCTTTTGGGACTTACAAATTCTAAAAAGTAAATCTGCTCTTACTCAAAGAGATAAGTGTTCACTTTATGGATCAGATTATGTCTAATTTAAAGCACTTTGAGAGAGAAAAATAAAAAATAGCTATTTATAGCAGAAGTGTAGTGGGTGGACAGGAGCTGGTTCAATAATGAGAACCTATGAATTGTCAGTTCTCTCCTGCAGTCACTTCAGTAGGGTCTTCTAGTTTGAAGGAACCTTCAGAGGCCCTTGTTTGGTCCTCACACACCGTGGCATTCAGAAAGCCGGGGTCTCTATTTCTGCATTTTGTTGGGTCACGGTTACAGCCTCCAGTGCAGCCCACCTTGTGCCTTCTGCAGCCACAGTTTGTTTCCACATCGGCCCTTGCAGGACCACCCCATGATGCTCTTTTTTCCTCCTTTGACTGCTTTTATTGGAACCCATTCTGCATCCTCCTTCTCTCCAGGCTCCGCAGTCAGAAAAAAATCTCTTCTACATCCATTCCTGGGGTTGGTGCAAAGGGTTTTGTTACTTTTTGCCAGCGGGTCTTGGGTTTGGGTGGAATGTAATCAAAAGAAGAAACTGGAGACTCGGGCGGCCCTTGCTGAATGCGACGGAGCTTCTGTCCACTGGCAATATGAAACCATGAATCTAATTTCAAAGTGTGTAAAAGGTGTGTCTATTCATAATACCACTGAATTTCACTAAAAATAATAGTTTGCAATAGCCTTCTTGGTATTGCTCAAAATTGATACGAAATGCATATGCTGCTTTTCATAGATAACTTGTGAAAGAAGTTTGGTTTATTGGATTTTCATTCTTGTTTCTTTACCTGAAAGAGAAAGATACCAGAATCCTGGAATGCCTGTACCAACAGTTTGTTTACAATCTGTATAAAGCAAAAGAATGTTATAATATAGTGAGCGAAAGATCCTTGCTCATGTTGTATGGAACTTGCCAAAAAGTAATAAATTGGTTTATTTGTGGCGAATCTTGTTGTGGTCACTTTTAACTAACTGCATAATACTGTCATTTCATGGACACAGCTTTTGAAGCATTGTATTCTTAATTGCTTTCAGCAAGAAGTTCTTCACTTTATCGCAGTTGTTGGCCATGAAATCTTAGGTCTGTGGAGTGATATTTGAGCATGTTTCCACTGGCAGCCAAGCTGGAGATAGCATCTCAATGTAATGGGATTAATAAATTAGTCAATGTGATGGTGAGGGTGGGGACTCTATCCAGGTGTCTCCTTAACCTGGTTTGGAGACTTGGCTGAGAGCAGGAGGCTACATTACGCTGCCCAGTGAACGCGATGAAGTTGCTGTCTTAGTAGATGTAGTGGAGGACTGTGGTGGGCTGACCCTAACACAGTTTGTACCACCTGTCCTCAGGGCAGGGAAAAGAATATAAAGAACAAAAACAAGAAAACTTGTAGGTTGAAATACAGAGGAGGAAAATCCATGCAATGCAAAGGCTATCTCTAGCCGCTTCCCCAGCCCTTCTCCAAGTCAAAAACAAACAAACAAACAAAAAAAGAACAAAACCCATAGTTTTCCTTGCCTCTGCCTTAGGTTTTGTCACTGAGCATGATGCTACATGGTAGGAATACCCCTCGGGTCATTTTGGGTCACCTGTCCTGCCTGTGTCCCAGCCTCTTGTCCACCCCCAGCCCACTCACTGCTGGGGCACAGTGGGAAATGGGGACTCCAGTTATTTCTAATAAAAAAAACTCACCCTGTTGTGTCTGAATAGGTTGTTGTTGTCCAGAAGTGTCCACTACAGATGAGTGGTTCTCAGTCTTCTGTCATATGTGTAACCCATAGCCAGCTTTTTAATGGTTTAAGTGCAATGTTATTCTGGCAATTTAGAAGTCTCACTATACGCACGGGCTAAATAAGTGGTTTTTAGAAGTCCATCCTTTGGTCCAAGCCTTCTGTGAAGAAAGGGAAAAACAAGAAATCATGACTACAGTACCTACTGCTCTATTTGTGTTAATCTGAGAGGGGAGTTCATGTTAAAATATGTCATGCGTTGATCTAAATGGTAGGGGATAGACGCATAAGCATGTGTAAAATTTTCAGTTAATTGAAATGAATAAATAGAATCTTGAATAAAGATTAATAACAAAAAGTACAAGCAGCTAGACATCTATTGTAAACTGGTATATGTAAAGAAGGCATTCCACTGCTCTAATAGCTAAACAGGGAGACCACGTGTAGTGTCTGACATTTATTTTCTCTTAGTAAGACAAAGTGGCAGAGACCCATCCTTTCCTGATGAAAACCAGTCAGACTTTATAAGACCCTGTTGATTTCAACCACAGCAGCCTGCTACCGGTATACATGTACAAGGAAAGGCTTTAGAAGCTCAGCAGGTGAAGGCATGATCAGAGCACTAACCAGAATCTGAGTATGTGTATTTGATATAAATATTATAGTTTTATGGAGACATCCAGGTCAACGTGCCACGCTTCGTTTAGTTACTTGACAAGTGAACGCCATGTATGCAACTGAAGGCCAAACAGATTTTCTCTGTATTATCTTTGATTTATTATGACAAACTAGTTAGAATGAGGTTTTTCAAGTTCTTTATATGAGTTCCAAAACAACATCTATCTTTCAAAATAAACAGGCAAAAGATTTGCCTTTCGTATGGTGTCATATGAAGGAAGAACCGCATAAAGATCCTTTCTGAAGAATCCTGTTTGCAGTGGATCTGTTTTCATTTGCAGTGCTATTGACATGGATTAAGTGTATGTTCTTAATTACCTCTTGCTGGAATTCTAGATGTTTTAGCTTTTGCTTATTACCTTTTTTTTTTTTTTCTCCCTGAAACTGCTTGTATTTGTGCTGGTTGGGGACCTTTTATTCGCATTTTTGTTTGCTTTATAAGGAGCTAGTGCAATTGTGGGTGATGTTTTATTATGTCAATGCTTGGGAGGAAAAACTTTTTGGTTCTATATAGAATTTAGTCTGTGCAGAATCATTTTCTCATATAAGTGTACTAATCTTTCATATCTGGTCACTGGAATTAATGTTGAGAACAACACGTAGATATGAGAGAAAATGGATTAGTCTGGCTCTGTTGCATGAATGTGGCTCCTGGTAGGCTTTGAGCTCTCTCTGAAAGATTCTTTTTACAGCATTACAATTGCCTAATATGGATTTCCATTGGAATGTTAAACCAATTTCACATCTGATGTGATAGCACAGACAGCTAGTACAGAAACCATGGTCTTTGTGAATACTTACCAGCAACAAAAAGTCTAAAATCACGAATCTTGTTTTTTAGTATGAGATTTTCATTTTTAAAGAACAACAGAAGGTCATAATAATTCTATAGTAGTTTTGAATACTGTATTACTTACATAAACAAGAGCTAAATACAGAGATTAGGTATTTCTGTTGATGCAAATTAACACAGTATTTTCCTACCAAGCAACTCTACCTGAAAGCAAAAGCTGTCCAGCGTGTTGGCTTTACTTTGCCTCTGGGAGTGTGGGAAAGCCCTAGGAAGTGTATCGGGTGGGGGCAGGAGGGAGAGCAGGAATGCTCACCTTTTGCCATAAATTATTTAAATCTTTCATTACTTTCAAGATTTTTAAAAAAAATTTTTAGTAAATATATAATAAGTGCAATAAAGCATTTGTGTTCCTTGTGGATACATGTACAATTTTCATAATCTGTTGTGTTTGCATATATTAAAATATTGTCCCAGATTTAAAACACTGGGAAGAGGGGAATTTGTTTCATAACAACTTGCTTTGGGGCAAAAATTTCACTGGAGATAGGTCTCACCTCCTGTCCATGCTTGGTTCTTACCTTCCCTTTTTCACAAGCAGTTTAACAGGAGTTGTGACAGGGCACATTAAAAAAACGTAAGGCTGAAATTTCAGGTATATGCACAGCACATCACCTCTGGTTCTACTCTGCCTCATGGACTAAGAAGTGCTAGCAGCAGTGTGATGGGACAGATCTGACAGGGTGGGATGCTGGCCCTCCAGCTGCTATGTTTTGCCTCTGTAATGTTTTTAAGAATTGCAAAGGTGAGAATTATAGCTACCTGTGCTGGTGTGGTTGGTATCAGCCCCACACATTTTGCCAAGCTCTCCAACCTTCCTCCTTAGCCAGCTCTGGTCACCTTGTGGCTCGTGAATTCACTGATGTGAAGGATGAGTAAGCAGAGATAGGCTCTTTCATAGACAGTGTGGGGCTACGTTGTGGTGTGTGTTCCAGAACATCCCAATCAGGTTTGTAGGACAAGTGGCATCTTCAGGGGTGCAACAGCCTTTGTGCAAGAGGAATGATGCTGAATGCCCAAGGGATGCCCTGAAGGCTGCGATGAGAGTGTGTCAGGAAGTCCCATCTGCATCATCTGGTTAGTCTAAAAGGAGCACTTCGGGCCATCATCTTTCATAAGCCATGAAACTGTTACAAGTACAACTTTTTTGTTTTTAGCTCTCAGACACAGGCTGCCCTTTATCTCCCAGCTGCTCTCCTGTGATGTATTTATTAATGACAAGCAGCCTGTGTTGATTACTTAATCTATGTAAGCAGCTGAGCAGACATAAAAATAAGACCTGCAACATAAAAAGCATTTTTTCCTGCTTTCTTTGGCTCTAGGAAGAACACTAACCCACCAATTCCTTTGTTTTGAGAAACTAATAAAAGCAGCAGATGGGTTATGATTAATCACCAGAGGCATATGGTATGTGTACTTTCAAATAGAATTAAAGTCCTTATCAGTTGCCTCCATATGTTAAAACCAGGTATATCATAAAATGAACTGTTCACACATATACAGACACACAAATCAGTAAAATTGCAAATAAACTGACATAATCTCTATGTTCCTAATTAAACACATAAAGGTGTTGACTGAAAAGCTTTATCCTCTTTATCCTCTTTAAAAATTAGGAAAAAATGGAGTGCATAGCCTTAAATAGCAACAAAAAATAAAAAATAGGTATTTCCAGGGAGACAGATTTTCTGCAAAGGCTCCCTGAACTTTATCTGTCCTGTAAATGTTTTGTCTTGACATCTGAAGAGATTAGATTTATGAAGGGTCTGAAGATGTTGTGTTTGTTCAGAAACAAACTTAGGGGCTTCTCAGATGTGAGTAATGCTGTTTTATGTTTTAAAGGATTTTTTTTGTTTCTTTTAGAGAATAATGTTTTTTTCAAAAACATTTTGTGTATATATATATTCACACACACATGTTCATATGCACATATTTAATGATTACTAAGTTCTGAAAATTCACTCTAGGAATTGCATTCTGGAAGGTACTTGAAAACCATTCTGATGAAACTAAGGCTGTGATTTTAAACTAATAGTTTTTCCTCATACACGTACATATCCTATAAAAATCAAAATCCAAATGAGACCTCAGTGGTACAGAAAGTCAACAGTTTGTTGTTAAATCTTATTAAGGCTCCACTGAATTTGGAAGTAGTGAGGGACAAAGGGTGGTGCATCTACCAAAGAAGCATTTTTCTCTTACCTGTATGCAGAAAGTTGGAGCACAAAACACCAAAAGCAGAATAGAGAAGGCTGTTGGTAACTGGGGATGCCTGTGTGAAATGCACAAAAATATCCAGGCAAAGAATACCAACATGAAGGCTAGGTTAGCTATAAAGTTAGCTAAGTACAGAGATGTCAAATTAAACCAGTAGCATGCATTACAGAAACAAAACATGATCTGCACAAGGGAGATTGTGTGTTCCTCCACAGGATCTGTTCTTATGCTTAAAAAGTTTCTTCAGAAGGGGAAAGAAACAAAAGCAGAGGTTTACAGGATTTACTGCTTTTTATAGCTCATATTTTTCTTAATAAAATGAAAAATAACAATATACTGACAAGAAGTTGGAGAATGTAATAAAAGGATGTTTTAAATCCAACTTGAGAAACTGAGCTATTTGATAAAATCAATAATGAAAGGGTTCATAAGGAAAAGCCAATAACAAAAAGGGTTCTCAAGGAAAACGACCTACCTGTTATTCCCAAACTTTAAATTTTAGTTTTTCTGTTTTAGCTGTGTCAAAGAAAAACTTTGCTTATTTTAATAAAGAAGAAATTGGTTGCCACGCCTCTGACAGCGTACCCAGTTTTTGCAGATTCTGTTATTTCTAAAGGAATGATAGCTTTCCCCGACATAACAAATGATCTTTCCCCCTCTAGTGCAAGGACATGTAACAAAAATTGTGATAAGGGTCTCTTTCTATTTAGACAGCTTTTAGATCCTAACATCTTCACTGAAATAGCCTTGATGCTGCGTGTAACAGTAGGGGTGCAATTTTTTATTTTTTATTTAAGAGAAAGTGAATTCTTCACATGATAGGTCCTTTGGAAAAACATCTTAGCTACTGAGTTTTTCCACTGATGCTGGAGATCTGTGGACCATTGCAGATCTAGGGCATCTTTATAAAGATACTGGGACTAGGTTGTCCAACTGGAGTGGTGTGTTGGCTCGATGTGGGCTGTCCAAGGAGGGCAGGCTGGGAAGGTGAGGAGATGAGGCTTCTGCTCTATGAGAGAGCAGTTCTGATGTGCTCTGCTGTGGGACCGGTGACTGCTCTGTCCGTAGCTTGTGGGTCAGAAACACTGGGGTGCCTTCAACACACCAACCAATGTAGAAGAGAAGGTATGCGAAGCCTTTAAAAACAGCTGGAAGAGCCTGTAAAAGCCATTGGAAGAGCCTTTAAGAAGAGGTTTCTTGGTTGCAGGCCCTGAAGTTAAGGTCCATCACCGGTAAGTTGATTTCATCACACTCATAAACAGAAACCTATTTCTGTTTATCATCATGCCAGTGACGGAGATTCAAAGTATCAGGATTTTGATGTCTGACAAGAGATCTGGGCACCTCCTTGCTAATCGCTTTCCAGGACACAGATTCTTTGTGTTCCTGATGCAATATTTGAGAACATTTATAATTACACTTACCAGAGGCTGGACTCAAAAATACGTTGTGTTGATTGTTCAAGACCAAAGCTTCCTAGACAAAAACACTTGAAAAATGCAGATAAAGTAGGAAATTAAAGTGTGATTAAAAGGGCATGCCAAGAAATGTAAAGGTCAGCAAAACCTGGATGTTATCTTTCAGACATAAAAAGATTTTCCCAGAGAGCATTTTAGTAATTGAAAATGTATTATTTAAATAAGGTCAAACATAATTTTTTCCAATGTCATTTTTCTCCTTTGAGCAATTCACAATTGTTTTGCTGGATTTTCTATATAGCAGTTAAGGTCTTCCATTTGCTTCATTTGCCATGATTCCAAAAAGAATGGCAAATCACAGAATGGTTTGGGTTGGAAGGAACCTGAAGGATCATCTAGTACCAATCCCCTAATCTAAGCACATTCTAAACTATCATTCCCTTACAGAGGTTTCCCAGTTCACTCTATGTCTTCTATACAAAACAGGACGAAATTATGCTGCTTTCATTCTGACTATGTTTTAACAATCAATATTTGCTACTGTTACTCAGGAACACATGATGACCATCTAATAAAGTAGGAAAATTTATAATATGGATGTGATTTTGTCAGAGTATTGCACAGTCAACTACACTTTAATGCATTTTTAATCAAGCTAAAAGCTTTTAGTGGTTAATATAAATTAAAATATGAAGATTTTACTCCTTTTTTATTGTTTCCAATTTTATATATATATTTTTCTGCTCTACAATTTATCTGAGAGTTGTTGTAGTATCTACAGATATTATTGTAGTATTGTAGTATATTATAGTATCTACAGATATTATTTCTCTGCATGTACCTTTCTTTGACTTACTGTGGTTTGTGATATATATTTTTTTGCTTACTGGAAAGATGCTAAGATTTAATTTTCAGGTAAGGGTATTTTTGTTGTTGTTGTTGTTTTTCTTTAATTTATTTGTTTCCCAAAGAGGATCCCACTGTATTTTTTAAATGCTGGATGCTGTAAAATTACTGACACTCAAAACGAATAATCAAAATCAGATTGCTACAAAGCTGGAATAGACTTCAACAGACCCACATCTACCCCTTCTAAGCAGGATCATGTTCCCAAAGACCATTTCTCACAGATAATATACAAAGTTTTATTTTTTTCTTAGTACCTTCCTTTTCTTAAGGAAAAGGCTGGTAGCAGTTGCCCCCTTTACAACTACTCAGAAACTGATCAGAAAACCTGTTCTGTTCTTTCTGATGAAAAAAAAAATAAAATGAAGGCACTCTTCTCTTCCCTGCATGTCATGATTTCTAGTCATTCCTTCTAATTGTTTCCATCTCTGTCCTCTGGACACTCACTGCATTAACTCATGAAGATAGGCATCACTTTTAAATTATTTACCCAGTTTGTGGCTTAACTTCTCATTTCCATGAGAATTCTTCCCTCAAAAAACAAACAAAAAAAGAAAGAAAAACAAACACAAAATAGGCTCTTCCATCAGCAATGGAGTTAGGAACCACCCTGATTTGGCTGCGTTCAATTTTGGTCAGCCTGGCTAGCTGCATTCATGGTGAGCTGCATTCTACCCCAGATGGTATGTGGTAACGATATCCATCCTGCCAGAGAACAATGTTTCTCTGATGCTTATTGCCATGTTTTATGCCATGTTTTATGACGCTAATTGCCATGTTTTTTCTGGGATCTTTCCATGGTCATTTCCAGTGGCTGTAATGCAGAACCAAAACTGACTTCCCACCTGCTAGAGAATCAAAGGTGAAGCTGCTGCTCATCTGTATACTGTACCAGAAAAGAATAAGGGGGAAAAGATTTGCTGGAGCAAGGTGTTTTTTGCTTTGCTGTTGTTGCTTTTCTTTTGTTTTTAATACTTTTTTTTTTTTTTTTTTTTTTTCCAGAGTTCTAGTTCCCTGGCTAGCTCTAGATCTTTAATGTAATAATAAGACAGAGTAGGCTAAATTTGAAAACTATTGCTTAGTAAATACATTTTATAATAAAATCTCCCTTTAATCCCTTATACGTGTCTTTTCCTGCAAAATTTATTTACATATTTTGAAAAGAATACACAAGGTAGTGTATTTGTACAACAGGTGAAATTACCTCGGTAGAGGTCTTTTATCCTAGCTGATTCCTCACAATGTATAAAACATATTGCAGTGATGCATGTAACATTAAATGTTGTCAGATGGGCAAACTAAGCTGTTGCCTTCAAAGACTGGGCTTGTGTAACATTTTTCAGATCAGATCACTATTAAGATATCTCTTCAATGACTGTCTTCAAACACGCATTTTAGTGATGGGAAAAGAAACAACAACACTGTACTGTACACTGTAAAAAGATCTGTTAGATCTGTTAGCTTATTTTTTTAAATATATAGAATTTATTGTGCATATAAAAAATACATTTTGTGGGCTAAAAGTTGGTTTAGTGAATGAAAGCTATCATCTTAAATAGGAAGGGCATAACTAGGATGGAATATTAAACACAAAGTATTTCCCAGAGTATTTCCTATAATTCAATTTTAAAAGAAACAGCAAAGATCTATAAAGCCACTTGCCCATCTCTCAGAATTTATTCTGTTTCTCACAAAGCATTGACTAATACAAGATCTTTGATTTCATTTAAAACAATAGTTTTCAGAAAAATAATCTGTAATTCACATCAGGACGTTAAGTGAAGCAAAATGCACCTTTAGAATGGTGAATAAAACAACCTCCATACTGTTGCCTACCCTGTTCTGCTTTGTTTGTGGGTACATTCCTGTTAATCATGACAGTGAACACCACCAGAAGAAATAGCAGAGAACTACATCAATAAAGTTGATAATCTGGAGTTTCTTAAAATGTTTTGCATTTCAGAATAATTCAAATAGTTTGGTTTATTTATATGACTTTAGTCATATAAAAGAATATTTGAATTATCTCATTACTCATCTTAAGAAGAAAAACCTGTTCTTTTAGAATGATACTGATGGGCTTTTTCTAAAGCAGTGGATAATCTCACAGTATGATTTCCTTAACCTAAGAACTTCCCTTTACTTCAACTAAAAATGCTTGCAGCATCTAATATCGATAACTAAGCAATTTTGCTGCTTCAGTTTACATGAACTGTTTTACAGATGAAAAAGAGAGTTGAAGAAATGTAAGCTTAAAGAAACAGACAGATTCTTCATGAAGTAAAAGCATAAAGGAGTAAATACATGCTCCAAGAAGTATGTGAAGTTGAAGCTCTTCCTTTACAATAATTTAGGAGCACATAGTCCGCTGGTGTTTCTGATAAATCGTTCACATATTTTAATCAGACAGTTAATCCTTATTTGCTGTACTAGATTAATCTTGTCAATTGAATGACAGTTTATTGGAGAGCTAGAAATTGTCAGAAACAACCCATCAAGATCAGAATCCTTGACATTAATACATTAAAATATCTTCAACTTGGCTTATTTTAGATATGCTTAAATTTTTTCTATAACTGTTTCAGTGCAAACGACAGAGCAGCATACTGTCTCAGTAGTGAAACACTTCTTGCTTCCATTTTTTAACATGAAAGTTGACAAATTATTTATTAAAACACTGTACAAATTAGTTATTCATTGTCAGGAATAAAACTGTCAGTCAATCTTAACGAAAGAGACTGTAAGATTATGGGAACAACTCCACTTTTCATTTTGCATACAGTGCATCTAACAAACACTTACTTTTGAAATATAGAAGTCTGGGAGTAGATAAGCCATAACTATGTTGAGTAACTCCATTTATATTTTAATTATGAAACAATTCTGCATGCCACTCATCTTCCCATGGACATATAAAACAAACAAACAAAAAAACCTAATTGGGTACTTCTGTTTTCTTCAGTTTATGTTCTAAAGTAAAACAGTAGTTACACAAGCTCTTTTCTGGAATCAGTGCTGAATACTTTACAAGAACATAAGATTAGAGCACATAATATTCTTTTAATTCAGTTACTGTCTGTAACGATACTTTAACTAAATATTTGAATGACTGTACACCAAGATTAGTAGTATGTATTAATTCTCATTTACTTTTTATCTCTAAAGGATAATAACCTGTTTTAAAAATTGCAGGAAACAAAAAGTTAAGGTGAGGTGGGGTTAGAATATGATTATTAAAATTGGGTAAAAAAAAGTTCTTAATAAGGTTATCGGCAACCTCAGTAACAACCACGTTTCAATAAATCCGAGCTTACTACACGAGTACCCCGCAACAGCTCATTTGCAAAATGTCAACATTCAATCACAATTATCTAAAATTAAGTTCAAAACAGATTAATAAATATGAAGCACAAATTTCATAGTTATATTCAGTTACAGTGTATGGTATGGCAGAATCAGAGAATATTTCAATTTTGAAGATATCTCTGAAGGTCCTCCAGATGAACATCTAGCTCAAGACACTACTAATTTCAGATAGACCAGATTATTCTTTCTTCCTCTTTATGAACATCTTCCTGCATATTAAAAAAAAAAAAAAAAAAAAAAAGGGGATGAGAATTCTGTAAATCCAGACAGAAGAGAAACACTGGTTTCTGACTGTGGTTCCCACATTTCTGTGGCCTAGCTGGTCAGAGGGACCAGGGAAGTTCTTTAACTGAGAACTTCCTCAGTTTCTGCTGAGTTTTACAGCTTCTTTGGACTCTGCCTCCTGGGTCATAGTGACTACGAGGTTTCACTGGATTTTTCTACTTACATTCTGTCCTAGTAGATCCAACTGACAGACTAGAACAGCATGAGAGATATTTCTGTCTCTTCAGCCTATTTGTGATGCAGTGTTGTGTTCAGTAGGACAAAATCACCTGATGCTTATTCCTTTAGACAGGTCTTACATCCATTCCATTCTCATCCTTAGCCATCCATTTCTTACATGAGCTATCATACTTAGGTCTTTCCAGATAGGTTATCTTATTGGAGAATCATTCAGGATTACAGTGATGGATTGTCATCTCTTTCTGCTGGGGCTGGTTATAGTTGAGGGCTGGTTACTTAAGAACTTCACCTGTTTGACCTCAGTCATTGCTCTCAAAGCTCTCCCCTGTATGGGTATCGTGAGCACATCCCATGCAAAGAGGTGTTTTGTCCACATTTGTGCAAATGGTGGGCAACTCATACTTTGTTTTCTACTTGAATTTCAGTTTGTTATTTTTCATTTGTATTCCCAAAGATCTTTTTATTATTGCATCTCCCTCCAATTTAGCACCAGCTGCATATCTCATTAAAGTATTTTCTATTTCTTGCACCTCATTAAATGAATGTTATGTAAGACTGGGCTGAACAGCAGTAATGTACTTTGTCACACAGCATTAGCTATCTCACTTAGCTAATGCAATTTGCCCTGAGTATTTATTTCTCGGAGCTCCAGTCCCAACAAACATAGAGCATTTCTGGCAAATTTTGTTATGTGGTATTGAATATCTTCTTGCCTATTCAGACCTAAATTGCATGAACTATCACACATTTTATATGACTTACACCTCTTTTGAAAGGACTTCTCCACCTCAGAGTACAGAACAATTTCTCCGCATTGCCAGTTCTTAATGCTTCTGCTGCAGCTGCCAGTAAGAATTCCCACTATACAATGATTTTTTAAAAAATCTGGGCTTCATCCATGAGTATCTGGATTCCAGCCATGGAGTTAATACCAACTAGTTTGTAGTAACAACTCTCAATTATTACTCATGGAGTACATAATGAAAAGAGTGACTTAGAGGTAGAAGATCCTAAATTCCTTTGCCATCTCCTGCAGCCTTTCAGTCCCCAAGACGCACTTTTATATATATTTACTTTCTGCAGTGCTGATAATTCTAACTTTTCCCTAGATCCTCTTAAAGTTACTGAATTTTTGGAGTAAAAGATTTGTGTGTTGGGTAATGAACTTTCAACCCCATATTAAATGATGTAATGCAGTTAAAAACTACTCTTGAAAGAGATTGAAGTGGATATTCCTCATTACAAATGTGTGTGACTTAAAGGATCACATTATGGAAAAATAAATATAGCTTCATAGCCATAATTACTTTAGCTGACGTTCAGCTGAGCAGCAATAAAACATAGATCATCTTAATATGTATTGTTGTTAATCTTACCACTGATTTATAACATGCAAGCTAAGATTACCTCACTGGGTTAGACAGAATAAAGTCAGTGAAAAACAGCTAAGCTTGATAATTAAGCCAGACAAAGTGGCAAGTAGTTTTTTGTTGTATTATTATTATTACTTTTTCCCTGCTTAGTATATATTACCGTAATATATGTAAGTACTAAAAGACAATGTGAAATTCCTTATTTTTAGCTATGATTGGTCCTGCTGAGAATATATTCAAATAAAGCAGATATTTCAGGTATTTCATAAAAGTAAATACACAGTGTTTTATTTAATTAGCAGAACAGTATTGGAATGTGCTATGATTTTAGGTTAAGAATACCTCCAGCCTTAAAATTCTTCTGGTAACTTGTGGAAGCAAAGCAATAAATGAGAACTTCACTTTTTTTTTTTTTTTTTTTTTTTTTTTTTTTTTGTTCTTTTTGTTGTTGTTGTTGGTATTTCTTTAATAAGTTTCTTATCCTGTTTGGGATAGGGCACTTTTATTTAGGTGGTTTTCTTGCTTTCTTTTCTGATCTGAGGCAAGCATAGAGCTGATAGGAACTGGGGATCTTTGTAATAAAAGAAAAATCAGATTATGTAGTCCTCTATCTTTTTCCATATGATGGTAATAATTATTTTTTAGATCAAATGCACAAGATTTTTATACTTATTGGGATATTTTCAAGTACTTTAGAGCAAAATGAGATAGTTACATTTCATCAGTCAACAATATCTTTATTTTCAATTTGGTCTTTGGGACTATATCTGCAGCATCTTTGTGCAAGATGGCCTTCTCAGTTCACTAACTATTTTTTAAGAAATCCATGGTGGAAATCATGGAACAATTCCATTTAAAAGAAATAAGACTGGTAAACCAAACTTAAAACTTGGAAGAAAATAAAATCCATCTGTATTTTATTGTTGTTGTTGTTGCTGCTTGACATTCTGAAACAACTTGGAGCAATGTCTTAGTCCAAGATTTCCAACAGGACCCAGCTGGCTTTTCAGTCACGGACACTCTGTCATTGAAGAGCACTAGCACTTCTGTTCTGTAAGCCAGAAAACATAGGAGAAGATAAATCACTTCAAAACAAAGGCCTGATCTGATAGCCTATTTCAGTTCCACTTACTTTTCGCTCATGACCAAGTTGTAAAGTATGTTCTCTTACACAAACCTAATTTTTATGAGATGTTGTGAATTGTGGTTGCTCTTTCTATGCTATCAGTTGAACACAGGTGCATCTTTGTGCTAGTTACACAGGCCACCGATTTGCTATGGTAGATAAGGTCACAGAGGTTAAATGATTTGTCTGTAATATGATGAATAGTACAATAGAAAAGAGAATTGGGTTACATGTGGATGTGGGTTGAGAAACTGAGATGGAATTGTAAATCTGTAGAAAGCATTTGGAAATGCAGTACTGAAAAACAGGAAATCCTGAATGAGTACTATTCAGCATGAGCATATGTTTCTTTGGAAGTAAATAGATTTTTAAGGAAGTGGCAGAAGTATTTGGACTTAAAGCTCTGTTGGAGGATCCTAGGTATGTGGGTTTACAGTAGTTTTCATAGAAGGACTTAATATTTGGTTGTTTTTATATAGCTTCCTAATCACAGACTTTATAGTACATTTTGTTTAATGATTTATTTACCTATAAAGCATTTTTAAGACATCACGTATGAATGCATTGGGTCCCAATATGGGTGATAAAAAGAGATTTGAAGAAGTTCAGCACCTTGGAAAACCAAATCTCTTAAGAGCCACTTGAAGGTGGACCTGCTCATATCCAGCATGAGTGTTGGATTTCACAGCAGCTTCAACAGCCTCCCAGATGGATGTTGCTTCTGCTGCCACTGTCAGGAGCTAGTGCAATCTCTCCTTGTGCTACTCTAACCACTGCTTTCACTGCTGGACACCAGCTCTTTGCAGCATCCTGTCCCTTTCCACATAGTGTAGCTGTTGGCTTTGGTCATCTTGATCCAAAATAGCGTGCCTGTGGCTCTAATGAGTAGCCCTTATTTTTTGTGTGTGTGTGTGCTTTTCTCATTTTAGTGTTTCTGTAATAAAGTGAAGGCTGTTTGTCCAGCCCACCAGAGGACACGTAAGCGTGTTTTACTCTGAGGATTTTTAGGGGATGCGGAAACTTCTGGACTGTAGTTCTGAAGCACTGGGCATGCAAAAGAAGACAGGACTGATGTAGCCTAATCCATGCTGCCTTTTGGCTCTTTTTGTATGTGAACCTTCCTCCTAAGTTTGCTCAGTTACTTGAAACAATCCAAAAGATCAAGGGAGTGAGATAAATATGAATCAATATGGGCACCAAGGGTCCAAGGCATAATTTCATTTTCAGGCCCTCAGCTGTTTATCTGTGTAGATGTTTCCCATGAAGTCCAAGCTAACTAGGCCTGTAGTGCTGCTGTGAAAATTCATTCCTGCTTCTTAATTTGAAAATAAGCTAAGTTCCTTCTATGGTCTCAGACAGCTGTATATGCCAGAAATAATGTTTTCAAATATGAAGAGGGTTTGTTTGTTTGTTTGTTTTTAAATATATTTCCTGCTTTAACTGTAAAAATCTGAGTTATAGAGTTGCCATCAGCAGCTGCATAGTAAACACACTTTAAGAAACTGTAAATACAGATCACCATGACCTAACACTGACCATCCAGACCCTCTGGACATGAAATACAATCACTGGTGCCATGACTTAGTATCTTGTTAATTTAAATATTTTAAAGGCACAAATTTCTTAATATCTTGTAGTACTATCTCCTGTTGTAATGTCTTGATTTTCTGAAGTAATTGAAAATTGAAAAGGAATATTTCAGACTTTGTCAAAATTTTTCATAGTATGACCTTATTTATCTTAATTGTATCCTAATCCTCCAGTCTTTTATATAAGCAGTATTGCTGTCTGCTCCTAGCTTAATGTTGTGTACGTGACACAGAAGATAGAAGGTTCCTGTCCTAAGGATCTCAAAAAGAAAACATCTGTCTTAAAGGCACAATTTTAGTTTAAATTGTGCCCTTGGAAGCCTTTGTGCCTTTGTGCCAAACCTTTTTAAAAAGCTATTTACAGGTTGCTTGACAGAATAAGAAAGTGAAAAGTGATTTCAAAATACTGATGTTATGACTTTTCTTTAAAAAGTATGTAAAATATTGATGTGTTTTACATTCAAAAAAAAGTTTTTTTTATTATTACTATCAGAAGAAAATGAAAATAGTCCAAAATATACACCTGCTGTCTATAGGGACTTTACTATGCTCCTGCCCATCATGGTCTTTGCTGCTGCTGCACGGCAGAGTAAGGAAAGAATGTGCTCAGTAGATCAATCAGATTGCTCTCTTTGGTATTGTTTACAATAATTGTTAATTAGTTTCCTAGCATAGTACCTCATTTGTGGTCAAAATAAGATGCACACCAGATGGAGAGAAAATTAATTCCAAAGTAGTAATCTATCCATATACATAATTATTCCTTGTAACTGTGTAATGGTGGTGGTTTTGGCTGTTTAAGCTCTAGCAATGGATAGATCAAACAGATGACATTGCTTAAACATTATTCAGGGTTTTATTGGGTAAGCTGTAAACAATTGATATATGATTGCTTTTTGATTGGCTTCTTCTTGCAATCCATGCCTTTTAATGTGATATTGGGATTTATGTTTTTTGTTTACAGACTTTGGGTTCAAATTTTAAATTTGCATAAAGTGTTGCCTGCTAATGTATTTTGTCATTTCCGTTATAAATCCTACCTTCCATAAGTTGTCTTTTAAAATTTGTTATACAGGTGCCTTGATATGGAAGAAAATGAAGAAATGATGAAAAATATGGAATAAGAATCAGGTTTGAAATGTTTGGAGTTTTTTAACTTTTTTTTTTTTTTTTTTTTTTTTTTTTTTTTTTTTTTTTTTTTCTGTGTGTGTGTTTTGTTGGTGGTGTTTGATTGTTTGTTTTGTTTGTTTTCCTGGAACAACTTTACACTTAGAGTCTCTTATGCCTCATGAAGAACACTGAAAAAGCATGAATGAATTATATTTACAAAAAAGATTTATACTCTTTGTTCTTACTCCTATGGACTTTTTCATGTGGAAGCAAGATTACTCTTTCTTTAATGTTAAGAATCTGATTATTCAAGTTATTTCTCCCTCCTCTGAAATTACAGTTGTTTTTTATTTCCCACTCTTTGGAAATCATGGTGATGTTACACAGACAGAGCTGATTCAGGAAACATAATCCTAAACTTAAGTACATAATTAGTCAGTAATTTCAGAGGGATTCTCAACGCGCCTGAATTTAGGGATGTGCTTTTTAAGCTTCTTCAGCTGGTCCAAAGTTGCTTTGAAATTACTTTGCTAATTACTACTCCTATTATAGATACTGTAAGGCTTAAGAACGAGTAAATAAAAGTTCTATAAACATGCAGATTCTTCTGTAATTGAAGTACTTCTATAAGCTTTCTGTTTAGAAGAAAGGATCATTGGAATGCAAACATTTCTGGAGACTTTTAGCTCATAGCATGATCTTTTCACTTTGAAGGATGCAAATTGCTGAGAGGAGATGAACTTTTGTACTGTTGTGCAAGCTGTGAGAGGTACAGGTTGGGTTATCTCAGCAAAGCTCCAAATATTCTGACACCTTTCTGGATTTGAACATTTGAGCAAGGGAGTGGTTTAAAAACACTCTATTTGCTGTTTACTCTGAGGCAAAACTGTAAACATAACATATTAAATTTATTCTTATCATGATGGAGATATTGCTCAGAAGGCTGTGAGGGGTGCCCTAATGTATGAGAATGACAAAACCAGAGTAAGCGGTGTGAGCTTAGTGGTGTTTTCCCTTTAAGGTCTTTGGAGATTGTTGTCTTATATGCAGTCATATTGTGCTTCCAAATACAAGAAAATCAGAGTCAGAATACTTTCATATGTGACAAGTCTAAGATGTAACATTATACATGATTTAAAGATCAATTATTTCAATAGTTTAAAGAGAAAATATGCAGTTTCTCATTTGGGTAGGGCATAAATCAAAATCCATTTGTGACAAGAAGAACATCAGTGATGTTTACATAAGTCCTATCTGTGTGGGCATTTGCACAGACTTTTTCTTTATGCAGGAATACATGCACACATGCAGGCTTACCATTTAAAAACCTCAGGAAAAATATATGTGGAAAAATTAGTATAATTTGGATACAAAAAGTATTTAATGTCTGATACAGGTTTTGTTGTTAGATGTAGATCTAATTGATGTTGTTTATCTCATTTTTCCTTTTCAAAAACACCTTCACTCCAGCATCAGGTTTCTCAGTGCTTCCTGTTTGACCTTATACTGACATTGGTTTAAGTGGCTGGCTCTTTAAATAACACACTTTAAAAATCAACACACATAAAAGTAAGGCAATATAATGGCAGATATTAATTATATGTGCAAATAAAGTAAGTCATTACTGGCAGACAGGACCCTCATTTATCAGATAGTGAGATCTAAGATGGTTGGAAAGGAGCTAAAAGAAGAGCTGAAAAACAAAGTCATGGTGTGGCTCTAATAGCTGCCCAAATCTTTGGTCTTTCAATGTCAGTTCCCTTTACTTCAATTAAGTTCTGTACAGTCTGTGTCAATGAAGGTCATCAGGACTTGCCACTGCTTTGCCTTTTCATCAACTTCTCTGTAAAATTTCCTCTTTCTCTTTGAAGATGCTTTCTGGACATCAGTAAAGTAATGGAAGAGCATATATTTTGGCTCATGAAGACTGAAATTTCAGTTGAAGATGACAAACTGCACATAGGTGAAATGAGCCTCCTTTCTCACTCAAAATGTTTGAGTAAGCACACCAAATTTCTTTGAAGTATGGAAACTCACTCTCTGAATCTGAGTTTCTCTCTCATAACAGATATCAAGTTTTCTACAGAAATTGTCCCAAAATATGTTTTAAAACAAGAGTGGTTTTTCAGGTTGAAGCAACAAATGTGTGCTATATGTGCCTTGTTTGAGGCACTGTTCTGCCTAGCTTCTAACATACAAAATTGTGAATTTCTGAAGGACAAGGAAAGACTCATTTGAGGGCAGTAATTTGAAACTGGGAAAGTACACAACTGACCTATGAGAGGAAAAAAAAATTAAATAATCAGGAAAAATCCTGTCCCATCAGCAAATTTGAGCACATGGGACAGGTTTTAACCAGGTGGAAGGGAAATGTCTGTACAGAATGTGAGAATCAAAAAGTGGAAATCTTGCATGAAAGGAAAATTAATTGCAAGCCAGTGGAATAGAAAGAAAAACATGAGCTAAAAAATATAAAAACTTCAGAAGTAACAACATAACTATGAGGGGAAAAGACCAAAGAAAGTGGTTTGTGCTGTTTAAGAGAATAAGGAACTAAACAAAAGCAACTGCTAAGCACCTGAATCAGCAAACTATCCAGCCATATGCTCAAGTACATTTTTTTATTTAACAAAACACTCTACAGTCAATTGAGTAATCACTGGGGTCTGCAGAAACCTTTCCATAGCTGCTCTGAGAATTAGTTTAATCCCTTGGACAATCTTATTTATTTATTTATTTATTAAATTCAGTGAGACATAGGTTTGTAGGATTACAGAAAATGAAGATGAAAAGATGATTATTATTTTTAAGAGTTTAATCTGAAATTTTTAATTCATATAAACTGAAAAACACACTCTTCCTGATTACTTTTAAAACTGTATTTGCAAAATCTGCATATAATCAATTGATATTTTTCTGTTTTGGCAATACATCTTGAAATACATGTTATGAGGAGATACTGAGGACACTCAGGCTGTTTAGTCTGGAGAAGAGAAGACTGAGAGGTGGCCTCTTTGCTCTCTGCAACTTCCTGAGGAGGTGAATTGGAGAGGGGGATGCTGGTTTCTGCTTCTGGTAACTGATAGTAGAACACAAGGGGACAACACAGAGCTGTGCCAGGGCAGGTGTCCTGGTTTCGTTAGGACAGAGTTAATTTTCTTCCTAGTAGCTGGTGGAATGCTGTGTTTTGGCTTAGGATGAGAAGAGTGCTGATAACACCCTGATGTTTTAATTGTTGCAGAGCAGTGCTTACACCAAGCCAAGGACGTCTCAGCTTCTTGCTCTGTCCTGCCAACGGGCAGGCTGGGGGTGCAGCAGGAGCTGGGAGGGGACAGACCCAGGAGAGCTGACCCAAACTAGCCAAAGGGGTATTCCATACCATCTGACGTCATGCTAAACAATAGATAGGGGTGGCTAGTTGGGGGAGGGGGGCCGGACTGCTTGGGGTTAGGCTGGGCATCGGTCAGTGGGTGGTGAGAAATTGCATTGTGCATCACTTGTTTGTACACATTATTAGTAGTAGTACTATTATCATCATTATCGTTATTATTATTATTGTTGATATTATTATTTTCCTGTCTTAATAAACAGTCTTTATCTCAACTCACAGGCTTCACTTTCCCATTTCTCTCCCCCATCCCAGAGAGGGAGGGGGGAGGGTGAGTGAACGGCTGTGTGGTGTTTAGCTGCCGGCCAGGTTAAACCACGACAGCAGTTTCAGACTGAACATTAGGAAAAATTTCTTTGCTGTGAGAGTGATCAAACACTGGAACAGGAACAGGCTTCCTAGTGAGATGGTTGCCCCACCTACCAGTGTTCAAGAGGCATTTGGATAATGCCCTTATTAATTTCTTTTAACTTTTTATTAGTCCCAAAGAGGTCAGACAGTTAGACTATCTATGATCTCTGAAGATCCTTTCCAACTGAATCATCCCATCCCATTCCATCCCACTCTTTAAACATACTTAGAAGAGAACAGGGTCTGGAAATGGTCTCAGCTGTCTGTGTTCCCTCACTATGACAAAGGACAGATGACAACATCATAAGAGTTGGGGGTGTCAGGGGCACTAATTGGTTGGAAAACCAACTGAAGTTCTGCAACCCTTTATAAGTATCTGTGGTGGGTTTCTCTTGCCCCAAGAAGCACATTTCAAACATCTTAAATTCATGATTTAATTAAAATATGTGCAATTCAGTCAGGTGACTATGAATTTACCTTTAGTTTTTGTGGACTGAAGGTCTTATCTCCCTGCTCCCACAACCAGGTTTCAATGTTATACACCACAGCAATGCCAGGATGTAGTCGTAGTGATTTAAACCGTAGTTTACTGTTTTCATTATAGAATGATTCAGTCATTTCTAGGAAAGAAAGATATCTAGTTTTAAATTGTCTAATGTGAGCAACAGTGGATATTTAAGAAAGCAGCATTTTCTACATAAATGCAGTCATAATAGAACAGAAGTATATACTAATAAACATGTGGAGCAGCGGTGCAAAGATAGAATACATTGCTCAAGATGATCTAGAACAGATTTTTCTGCTGCAAATATAGGCCAGTAACAACTGGAGCAAAAATGTCCAAATGATAGAGTCTAGGCCATGGAAGTCTTGTCATACGTAGACTATTTAATTACTAAATTATAATTATTACCCTTTATAGGCTTTCCTTTTTGAGTGGCTATATTTTCTGTCACAAGCTGTAAAATATATTACCATTGTAATTCATAGTATGGCAGCTTACAGATCTGGTTTAACATGGTGCTTGATAATTAAACTGTTTCTTCAGTTAAGTGATTAAGTATCCTTTTCACTTTGTTGAAATCAAACCAACGAATAAAATCTATGAACACTCTAAAGCTGCAGGTTTTTGTAACTAACACTTGCACTGAATCATACATCTCTGTAAAACATGTAGCAGCACAGTATGCAGTAAGAGTGGGAAGAAATTAGGTATTTAGAGGCTTTCACACAGAGAAAAATGAGTGAGATATTACCACGGGATGCAAAATAAGGGATTTCATCTGTTGAATTATCTGGAGACAAGCTATTGCTGATTATTCATGTAGCAGTATCTTATCTCTGTAACAGTGTCAGAACAGAAACTTATGTGAGAAAGAAGGCTACAGAAAGTGGGATAATATTTGATTTAGTAGTCTATCCCCCTGCCATAGATGATGTAACACTAGAGAGAGTGTGAGGAACTTTCTACATTGCTCACACTGTTGAATGTAGTGTATGTTTGGGGTAAGAAATGGCAACTCATGAGATGCGACAGGAAAGTGATTCCTTCTGCACCATTTTTGAAGAAAAAAGCAGCAATATCACATTTCAACATTCTTTATCTTTTCCTTGACATTCATTTGATTAATCTGTTATATGGCTCTGAAAAATATCCTTTTTCATCATCCTGATGGTGTTTAAGGTTTTCCTGTTTTTAGAATGCTCACAGACTCACAGTAGCTGTGGCACTGTGGGTAGTGCTTTTCAGTCACACATTGCTACAATTCCAGGAACTGAAGTTCTATTTTCCTTCAATAAACATTGTGTGTCTGAAACTTGAAATCAATTTATGTTGTCTATTGATATAAAAAAACAATTACCATTTTGAATAGCTTCTTGTATGATCATTTTTCTAATAAGACAATTTTTATTTTTTTTTTTTATTTCACTTGAAAGTGGAGTAACTGAAGCAAGGGGTTCTCCTTTCTGAAGAAGAAATACCAGAAGGTGACAGAGAAAATAGAACCAGGCTGTTGTCAGAGTTGTATAACAGAAGGATAAGTGGCAATGGTCGCAAGTGGCAGCAAGGGAAATTCTGTTTGAAAACAGACACACAGGGAAAAACAGAATGCAGTGAGTAGTTAAGCACAGGAATTGTTTGTCCCCCAGCCTTGGAGGTTTTCAAAATGCTCCTGAACAAGGTCCTGAGCAACTTGAGCTGACTTTGCGGTTATTCCTTCTTTGAGGAACTGTTTGGATTAGATGGCCTTCTGAGGTCCTTCCTGACCTAAATTGTTCTATGATTCTAAGGATATTTGGAGATTAAATTCCTCAGGAATGCTTTTTTTCACAATAGTTGTTCTCAAATGCTTTTCTGGTAAGACAAACTGTAGTTAGTGAGCACCTAAATGAGAACATTTAATCAGGTAAAAAGTAACTTGATGTATAAGAGTTCTTTGTGGGCTTGGGAACAGCATGCTGTATTTTTTGAACATAGCTACATTTTAGATGGGGATTTTGTCTTCCCTGCACTATCAGTGTCTGTGTCCCACAGCTGAGGGAGGGCCAGGTCCTGGAGCTGTAGTTCACATGTTAGGTCTCAGACACAAAGATGGATATTTCTTCAAGAGATTTAAATGCTCAGCACCCAGCACCCACTAATCTTCAATGGAATAAGATTTGGAGTGACAAGAGGAGATCGTTCTCTGGAGGACAGGGCTAGAATTGGAACTGGTGTAAATGTTCCTCTCCTCACAGCTTGCAGAGCACGAGTCAGCCTATAAGGTCTTCAGTGAAAGGAGCAGACAGTAGTAACACAACAGGAGTGCAACTTAAGAACATGGGTGCAGTATTATATTTTCTTTCTGCTCGTGTTTGCATTTTTCATTTATTAATTAGCTGAGGGCAGACTGTGCCTGAGCACTGGGAGCACTTACAGTTCAGTACCTGCTAATCTAGCAGTCCGCCTTCAGTTTCAGACCAGCAAATACATTTGAAGTGTACTGAATACTGTACTGAATGTACTTTTATTGCTGCTACAGAGCTTTGATTTTTACCAGACAGTGTAATTAAGCTGTATACTTAATGTTATCCAGTTTGAAAACTGTCATGTAGTGTGGCAATCAGGTCTGGATAGTACTCTCAGACCCTGCGAACATCGAAGAAAAATCCCGAGTCAAGCCACTGGGTGACAGTGTTGCTTCACACAGCTGTGTATAGCACAGCCTAACTGGAGAGTTCTGAAAACCCCATTTGCAGACAAGATGCTGAAGCTGAACCCCAGCTTTTTGGGTCAGGATCTGACTACGGTGCTGCCTGGATGTTCACCTTTACCTTGGCATATTTCTGGTCTCTCCTCGGCACAGGAGTGCCAAGTGTTAGTGTCAAGCCACAGCAGCCCCTAAATATGCTTTATGATGAAGAGAGGGATTATTTTTTTTGGCTTAATCTGTTTTGTGAAGGGCTAGGATCTTACCTTTTTTGCTCCATATACGCATTTAAGTATTTGATGTTTGAAATGAGCATTCTTAAACTTAGGTATAACTGAAAATAGATAAAGTCCATCTAGATTTGGAAGATATACTGGGAAGTTTTGGACTTTGTGAAGTATATTTTGTTTCAATGCTAAAATTTTAGGGCATGAAGTTCCTTAAATTTCAGTAGTAAATAATTAGCATACTTAAAGGGATACAGCTTCTGTGGCCCAGTTTAATTTTAATTTTTATAACAAATTCTCAAAATTCAGGAATACATTTTGGAAAAGCATGGACTTTTGTCACTGTTTTTGTTTTGTTCAATTTTTCAGCACCCTCTTATCATGCCAGTAGCTTGTATAATATAATAGTAGTAGTTCAAGTTGTTTAAACTCCTACATACCACCTTTTATTTTAAATATGACTTCCCTTCTAAATCTAGCTATGTTTTGTCAGACATACTTGGAATTTTTCATATGATTTCTCTTGGAATTTTAACCAGCTTTCCTAAAGAAATAAAGATTGTGTGGCTAAGGTATTTGTCCATCTTTTATACTTGTCTTTCATATGATATCCTCTGAATCCTTCAAACATTTTTATTGGAATTTGGCAGAAAGATAGTAGTACCAAAACTAAGGTCATAGAAATTCATAGAAGTCAGGATAGAGGACAAGAATGAATGGAAATTTGTTTCAGCACTGAAAAAAAAAAAAAAAGTGAGGAGACCTCAATAGTTGTATGTTTTTTGATCACACCACGTACCTTCCCTTGTGCAGTGAGGGTAGGTGAGAGACCATGGGGCAGTGATTTGGATGAACAGAATGCTCTTAGGGAACACATGGTGTAAATCAGCAGGAACACAGGTTCGGTTAGCCCGAAGTCCAACTGCCTTAATGTTGGCTGCTTGCATATATTTAGTAATTGATCTGTCTTCTTGAGATACCTTGCAAGAAGCAACTCACATTATAGTCATCCTGACATAAATGATAGTCTAAAGTAGAAATAACTTTATTTAACTTCTATGAGGATATGTAAACATATTTATAGATCTTGAAGAAAGTTGGTTTATGTGATACAATTTTTGTGCAAAAGTCCAATGATTTCCTGCAAAACTGCTTCCATATGAAGTGGGGATTAGGACTTCTGTCTTAAAATTTACCAGATTTTTTCTTTTTCAGGCTTAGGTGGAAGTAAGGTGTAAACATTTTATTTTTTTTTCACCCTTTGAGGCCAGAAAATCAAACCTCATAACTCCATGTATCCACCATGTATGTAAATATCCAATGTATGCAAATATTAGAGGAACTGATGAAAACACAGCCTGTCCCCACATAAATTAATGCATTTATCAATGAACCTATTTTAAAACAAGTGTGAAAAGCCCTCCAGATTTGATGTATAGTACAAAAATTCTTTCTTTTTGCATAGTTTTATATACTGAATTTTGACTTATGTAGTTCTCTTTTTAGCATTGCACATATGTCCACTATTAGAATCATAGTACTGTGTATCTTCCAGAAAAACAAGTACTTAGTCACTTGAAAATAGGTATTTCTTATGTAAGACCATCAAAAAAGCTAATTGTAAACAAACTTTACAAATATGTGTGTGTACACACTGACTTAAATGCATAAAACCAAAGGTTTCTCATAGTTATCATTGAGTATTTCAGAAAACTGAGTTTTATGCACCTGTTTCAAGAAAGGAGAGGGTTTCAGAACCTTGGCAGCTCATAGATATTGTAATACAGTTTGTAGTATGACAAGTCTCTGTAGTTTGTTCTAACATCGTGTGTCTGGTATGGTATGTCTTTCAATTAAGATATTTATTTGTTTTACAAAGAAACAAAAGAATTTGCTAATGTTTCTTTGAGGTTGCACTACTGTGTAGTGAAAGGTTTACGTCTGCTTTCCCTTTAAAAAAAAAGAAATAATTTCTTTGTCTGGGGTGTTGTAAATGTTATATTGCTTTGTGTCATTGCTGTGAGCACTTTATTAATTTCCAAGTTACAATGAGGAACAATGTTTTTCATGACTGCTGACGATGTTGATCAAGTCCAGATCTAATGATAATTCAATGTCTTTTTCTCATCAAAGCAATTGTTGGAGTAAAATAAAATTTCCACACAAATACCACATCAGCATGGACATCCTAAAGACTCTGCATGTGCAGTTCTGTCTGTGTAAAACTAGCAGTGCGTATTTTCAAGTCTTAACTGTAAGATGCTTGCAATCATTCATGCACACACCCATAGAGAAAAACCATCCATTGTTACTGGTTATGGACAGAAGTCTGTTGATACAGCTAATCCTAGGAGTTCAGATACTAATCTCGGCTTGATGAAACTTTCCAAATTTACTGACACTGCAAATACTAGGTGGGAAAATCTCAATTACAGACTTTCTCAAACAGCTTCAGCATTTTGATGTGAGAAGCCTGAAGAATGGCAAATATATTCTTGTGTGTTTAGTGCTGAGTCTTTGGTACCATCATACTTTTTCTGACAGTTTCAGAATACTCATTCATAGCTTCTAGTGAACCATGTATCTTATTACATTAGGATTAGTCTGTTTTACATCAGTACCTATATTTTTGTACATACATATCTAAGTGTAGAAATGTATTTAGATGTATTTTTTGTTCAGTAAATGCTGTTACAGTTAGAGGTACTGAATGTTTATTTAAAAATAAGCAGCTCATGACAGGTAACTCACTTTCACTAGAAGGATTCCTGTTCACTGCTGATCATTTGAAAATAGGCAAAAGTCTGTGTTGTGAAACACTTGGCAGTTATAAAAGCCTCATTTATGAACTCCGTGAACTGCACTTTTAAGCTATAACAAGGCCAAAAAAAAAAAAAAAGTCAATATCTTGAGGTTTGTTACAATGAACAGAAGTAAAACAAAACTGTCTTGGGTGTTTTTTCTGCTCTTTAAAAGATGTACATGTTTAATGGATAGGCAGGGCAAAGAGTAAGTGCACTGGTGTCCTACTTGGGAACTGTAGTAGAAGACATTTTTTGTGCCATTATTTATTTTTTTTCATTTTTCTCTTTCCACTTTTGAGTGGACATCACCTGAACGACATAGTAGAATGGTCAGTGGTGCATTTGCCCTTTTGTTTCTTCCCCCCTCCCCTTTTTTTTTTTGAATAAAGTGTTGTTTTTTTTTTGTGTGTGTGTGTTTTGTTTTTTTTTAATTAATTAATTTATTTATTTATTTATTTATTAGTTTAGTTTAATTTCTTTTCCAAATTCATCAACTAAATTTTTAAGGTTGTACACCCAGAAGCCACAATGTTTTGTCAGTAACATTGTGATCATTAGATGTGATTAGATGTGGCAATGTGATTTAGAAGAAAATTTCATATCACAAAAAATTAGCTAATCAAATGAAACTTTTATGTGTTAGGAAAAAAAAAAGACATTAAATGTGGTATGAACTGATATGACATGGGAGATGTGATAAAATTCAGAACAAGAAAAATCAAAGTTGAACACAGGAACAAAAATGTAATATACATTGTAAAAAAACATTTATAACTATGAAAACCATCAAAGCCATAATATTTAGTAGATGACCAAGGTCATATTTAGCACTGATTAACTCTGAAATGTTAGAAACCTAATCAGATATTTGCAAAACTGGAGCATTGTTTCAGAACCACCAAAGCCAAGAGTTAAAAAATTGAGTCAAGTTTCAGACTATCAGGAAGTTGAGTTAGTGGATTAAAAATGAAATTTAATTATTTTTATTTGCCATTTAAAATTAATTCTAACCTTTTCAGGGGCTATGAAATAGCTTTTATTTGAGATGAGAATTGAGATCTCCTTTAAAATGGATAGCTCAGCGCTGCTGGTGATTTGAACAGAATATCAAAACCACAGTACCGTGCTGAATGGACGGTGCTTTAGCTTTGTTCATCTTAAGCTAAACATAAAACATAAAATAATGTATAGGAGCAAACCTGAAATATTTAAATATATATTTTTTATTTTTGTTGCCTGTTGCAGAACAACGATAGGGAGGGAACTTTTGCGAAGATGATGGATCTTGCATTTTAATCTAATTATTTTTTCTGCCATCCAGAGGCATAAAACCCTTACTGCCACCGTGTCCTTGCCCCATATGGGACAAAGCATATAAACTTGACATTTACACCTCCCCCGTACGCTTATCGCTTTGGATCTGCACGCTGCCTACCACGAACGAGGGGTGCGAGGGGTGCTACCGCAGGACCAGCACCCCGAGGGCAGAGCGGCCACCGTGGACGCGGGGGAGCCTCAGGGGACCCCCGGGGTGAAGCCGGAGGGGAGCCGGTGCCGGTGGGGGTCCCGCCGTGCTAAAGCTGGAGCGAGGCCAAAGGCACAGGGGATATAAGGCTGCCCAGGATATAAAGCGGGAGGCGACGGGCAGGGATCCCAAACTAAGGGGAGGCGAGCCTTAGTAGTCGGGATCTCTGCGTTTCACGTTTAGATGATTAAAAGTGCTTAATAAGTACTTTCATCCCGCGTGGTTGGAGAACGGCTGAAGAAACAACTTTACGTGCCCTTGTTCTTTTATTTTATTTTTTTTTTTCCTGTAGCCTTGGAACTGCAAAACCTCAGAAGCCACCTGGAGAGCGCCCCGGCGCGGGGTGGCGCCGAGCCGTGCGTCCCGCTGGAGGGGAGCCTCGGTCGGGGCTGGCAATGCCGAGGGGAAAAAGGACCCGGAGTACTGGCTGGAGGAAGGTCCGGGCTCTTCGCCTGGAGGACATCAGGCACTGGTGGATGAGGCGGCTGCCCGTTTTGGAGTGGGTGCCCGCCTACGACTGGAAGGAGAATTTGGTTCCCGACGCGGTTTCTGGGATGATGCTAGCCATTCAACAGGTGACACAAGGTACAGTTAGCACAGCTGAGAGTCATATTTGGAACTGGGGTCCTGCTAAACTTCGTTGGTCTTCTTTTATCCCCATATTATCCTAAAACTTTCTTTAAGAGAAACACATGGTTACCTTTTCAATGTTGATTTAATCTAAATCAAAATATGAGTTTACAGTGTTAACTCGTATGTGTATGTAATCAAAGTAAAAATGTGGATGGAAATACCTCGTGTTATTTTAACTGATTGCTCTGAACTGAAAGTTTACTATCCCATCCCTCTGATAGGTTTTCAGACTTAATATTGGAGGTAGGAGACCAGTAACTCTGTTCACACAGCATATGGTTGTATCTGATGTTTTAATCAGTTAAATGACCACATTTCCCTATTTTACATGAAAAACAAAATATATCTACATGATAATCGCACTGTAATGTGTCTATTTTATAATTGAATTTAAAGGAACTCCATTCTGGAGTAAGCATTGACATTCCACTATTACCTGTGTAAACCCAGTGTGCAGCAGTAAAAGTTAACAACGTTTTGTAGTTAAGAGGTGCTTCTCCCAGAAACATTACCCATGGAGAGGGTCTGTGTGCATACGCAGCTTGCATATTTCAGTTCCTATGTCGATTTAAAACTGTATTATAGTACCTAACACACCTCTTGTCAAGCAGCGATATGAAGTAGGGGTGGAGCTAGACTCCATTTAGCAGCTTAAAAATAAAGAAAAAACAATTAAAAAAAGAAAAAAGAAAAAAAAACTCTCAGAAAGAAAACCCCGTGGAATGACCTGCAGAAACCAAAAGTCCCAATAATGCAAGTTTGCTAAGTGTTTGCTACTGGGAAATAAAAGCTTTCATCCATTTTTGATATGTCTTTGATAGCGTCACCTTCTTTAGGCAATATTTTATATGTGTCTGAGGCAAATCCCAGCTGCTTGTCTGCTTCAGATGGATTTCAGCTCCTTGACTTATATAAACTATATATGCTATTTCTTAACAATTTCCCATATTAACTATGCTTAACTATCATCCACATTGTTAAATTATAAGCACTACTTTAATTGAATTACACTGGAGCTGGAAACAACCGGTTTGTATAAGTATTTGTGCTTTTAAGGTAATTAGGAACATCTGCATTGGCATGATTGAACTTTAAGAACCTTAATACTGTAATACTGTAAAGTTTCTAATTTCACTGGTATGTACATATACAACAATTGTAATTAAAATGCTGTTAATAACAGCATGGTGAAATTCATAAAAATATTAACAGCAGTTCTACTTTGCTTATGGCTTCAGACAGAAATTTCTTGTTTGAGTCTTGTACCAAGAAGTTAATTAATATGAGAGATTAATTTAAGATGATCCAGTAAAGATAGAAAATGGAAAAATCAAACACTGGTATGAAAAAATTAGAAATGACTGATAATTGTCATGCAGAGCACAGTGTCACTGGGTGTCACAGCAACATATTTAAGTAAATTCACGTATACAGAAATATACTACAGTTACGGAAAAATCTGAAGTTATGGAAATCTTTCAGTTATGGAAAAATCTGAATCTGAAAGCATACACAACAGCTTTCTGAGTGATAAGAGCTGCATGCTTCAGGGCAGAGAGCAGTCCAGTAGTCTGAGAATAAAGAAAAACCTTCCCTCAGAGCTGTTTTTCACAATTTCCTACTGTGGGATATCTTACTCATCTGGTATTGGCCATATTCAGAATATTCAAGATGGCAGGTGCTCTGATCTGATGTAAAGTGTCTGCGTTTCAACTTCTAACCAAAAAATTAGAAGAGAGAACTGTCTTTTCTTTGTAAAGGAAGGGAAAGAAGGAAGTCACTGCCCTTAGTGGGTCATGGCATCCTACTGAATGCAGCAAAGGTTACTTTTAAAATTGTTCCCTGTAGATTTTTTTAGAAATTGCTTCTGGATAATTCTTATGCAAGAGCAGTTTTTGGAGTCTACCTTGTGTAAGGGAGAAATATAGAAGACTAAATTAATGATAGTATTAGTGATCAATGCATGCAGATAACGTTTGCTCCCCCAAAGTTTTGTTTTTTTTTTACAGGGTTATTGAATACTTTAGAATATCTGTTCTTATGCTACCTTTTGTTTTGGACAGAATTTTAAAGAACTACTTCCACTTATCTTGTGATTTTCAGTGTAGAAGTGACTGCTATCTAAATGTGACTTATGACTTTAAACTCTGTAAGGTACCTTCAAGTCAGGTACTCAAAAATTAAATTACGAGTTAAAAATTAAATCAGAAGTTCATATATCACTTAATTTAGGATTAAAATGAATTCCACCATTACAAATAAAGTAGAAGATTAAGTCCTGTGGGACAGTGTCTAGGAATGGTGAACAAGAAAGGCCTGATACCCGAATATTCAATTGCCTTTACTTCCATGTGCAGTGTGGAAGAAATAGACCTTTAGAAGGCTTCCAAGGTGTTATGTTTACTTTCTCATATTATCCAACTATGACATAATCATTATCAAAGGATCCATAATGTAATAATCTCTGTAGAAAGTGAATCTTCTGAAGATGCCCTTCAAATGCAAACTGAAGGTTGTTTAAAACATGCTTAATTTGTGTTTGTCCATGTGTAGGGAATTTATTGATCATCCAGTGTAACTAGTGGATCCAGTACTGAGGTAGGGGAGACTGGACAGGGTAGGGTAGGGAGATGGGAAGGAGAGTCATGGGATTATTGTGATGTGCTATTTGGCATATGCGAAGAAGGAGGGCTCAACACCAAATCTTTGTTGAAACCAAGCAGTACTTCTCCACATGCTCCTATAGTTTTTTTATTGTCTACTACAAATGCAAGTTAATCTTAATTCACAAGTCTCAGAATTCACTACTGAATTCTTCTGTCCTGTTTACCCATGGAAACAATACCTGTACAGTCCCTGTCTATGTCCTCTAGTTTTAGTGTTTTAGCTAATTCAACAGAAGATGGTGGAAAGAGGTGTCCAATGTAATTATGTTTCTACAAATTGTATGAAAATGGCCATTGAAAACAGATCCTACAAGTTCTAAAAAGTGGTAATAGAAACTTGTTAGACATCAGTTAATGTGTAGCCAAAAAAAAAAAAAAAAAAAAACTTTTAATGCCCTCATTGCTGGAAAGATTCAGTTGGAACTTGCACTGTAGAACTGCAAAGGCAGTCAACCTTTAATCTAAACAGACAAAATAAACCAAGCTTCATTAGTTCAAGCACACAAAACTATAATTGTTTAATAATGTCATTCTCAACATCTCATTTTTCAAACATAGAATCATTATTCTTACTCTGATACCTAAGGCTGAAAAATAATCTTAGAATCTTAAATGAACTTGGTTATCCAGTGCTGAAGTTTGTAGCACACTTTCAGAGATAGCTAAGAAATCTCAGTTTTCATGTTTTAGTAATTACAACCTAATTTGTCTGTTTCTCAAAAATCTGTTTTTTATAGACCAGAGAAACAAGTCTCTAAATTAGCAATTGAATCCTTTATTTGCTTCTCAGACTAGTACTTCATTCCCTCTTAAAACTCATTAATACCCCATCAACAGGAAAATGATTTTAAAATTCGAAGACTTTTCTTTCTGTTTTGTTCTTTGTTCCTTACCCATACACACAAATTCAATTACTGTCTCCGTGTAGATGATTTGCGAGTCCCTAATAAGATTTTTCTCTCCAAATTAAACTTGCGTAAATAAAATAAACATTCCACAGTGTAGGTATCTACTTGTCAAGGAGCTGCTCTTGCATTCCTCACAGTCAATGGAAATCTAGTTGGTAAGAGTTAGTGAAATTTATGGTGTTTGATGTTGTAGGAGGTAGTGAGTGATTATATCATTTTTGTTTGCTTGTTTTTCTCTTTCCTTCACTTACTAAACTGTCTGTATCTTAACCCACAAGTTTTCTCACTTTTGCTTTTCTGATTCTCTCCCCCATCCTTTGGAGGGACCAAGCAAGTGGCTTGGGGGTGCTTAGCTTGACCTTGTCAAGGCTGGTTGATTGTACCAGTAAGATTTCCACCAAAAGTAATAAGAGACTAGCTCAGGGGTAGCCACTGAGGATATAGACATGAAAATTTAGGCAAGGTATTTCCCAGCCATTATAACTGTGGCATTGTGGGTAATAAACCGTTCATGTTTAAAATAGTTAATAAGGCAGATTGTACTCTTTTCTTTACTGTATCTCATCCATTAACCTGTCACAGTAATGCCAAATTTCTGTTTGTGGCTTTTCCATATGACCTTGACTTCATCTATGTAGGCAAGAAGCATACTTTGATCAAATTGTGTCTGAATTTTTCTGAGTTTTCTTGCATGATAACATTAAGATGCATTATGATGTATTCTTTCCATGCAGCTAAATCTCATAAACCTGTCAAACTGATTTTCTGTAGCCTCCTGAACATGTGCTATAACCCATTCATATCTGTTCTGAATGCAGCTGCTTAGCTCATTTTCAGTCTGTGGTAACTTTTTATTGCACTAAACAAGTTATTCATCTTTACTTTCAAGGCCTTTCATAGGTGATCTTCCCTGGCATTATTTATTCATTACCAAGCTGTTGATACATCTCTGATTAATCCATTTTGCTAGCCTTCTTCATCCAATGTAATCTTTTCAAACAAATACCTTTTGTGCCCTCTCTTTGGATATAAAGTATACAATACATACTGCCTGATATATTGCATGCTCATCTCAATTTTTGCTTCTCTTTTTGATTTTGTATAGAATCTCTCTCTCTCTCTCTCTCTCTCTCCCCCCCTCTTTTTTTTTTTTTTTTTCTGCTTTCCTCTCAGAACTATGTGTACTGTCCACACAGTACACGGCCTCTAGAAGCCATGTAGTAAATGCATCAGTAAGTTTCTCTGACTGTTATGGTCTGCAAAAATGTAAATCTGAGTTTGTCTGAAAAAGGCTATGCAAATTTACCCTCTGTTATGCAGCTGAGTTCATAGCTGCAGAAATTATCCTTAATTATCTCCCATAATCTGTTTGAATACATATATTAGTGTGCATAACTTATTTAGATATGTCAGTTCTCTGTATAGTTAGGGGACGCAGATGTATCCAAAGTGTAAATCAGGGTACTTTGGTTAGGACACTACATAATGTGCAAGACAAGTTCTCTGATCAACAACTGAAGTTGTCTTACTTTTTCTAGAGGTAAATTCCTAATATAGGTACCTAATTTTATACAATATGAACCCTTCCCCCAAAACTTCTTCCAAGATCTTGATCTAGGTTAAGATAATTATAATCTTCGTCTGCAAGCTATTAATGACCAGAGAGAATTCTGCTTTGGCAAATATATGACTTAATTTATGTTTTGTGATTCACTGGGTGATGATAATACTTGCACTTTTCACTTTTCATTGTAGGATCTTGGAGATCTTTACACTGTCTAGTAATAGCATTTAGAGTAAAAAAAAAAAAAAAAGAGTTGCAGCACATGAACAAATAAGCATAAAATAACATGAATACATTGAGACTTAAAATCTAAAAATGAACAATTAAAATATAAGGATAAGGAGATATATCTCATCACATAACTCATATATGCATTAAATTAAATTTGCCTGTTGTAAAAGGGATCAGAACACAGTGCACAAAGGGATCCTTCACAAGTTTGTTTCCCTACAATATCTGTTGCTGCTACAAAAACTGAAGTTTTAAACTGAAGTATATCCATTAATAAATGAAGATAAGTGTTTATCTTAAAAACAAACAAACAAAAAGCACACAAAAAGGTATATCCATTAATAAATGAAGATAAGTGTTTATCTTAAAAACAAACAAACAGAAAGCACACAAAAATCTTCCACAAACCCTCACTGTATTTCTGATTCCATCTTTACATTGTTAAGTTCCTGATATTTGGCTGGATTCATAAGCATTTTGCTATTTGTTCTGAAACAAAGGTGTGACCATGTGCTATACTGCATATACTCAAAGGGTACCCATATGGAAGCATGTGGATACAAGACTTGGACTTTCATGTTTATTGGATTTGAGGTTACAGCAGTGTTCTGCTTTTATTTATTTTTTTTAAAGTATACTTTTTGTAGTCAGTGAGCACATGCATATACTTCATATAGAATTTATACGTAGTGTTATACATTAGCTGGCTTTCCTATGAGCTATCATGAGAAAGAAATGCTTTGGCTCAAATAGCTTTTGGTGTATTGTTTTTTTGGAGGGGTGGAGGGCCCTTGAGGCGTATTTCCTCCAAAAGTGAAATATGTAGATGGCATCTGATGAAATTAGGATTGTTATTCCTGCCAACTTCTTTTTTTCATTCTGCTAGCCCAATAATAACTCACCAAGGCTTGGTGTGTTTTGTATGTTTTAATTAAAGTTAATTTAATCTTGAGCTGGATTTATTGCTGAACAACTAATTCCTTAACACTAGCTGGAGACCTTGCTGTTAAAAAAAAATGGACTATACTGCCTTCATGCATTCCAGAACTGGTGCCCAGTGTTTTGGAAGGCACGATGCCAAATATATGTATATATATATATTTATATATATATATTTAGCTTTTCATGGAGGAACCTCAGCTGTCTTCTCAACTGTGATAGTTGCTGTTTCTTTTTGTTTGTTTGCTTCTTTTTTTTTCTTCCTCTTTTTTTTTTTTTTTTTTTTTCTTTTCAAGCTCTGACCATAAATGCAGACATAAATATACTCTGAGCAGACTAACTAGAGCTAATAATTTTATTAAGGAGTAGATCTGTCTTGTAAATATACATCTGGCATACAAATAGCATATGTAGATGAAATTGAATAAGCACATTTGGAAAGAGAGCCAAAAAATTTCCTAGAGAATGCATTGGAGAATCTGTGCAGTTCATAAATGATTTGTGGAAGAAAGTCTCCAGCTGAACTCTGGTATAGTTCTCCCTTACAAAGAATAATGATGTAAGCTGATAATGAAATGTAGCATATTAGTAAGTAAATGCAGGGCAATATTTCATATTTATACAACTTTCCAGCAGACGACTAAGGCATTGGTGCTGCTGTGAATGCACGATTTTCATTCCTAATGTCTGTTAAGATTCTTTCAAGTTGCACATGTGCTAATGCAGACCTGTCTGACAGACTACTAGAAATGTGAATTCAGCTTCTCAGACCTCTGAATCCTCTGGAGCCAGAGTACGGGTATACGTGTTAGTATGACTAGACAAGCTGTGCAATGTCCCATCCCTGCGCCTGGGACATACCTGAGCACCATGGACAGAGACTGACAAACCCAGGGAGTGTTGACTCCCTGAAGAAAAAAATGACTTCAACTATAAACTTCTAGGTCAGATAGATCAAGAAGACTGTTAGTGCTAAGATCCTTGACCATCATTTTGTCAAAATAGATGGTTTTCTTCATAGGTCTCATGAAGTTGGGTTCATCTTGGGTTAAGGCCTTTTATCAGTCAACAACTGGTCTTTATTACTCTACAGTGTTGATGCTACTTAAGACGCTACCTCATAGTTTAGTTCTCTGGTTATTCTTACTGAGGTGTAGAGGAGTTCTCCTGTAATCCCTTTTCAAAATACTTATTTCATTTTATTTTGGAGATGGCCAGGTTCTTCACGTGTTATGGCTGACCAGTGTATTATAGTAATTGGTCTAAATCTTTAATCTCTGTTTGTTTGTCAATAATATTTTTTTTTCTTTCTTTCCTGGATTTTCATGAAAATAAAAGAAAATGCTAGATTTTTTTCTATCTGTTTTTGGGTGTAAGTATGTAAAATTTTATGTACAGAAAGGTCAAGATATCTTGATTAGAGAATTCGTAAATGAGTCACACAGTCCACTTGTTTCTACTACTGAAATACTTGATTATCTTTTCTTTTGAACGTAAAAGATACAACTGTCAGTATCTGGAAATCTGCAAAGTGGAGAAGTAGAACAGTGTTTTCCCAAAAATATCTTTGACGTAATTCTCAGATGGCACATGGGGGAAAGATGCAGTTCAGATACTGTATGACTAATACAGTTGAGATACTCCAGTCTCTCTCTGTGGTTCACAGAGTCTCTCTGTGGTCTCTTCAGTCCACTCTGTGGACTGAAGGTGACAGTTGCTTGGGAAGGTGCTGCACTGAAGCATACCTGAAAAAGGAGAGAATGGTTGCTAACACTTGTGTGGACTCTGAAAGATTTATGGTAAATTTTGCAGAATCTATCCTCCCATTTTGCTGTGAAATTCTCCATTTTCCTTAGGCTCTGAATGGCAGATTGAGAAATGCTCTTTGTACCTTCTCTTCAAATAAGTTAGGCAGAAGGTAAAATCCATGTGTGTAGCCCCAGCAAATTATGCCATTAGGAAACAGGGATCTTGCAAGCATGAGCTGTATGTGTGCACCATCAAAGAACTGATACCAAGCTTTCCAATTTTTGAAGGAAAATTATATTATTTACAAAGGATCAATTTTTGTGTTAATAGCTCTTAACAAGCCAGTGCCAAATAATCTTCCAGGGATGTAGATTTGTGTTAAGAAATTGTTATGAAATATACATATTTTTTGTTAACTCAGTAAAAATTGTTAGCCTGGAGTTAGAAATTAAAGCCTTAGATATGAATCATTGGCTGTTTAATTTGTTGGTTTTCCAAGAGGGATCGATAGGAGACTCATTAAATGTGTTAATTCTACATTTCAGGACATCTAGAGGAAATGCTTTTCTTATTACATAATTCAGCATTGTGAAGGAGAGAAATTGACTTTTTCTGAAGCATCAGAGATTTTTCATGACTACAGATAGTGTTTTGAGAGGGATAAGATGTATTAGTGTTGTTTGGGGTTCCATAAACTTGATGTTTGGCTATCTTAATATAGTCTCCTTCAAGAAAAGAAAAGTTACAATAATAATTTTTACTTATATAGTAATATATGCTACAGTATGTAGCAAATGTATAGTTTTTCACAGTAAATAGTAAATGAAGAAAATTTTGAAACTCTTCAGATTAATTGTAGACTTGCTACTTTTTCTGCTTCTGGTTTGCATATCACATTTCTAAAAGAAATGGTATAGATATCCTCTGAACATACATATGTGTCACCAGCTTTTTTCCAAATGCAGAGAATTGTTAATTACTTCATCATACCATGATGATTCACAGTTCTTTTTATGGAAAATATTTTTTTATTGCTGTGACTGTGGTTTTGGCTCTAGCCTAATTAGGAGAAACTATCAAATTAGCAAACTGACAGACCTTTATCCTGTGGTAGGCCTTATTTCTATTTGTATCAAGCTTGTTATTTGATAGTTATCTGCATTTGACAGCTACCAAGAGTGGTGCCACATCTCTTGCTTTTCAGTGTGGCAAGCTGTGATTGTTATGCATCTGGTGCTAGCCAAAGAGCATGGTTTTCAATGAAACTGTGTTGCACAATGTTATCTTATGATAAGGAGTTAGTTAAAGCAAAGAACCACAATATTAATGTACTGTATTTGAACTTATTGTTGTTTGCATTTCTTTCCATGGAATTTATATTCTTATATGAGAACCTTAATGTCACTGCCATTGAGGCTTCTCCACATTACCACTGAAGATTACATGGGATCCTTGTTTTATGATATATTTCTTCTGAGTATTATTACTGTTTGGAATGAAAAAAATTAAAATAATGTTTCTTGTCTTTTGACTAGTTCTTGAGCATATGGAATGCATTGTAGCGAAGTTTAATATGAAAATTAATGAAGTGAGCTGAAATATACTACTGCTTATATCTTTAAAATGTATTTGAACTTTTAGAACATTATATGTCTTACCAGAAAGCCTGAAGTCTTTACTAATTCTGTTTTATAATGCCCCTCTGCTCTTACACACAATTGACACATTTCAGTAACAGGAACAAAAACCCAACAGAGTCAGGACTGGAAACAAAGACTGGTAATTTTAGCTCTGTCTTAACTGCCATGACCTCACCATGAAAAGAATGAGCCACCACTTCTAGAAACTTAATACAAGAAGACTGTGAAAGGTCCACAAGTGAAAAGACAAAAACAAGGGCCAGATTTATGTTCAGATTATCTGCCTATAGATGAGATGTATTTCTCAGCAGTAAGTCTGTGAGCAAAGCAAAATTCCTTCATGGATCCTGCGGGTTTGCTGGTCTGGGTAGCCCCTTTGACAGTTTTACAAAACTTGTCTGAAAGAGTTCAGGTTGTGCCTCTCAATTCTTCTGTGCCCTGTTCAGAGAGCTGAAATGAGAAGCTGATGCAGTTTTTGTGTTGCTTCTTGTGCTCTACACACAGCTTGTACAGCTTATGCTGGATCAAATGCATTCTGGCCATAATTGTCAAAAGTTTCAATTGTCATAACGTCCTAGGAAACACATAAAAATGTAAGCACATGTAGAGAGGCCATAATTGGCTTTTACAGTCAGATGACAACAGAATACTTTGTGGTAGCTGAATTTTTGTTTTCCTTTTAAATACTGAGAGGAAGAACAATGTATGCAGTTCTTAATCCTGCATTAATTGGAAATATCAAATAGGAAAAAGTTAGTGGTCCCTCTTCTGGAAGAATTTTAGCTTAGCTTGTGGTATATTACTGTAACCTCTAGTTTTGTTTTGTACAACTTCTAAGGTAACCTCCTCTTGAACTGAATTATAAAGTTTCTTAGGGTGAAAACTTATTAAATACTAACCATTTCCTTTTATGAGGAAAACTCTTCAGTTCCTTTTAGAAGGAAAGCTTCTAGGTCCAAAATTCTAACAATTAAATTCTAATGTTAAATATTATAAGACTTTAATCTGCTTTCTGCAAAAATGGACATTATTTTAAAACTTCTTTTTCAAAATTGTTCCTTTTTCCTAATGAAGAAGGAGTTTATGTGCTTCCCTTGTAATCACTGATGGAGACCAAACACTTAATGCCAGACAGAGAGCATATGAAAGAACTAACAACTCCTTTGATTCATAGATGTGAACCACCTCTCTGTCCCAGACTATGCACGGTCTCTCTCCCAGAACACACACACACATATCTATACGAAAGCTTAGACTGGACTCTCACATTGAAGGTGGACTTCAGAAAGGCACCTTGTGTGTTGCACAAGCCAGTCCTGTGTCCCTACTGCAAGATGTGGTATCCAACAAGATTTACAGAGGATCTCTGCCAAGCAATTTCACCTAATCTTAGTTTCTAGAAGGAAAAACAGTGAAATGACAGTATAGGCTGTTGCTCTGAAGCATAGTCTGAGGAGTCTCTCTGCTGCCTTGTAAGAAGCCAATGTAGACTTGTTTTCTGTCTTGGGTATCTGAAACTGAACAGCAACCACAGCTGCTGCTCTGCAGATATATCTCTGCTAAAAGAGGCATATTGGGAGACTTTCTAAGAGAAAGATGGACATTGTCCTCTATAGCCAAGCAATGAAGGTAACTAGTAACCTGTAAAGTTAAATCCTAACCAATTCAGTTCATTTTCTATTTCAATATAAAAATCAAATATTTTCTGTGTTTCTGGACCCACAGCTTTACATGATGGGAAAAAAAAAGTTAATATCTGAAGGATTAAAAAAAAACCAGGCACCTGAAAACAATGAACTCTGGAATATTTTTTTGTTGTTAAAAAAAAAAAAAAAATGAAGAAAGCAGACTGAAAGGGCTCCATCCAAACCAAAATTATAGGTTTTGAACTGCTTGTAAGAAATAACCATCTGACTGCCTGGAGCCCTGGCAGTTTCAAACCCTTGTTTGTTGGAATAGGGGGTGGAATGGTACTGCCTCCTCCTGTGAGAGTTTTCTATTAAAAGAGTTTGGAAACCTTATCGAGACAACCTGGAAAAACAGTAGCTGAGGCCATAAATCATATCCGTGACCTATTTGTTTCTGTTAGTGATGACGATGCAAAAGAAAGTGTGAAAACTTTGATGACAGACAATAGATGAAAAACCTTTCTCATTTCTTCCTGATCCTTGTTGTAAAGCTCTCTTTGCAACGGCTTATGGTCTAGATTTTTGTAAATGAAGGTGTTTCTTTTCCTGCTCTTAATAAAATCATAGACATTTCCTCATTAAAAAAAAAAAAAAACAACGCAGAATAGTTTTTATTTTACCTTCATGCAAAGAAGTAATTTCATTTAACTTTCCATAGGGCTGGCCTTTGCTGTTCTATCTTCAGTCCATCCAGTTTTCGGTTTATACGGCTCTTTCTTCCCTGCCATTATTTATGCCATATTTGGAATGGGTCGTCATGTTGCGACAGGTAAGTGTCTATTTGCTAAAACATTTTCTGAAATAAGGAACTGATAATTGAAATAAAAGTATGTCATGAGATCAATGGAAGGAAAATAATTTAAAGACTAAACAGAAATATATATATATTTCTTCTTTTTATGACTATTTCTTTTTTTCCAGTTTACACAATGTTGAATTACCCAGACACCAGGAGATCCACCTCTTCCTTAAATGAGGTTTCACCTAGTTCAACAGGGACAAGCATGAGGAAGTGGTAGCCCAGAAGTACCAGACTCCTGACATCAGCAGAGCTTCATATAAGTCTAGTCCTGAAAGTCCTAGTCCTGGACAAGCAGCGTGCACTCCATGTTATATGGCATCCCGTATTGCTCCAACTAATGTATGCTTGTGGGACCAGTGACTGGATCTGAAATCATTAATAAAGCTCTTTTTTAAAACCCATTAGAAATATCTCTATCTGTATATCTCTATATACAATACAAGACAAAGTGCATCTGAATTATATCAGTGTCTTTAGGTTTTGCAACATGGACAAAGAAATAATTTGGTAAATTCTGTTTACCTTTTAGGGGAAAAGCCATCAATGTTAAATTTGGCTGACTAGTAATTCTTATGCCAGGCATTCTAATATTCAGTTAAATTATTTAAAATTTCTGAACAGCTAAACAATATTTTAGAGGAGGAGGAAAGCCAGAAGTTTGTTTTCCCTAAATGTGCAGAAAGTTTTTGAGCCTTCTGATGTCTGAGAAAGAGCTGTGGATGCCAATATCAACTTGAAGCTGTAATGAATGTTGGAATGCACTCTGCTGATTTAAGAAATATTTTTTAAAGTGAAAATTTAGAATTTGGAAAATAATGTTGCTACTTGAGTAGAGATAGACTAGTATACTTTCTATACTAGTATACTAGTATACTTTTTTTTTTTAATATATTAAAACATGAATCTATAATGAAAAGTTGTTAAAAAACAATAATTTGGCAATGGATTGTCAGCTGTTTGTTATTGTGAAGTTATTAGGAAGATAAGAAAGTCTCATATGATCATATGTAGGAAAGTGGATAAAACAGTATCTGGTTGACCTAAATTCTACTAATGAAAACAGATGAGGCAACAAGTAAGTGCAAGCAGATAAGGCTGATCTTTTATCCTTGGGACGGAATAGCATTCAAAAAGTGATTTGCTGAGAGTTCCTCAGTTCTATGGCTGAGAATTCCTGCACAATCCCTTTTGTGGAAACCTGGAAACCTGTTCAGATGTCTTCCAGACAAATTTATTATTATTATTATTATAAATAAACTTGTGTGATATATGTTGTTGAACCTTTCAGTAGAAATGTCTCATGTACTTATCCCATCAGCCACAGTTAAGTAATTGTGGCAAGCAGGCTGAATTGGAGCAATACTGTCTCTCTCAGAACTCCAAATGCTCTGTAATTGCTCTTGTACATAGCTGAAAATCTCCTCTCCTAACAGCAGCTTCTACAATATCAATGGGGCTCTCTATATGTGCACAGGCTGCAAGAATGTCCTTTGTTAGTTAAATCACTTATGTTAGCAGGAAATAGGAAATTTCATCAATGGCCATGTTCTGTCAACTTTTACTTGAAATATCACTTCTATGACATTGTTGATCTAATTTGAAAGATTATTTACCTAAATAACAAATCCCTACATGTTTTTTCTTGTCTGCTCTTGATAGAAGTGATTTTGAAGGATCTTCTGTTAGCATCTTTATCTGTGATAGGAAGGCCATGCAATATAGTAGGTCAGATGTACACAGGAATCAGGAAGGCTAAAAAAATGAATTTGAAGACTGCTGTGGATAAGATGATCAAACTGGTAGTTAAAAGATCTTTAAATACATCAAAGTGAGGAAGACAGGAAGGAAACTGTTGTGACACTTTTCTGACAAAGATATAAATGGGACATTCTATAATAAGGTCACAAGACCATTGAACTGCCAGAAGGGCTCTGGAGGGAATCCTGGAAACTGTATTTCTCCCCTATTATTACAGACTACGGTAAAAAATAAGATCACTGAAAGTTACGTATGATCAGAGTTTGCTGGAAAGGTGTTAATGTGACTTCTACGTAGGAAAATCCCATCTCACTAACCTCCTAGAGTTCTATAGGAGAGTTAGTAAGCACATAACAAAAAGAAATACTTTGAATGTAAGATATCAGAATGGTCAAACAGCTGCTGATAAGGTTGCACACCAAAGATTATTAAAGAAACTAAATTGCCCTTGTGATAGAAGAAAAGTTATTTTATTAATTATTAGCTGGTTGGAAGATAAGAAGACAAAGATAAGACTCAATGGTAATTTTTCAGGGTGGAGGAGTCCTAGTAGGGTCCCAAAGAACTTGTGATGGGAGTTTTACTATATCGAGGCCAAGGTGATGGCAGAACTGTACTCACCAGGTTCTGTACAAATAGGGAAGAATAAGAATAATGAGAGCTCAATGAAACTGGTGAGATCACTTTAAAAGAAAGTATAGAATAAAGAGAATACTATGGCAGATGTTGAGCCTCTGGAACCTGCTCCCAGAGGACATTGTGGAGGAAGAAAATACAAGCAGGTTCAAACAGAAGATTCAACAAATTCATGAATGGTAGTCCATAAGGAAAATCTAAAATGACCAAATAAGGATGTACCTCAATACAACAGCTATGGATGCTGTGGTTTATGAGGGGAATAGACTGCAGAAAGTGGCCAGGCTCGTGTACTTTCCTTGAGTAATACCTCTGATTTCCACAGCTGGAGTTGGAGTACTGGGCCAGATGGGCCACTGAGGGGCACTGACATAGCTGGGCGTTTCCTGTGCTATAGGAGCTCCATGTGATATATTTGTCCTTTAAAATATTGGATTATCATCCTTCTTTATCTATGTTTTGTTAAACTTGCTTTACCTCTCTAAGAAAAGTTGTGAGTTTTTTTGTTTTGTTTTGTTTTGTTTTCTTTCCTAACCTGCCTCCAGTGCAGATTATTTCTTGATTTTTATTTTTAAACATACACATCTGATAACTGTATTGGGCTAATGATTAGGTATGTAGTATGATTTAATTACCCTAGAAATTTGAATAGTGAACATTTGGGACCTTTAGACAAAAAATATTTCATCACACACATGGTAAGTCAAAAACATCTGTAGTACCTTCAAATAATTGTGAATAATTATGTTTCAACCTCTTTTATTAATATGTCTACATAAATATTCTCATGAAAAGTTTGCATTTAATTTAGATATCTAAATGGTATTTTACATGAAGAAATTTGTAATATGTGAAAATATTATCTTAGAAATTATTGTTAGGATTGCACAAAATGACACTCACTCAAAATGGCCAAGTATTGAAAAAGTGATCATTAGTGATGAGCACACATATACAATCATTGGTAACTTTTTTTTTTTATTATTTTTATTGTATTATTTTTTTTTTTAGGAACGTTTGCTTTGACTTCCTTAATATCTGCCAATGCAGTTGAACGTCTTGTTCCCTCAGCTGGCACTAATTTCACTGCAAACAATAATTCAGGAGTCTTGGGCCTATCAGAATTTGAAATGCAGAGGATTGGAGTTGCAGCTGCAGTTTCATTTCTGGGAGGAATCATTCAGGTAAATGGTGAACATACATTCTGTATGCTGCTGATGTTTGGCATTTGTGACAACTCTGACTTTTATAATATACTTTTTTCACTTCTCCAAGAAAAACTGATCATGGGTCTGGTCTAACGTTCATGAATGTGCTTTAAGAATTTGCTGTTTGAGATGCAGTAATTATTTGTATACATGCTCCTAGGGTGTTGTAATGTGAAGTAAAACCACATTCCATCAGCTCTAATATAACATTCAGTTGCTGTTGGTGTTCCCTTTCCTTCTCCTTCAGAAACAAAACATGAATCAGCTCTCTGGTAAGCACTGACATATTCCTGAGGTTTTCTATTGCTTTTGGCCTGAAGAGAAATACTATACAATATTCAATAATTAAAAACAGTAGGGGAAACATCTTTAAATTCTCTTTAGAGTTCATACACCCATCATTAAAGCAAAATAAATTAGTGAAACAGATGTCTTCAAATGATTCTCCAAAGCTTATTCAAATGATCAGAGGTCTTTTAAATTTTTTCTCTTTTCCTATTTTCACCACAAGCACTGAATTCATTTATCCATTGCCAGTTGCTTAGGTCTTCAAAGAAGGCTTCCATCTTTCCTTGTAAATATTAAAATGGACGAAATGTTCCAGCACTTGACATGCAACACCTCCTGGTACCTCACTTCCTGGAAGAAATCCAGATCCATACACTTGGTTCTTTGGTTCCCTCTACCATGCAAAGGATGAGCTAAGGAGCCCACATTGGCATCTCCAGTGGCTTGGAACTTGGAAGGAACTGAGGCATAGGCATATGCTAGTTGGTAGGGAGTATCAAGAAGTGTGGCCATTCCTGCTTTTTTTTTTTTTAAAAAAAATATATATATATTTATTTATTTTTTATGTTTGTTGGCGGTGGTTTTGTTTTCTTTTATTGGATACAGACTTATAACTTGAGTTTACCATATGAGGGAACCCCCAGAGACAACATGTAGATTAGACCTGGTGCAGATAACATCACACCTTTCCTAGAGAGGCTGTGTAGTCTCCCTCCTTGGAAATCTTTAACAGCTGTGTGGGCATGGTCCTGGGCAAGCAGCTCTAGGTGGCTCTGTTTGAGCAGAAGTTTTGGACCAGGTGACATTCAGAGGTCCCTTCCAACCTCAACCATTCTGTGATTCACTGTGAACCACTCTGTGATTGTGCCTGGCTTCTGTATGTGCACCAATGAGTGTAACACACCACTGCATTGTGTGTAGAGTGCTTGTAACAGCTAAAAGTCCTTTGAGCATACACATTGGTACTGCTGTGCTCAGAGAATATCAGTCTCTTATGTCATCCCCACTTGTGTGTTAAAATGCCAAAATGCCTAAAGTGGGAAGTTGCCTGCATTTGATCTAAGTTTAAAATCCAATGCAGAAAAATTTTACTTAGCTGCTGCAGAATCCCATTAGGTGTGTAAATCCTCTAGACCTCTTCCTCTTTCATTTTGAAAAGTTCTTCTTTATTCATATGCTTTAAACTGCCCCAGCTGACTTATCTTAGCCTCTATCGTATTTAAGCCTGACTGGAATGAGAAGAACTGGAAAATCCTTTGCTCGAGTCTTCAGAGTGAGTCTGGGAGGGAGCTGTGCCAAGTGTGTGGGCAATTCTCCCAGATCAGTAAGGTTGTTTTTATTACAGCCCTACTAATAGAGTTGGTGCTTGCTGTGCTGCCACTAGTGCTTCATGCAAGTGTAATGGTGAGAGCATTTACCTGGGACACAGAGAACAGATTAAAATATGCATTTCCCATATCCCAGAGGACTGCCTAGAGGCTGCTCATCACAGACATTCAGGTGGAAGTCCAGATAAAAACTGTGATTAAATTTTGCCATCATCTTAGGTGCTGTGAATTGTGAGAATACTCATTTCTCATTTTGATTCCAGTCTCCTGGCTAGCAGTTGCTGCAGTTATCAGATAAGGAGACAAGGTGAATCTTGCTGGTAGTGGAGAGCTCCATCAATGACCTGTGTCATCTTCTGATCAGAGTAAATAAAAAATTAATGAATCATATGGAATAGGTGTTGTATTCTGGTATGAGAAGATTAATATGACGTTTTGGAGCAATAGATTTCCACTGAGGACATCCTGAACTGCAAAAGGAAAAAAAGTGGAATCGTCACTGTTGTTGGGATGGTACTTATCTAGGAAAGGAGCAAACCTTCATTTTGTTGTCTTCTCATAAAGCTGTTTTTTTACATTGAAACGCAGTGTTCTAACCAGTCCCTAATTACATGGGGGGACATAATTACATAATTACATTACATTAAGGAAACTACAATAAATGGCTGATGCTGTGACTATTCCATACTATGGACATTTTCCACACAAAGGATGAACTGTCCCTCTCCAAAACATCATGTTCCTTCTTAGAAAGAGTATGTAAAGACTTGAACTTGGCCAGGAAAATGATTTGACACTATTTTTCAGCTACTATATCTAAAAAGCATTAAAAACAACTTTTATAATTGGTTGCTGATGAGCAGTATTGGAAAGAAAAAAAGGTTTCTGCTTATCCAGAAAACATATTAATGTGACCTGCTATAAGTTTGTTTAATAAGGAAGGAGCACCTTTGAACATGAAGCATGTTTTTGAAAAGCTAATATTCTTATCCAATACTTTGCTTCCCTGTGGAGAAAATTATGTTGCTCTATTCTATGTAATACGTAGTTCGTTCTGAAACCAAACATAAATCTTTATTATACAGTGGTAATCAGGAAAAGAGCTCATTTTCCTTTTACAATGGAAAGATTTGGTTAATGACTTTCTGCAGGCTGATATTCTGCATCTTAGAAAGGACGGCTAGGATGGATGGGAGTTCTGGTTCCCACAATGACAACACAGCACAGCATGCTATGTGTTAGTCTAGACCACAGAAGGAAGTCTTCAGGTCTTGGAATGAGGAAAGCTCATTCCACACACCACCAGAAGCTACAAAATACTTTAAACTCAACTATAATGAACTTAAGAGCAGTAGTTCTAGGAAGAAATTCTTTACTCAAAGGTTGGTGAGGCAGCCTCTGCCAGTGCCCAGAGAAGCTGGCAGCCTCTGCCAGTGCCCCATCCCTGGAGGTGTTCAAGGCCAGGCTGGATCTGGTCTGGTGGGAGGTGTCCCTGCCCATGACAGGGGGTTGGAACTGGGTGGGCTTTAAGGTCCCTTCCAACCTGAACCATTCTATGACTATAAATCAAAAGAACAAAAGACACCAATTATGTCTATTTTAACAGGCCAAAAAGAACTTTAAACTGGTGACTCAGTGAAGCTGAACTGTCTGTGTCATATTGGTCTCCAGAAGTTCCCAAGATATCTTCACTTTTGCAACCTTTGATTTTGAGATAATCTACAGAAAATACCAAATGAAAGTTTCACAGTCTGTACTGTTTCCTTACAAGAGATATTCCCTGTGCTTGAACTCATCTTCTTAGCCCAGGCAGCAAATGATTCAAAAGAGTACCACCACTTCTAGTTCTGTGTAATGTTCAAAAAAGAATCATCTCCTTCCAGAACACGGAGTTTGGAGGGTTTTAAAATGTTCTCCAAAACTGAATTCATTTAACAGGTAGCACATTATCAGACTCCATTACTTTGGACAGAAAGTTTGAGATTAGTGATTTCCAAGAAGCCTGTTATGCGTGAAAAATTCTTACTGGCCATAAAGTTAAAATGACTACACAATGAGAGTGGAATTTTAACAATAATAAACTGAGCTTGTTGTCATGGGAAGTAAGTATTGAAAGTGGACAAGAACCAAAAGTGCTTGAATTAATGAACATAGAGGAGTTTGCTTTCTGCAATTACTCATATCTCTTCTCCTTGCTAAATCCCCATCTTTTTCTACTACTCTACCACTTCTGTTTAATCACTTGGTTTCATAATTTTTTTCTGTGATTTTTTTTTTTTTTATTATTTTTTTCTGTAATGTGCATTAACTCAAGACTGCTTTCCCTCACTCTCTCCTGGGTATTTTCCCTTTCCCTGACAGCTCCTTCTGATTTCATATGCATGAATTTTATCAAGAATTTATACTAATGAAAGCAAAATTAATCTCAAGATTAATGAAAAAGACACAGAAAGAAACTAGAAAAAGACACAGAAAAACTAGAAAGAAAAATAAACTTTTTTTTTTTTTTTTTTTTTAAACTCATATTACTCTCTCTTTGAATTACTCCCTCATCTCCTAGGAACTAAATTTTGAAAAAGGAAAAATTCTGGAGAAAATCCTAAACTATGTGAAAATTTTATTCTTTTTACAGTTTAAGAAAAACCCATTATTAGTACAAATAACAAAAAGAGAAACATATTTGCTTTTGGCAGTATTTTGTATTTTATTATTTGCTATTCTGACGCTTCACAGTCAGTTTTCTCTGTAATTTTTGTGCATCAACAGGGAACAAAAATCATACAGTACACCAGAAAAGACTAGGAACCCACAAAAGTTAGCATCATGACAGTAATGAAGATAAAGTAGATTACTATAAATTTTAAATTAGTAGATTACTCTAAATATTAAACTCTGCATTTTGATTATTGCTCAGTGGGTAAAAGATTTTATGACATAACATAATGTGCTGTAATTGTGCACTGTCACATTAGCTTACTCTCACATGGTGTTTATCCAAAAAGCACTGTTAGCCAAGCTAAGGACTGTGTCTGTCCTCCAGCAGAGAAGGTTAACTTGAGACTTGATCTATGCCTGTATAAATGCTAAAAATACAAAATATATACATCACAAGAAAACTTACATGAAAAGGGTTTTGGGAAGTTGATTGTTTGGGGAAGTTGTTTTCCAAACAATGTTTTGCCTCCTCTCCATCTAAGCTGTTCTGTACATTACTAATGTTACAAGGACAACAGGAATTTGACATGCCAGCTTATGCTGAAAATTGCATCCTTCTATTCAGATGTTTTCTCTTCTGGTTGTTTCATGGATGCACACTTAATTAATTTAGCTATAAAGTGAATAAAGAGCAGGATGTACACGCTGATGAAGAGTTGCCATTTTTTCTGGAAGTCCTGAGTTACCTTCTACAATAAGAGACTGATGATCAGCATAGGCAGGTGCTTGTTGTTTCATTGAGCGGCTACAGAAATTGCCCATCTGAAACCATAGGCCAGATTTGTATTTATTTTATATAACCCATAGTTATACACAAACAATAAGAAGTATGCTTTAAATGTGACTAACCTTTTAGTTTCTACCTGTGAAGTAGAGTCACATGGCCTCAAAATGCTGAAAAATTAAAAAAAAAAAAAAGTAAATGTGTATGAGATGCAGAATTTATTTTCTGTAATCATAAATCTCTGTAATTCACTGTAGTAATAATAACTTTATCTGAAATATTAGTATTATTTAATATTTCTCAGTGATATTAGTTATTTCACTGAACTGCCTCTGTGGTTTTGATTTTGATTAAATAAATATCCATCTCATCCTCTGGAAAATAAAATATAATACGTTTAGAAATTTCACATCAGTACAATACAAACTGATCTTAGGAAACAAAGAAAAACTCACTAGGGGAGGGAAAATTTATTCCTTATTGAACTTTGCTACTGCGAACAATATTTTAAATATCTGAATAGGCACACTATTGGAACAAACAGATAAACAAAATATTTGAAGTTAGTAATTATTGGTTTCAGACATGACTAACTAAATTACTACTCACTGACAGTATAACAGTAATTATCTTTATTGGGGTCCAATCTGGAATGGCAATCAATGTTCTGATTTTTTGTAGTACTGAGCAGTTCTACTATTAGTTGGAAATAGAGAAAATTATCCTCATATTTCATCTCTTGAAGGAATTAGGAAATTGCTCACTAGAGGTTTTTATGTTAAATAAAAACCGCTCAGTTTTTGTTTTGTGTGTGTTTTATTATTTTATTTATTTATTTATTTATTGGTGAGCTTTTATACTTGTAGCTCGCTGCATACAGGTGAGATTCATGGTGAAAAAGCACATGGTGGTCATGTGTAAGGAATAGTAACATTTAAAAAGGATTGTTTTAACCTCAAAACTACAACAAAAACAAATATAAAGGAGACTGATGTGTTCTGAAGTGACTATTTAATATGGTAAACACAAAATAATCCTCATGGAAAGTATTGTCATAAACAATTCTGAGCAGAGTCGTTTAACTTTTCATGCAGAACAACAAATGCAAAAGGATATAAAAGTAAATAATAATAATAATAATAATAATACTTTTTGATCTAATGAGGCTGCAGAACTGACTGTAAGGGGGATAATTTAAATATAATTTAATGTAATCCAGCAAAGTATTGCATGTTATGCAAACCACAGTAGCATCTGTAAGTCAGTAACAACCTTGGTCAAAGAAATAAACTCTGTCAAATCTCATTCTTTAAAGAAAATAAGTGATTGCAGTCTGGGATAAAAGGAGATAATATAGTAGGACACTTAATACTTTGGGGTTTTGCACTATATTTGTATGAAGAATCTACAATAGTTGTAAACAGATTCCCAGATTAGAGAGGAATTCTATGATCCTATCCATGCACTCTGAAATAACTTCTGTAAAAGTTTCAGGGCAGCTGAAATTATCTTCAAGATCAAATACATGTATAACTGAGCCAAAGTCTACTTTTTTTTTTTTTTTTTTATTTTTTTTTATTTTTTTCCTAGAGGAGAAATCTAGTTTGAATATAGGATTGTGTTTATGAAATTAGATGTTGATTTTCCTTCCTGTTTTAAGATTTCTGATTTTATACAGATATTCTATTTTAAGTTAGTTCAAGTATTGCCCAAGTACATAGGAAGTAGATTTTTAAAGTCTTTAAAATACCTTGCTTTTACTATAATTGTATAGATTTTGTTGAAACAGCACATGAAACCATATAAACTTCTCTGGTTTTCTGTAAAGAAGAAAATATTTTTGTACCCTCCATCATCTAAAGCAAATTCTGTATCTCTTACCTGAATAGCTGCAAAACCAGAAACCTCTGCATTTGAAGTTGATGTAACTATGGATTGGTCATACATGAAATATTTGATATTGTAGCATGAGAGCACCAAGTATTATGATATATCAGACAATATGCTCAGGGTCAGTAGGATATCAGGTGGCTAAAATTCTGACAGAGGAGCTAAGATAATGTGTGACTGTGTGGAATAGGGACACTGGTGGCACAGTGTCCTGGGGCAGGGCAGAGCCCTCTAAGTCTCAGTGTAAGCCTCATGTCCCTGCAGTTTTAGCACCCAATAAATTTGGTAGCTATTGACATTACTGACATTGGGAATCATGCTATCGACAAGTTGGCATTGGTTAGGTGGACCACAACCCTTTGCCTACTCAGTATGACTATCAGAGGAGCAGGAATGAGTCAGTACCACACTTATTCAGCTGATGTTTTTATAGTATTTGTTTTTCTCCCATATTTGAGTAACAGAGAATAATAAGCGTCACATGAAGACAGCTTCTCTGAGTTGTCTTACATTACTAAACTAAAGCTAGAATCTGGTAAACCAGTGATGTGAATGAAATAATGCAGATGAACCAGTGAGTTCAGTTTTAAGTTCAGTTCATCCTTCAAAGGACTTGTGTGTTCTATTCTCAATTGTCTTACAGTTTATTAAAAGGACTCTCACTGCCCTATCACCAGGAAGCTGCACTTTATTACTCTTACTGATGCACATACCTTTGCTTTCCAGGTAGCAATGTTTATGCTGCAGTTGGGCAGTGCCACCTTCTTGTTAACAGAACCAGTGATCAGCGCAATGACAACAGGAGCAGCGACACATGTGGTGACTTCACAAGTGAAGTACTTGCTGGGAATGAAAATGCCATATATATCAGGACCACTAGGATTTTTTCATGTGAGTTCTGTAAATGAGATAGGTTATTTCATTAGCTAAAATTTTCTTAACACACTATGTGTTGTTTTTTCTTTTTTTCTTTTTTTTTTTTCTTTATATATATGTGCAGAATTAGAGATGCATGTGTGAATGAAGAAAAAGTAACACTAAAAAGTTTTTTTCACTACTTCTGTTTGTAGAAACAGATTAGGAAAGCTTGATGAAGAGTTAGCAGGACTGGTCATATTTTGAAAGGGTACAATAACCAATTTACAATATAAACATATTATAGCATCAATATTTCCTTTCATTAACATGAGAAATTACAGATTTTATACACTTACAGGGAGGGTTAACTCCTGCATGATCAGCTTCTGAGAGAGAACACTATATATTTCAAATGTCATTATTTTCTTATTATTTTCTTCATATTTTGCTCAATGTAACACAACCATCATTGTGGTAAAAAGAATGTGACTTGTGATTTGTGGATCTATTATGCAAAAAATTACCCTACATATGTTACATGTTACTTTATGACTTTTTTTTTTTTTTTTTTTTTTTTTTTTCCGGAAGTACATCAAGTATACAGCTTCAAGGTAGCTTTTATAAAGTGCATATAACCTTTTATATATTATCATGGTGTCTCCCTTTGGAAAGTAGACATTGATGGCTGAAAATTTTAAGGATTTCAATGCTGTGTGATTTTACTGCACAAAAGATCTGAGGTTGATTCTTTAAGTTAACTTACTCTAGCAAACTGAGTTTAGGTGTTGTGAGTATAATATCTTGTCTGAAGAATTAGTAGTATTATAATAATATCTGTCAAAATGATAATTTACTTATAGCAAAATTATATTTACTAGCTGAGTAGATATTTACTTTGAACTGATAGTAATTATGATTTGGTTACCAGATGAGGGAGGAGGTGAGGTTTATTTTAGTTAGCTACTAAATTAGGACACCTTATTTAAAAAGATTGACCACAGTTTCTTGCATTGCTCATCTCTTCATTTTCTCCTGTTAGTTTGGGAACTTAGTTAATTCAGATTATGTAGTTAAAAGAAAAAAAATATTCATTTCAGAATGTTGTAACATTTGGTAACATTTTATTTAGATAATACATCAGTAAGTTTTTCTACAGGAACTATTTATTAATGAGAATTAGGGACATATAATAAAGGCAAGTAAATATATCTTGTAAGAACATAAGTCAAAATGTCATAGTCATTTTTATGAGTAGTTGGTTGGCCTGTAAGGCTATTACAAATGATTCACCATATATTAAAAAAAAATGTTTATTCTTTAAAAGCCTTTTCATAAATACTTCTTAATATAAAATGAGAGCAGCTTTTTTTTTTTTTTTTTTTTTTTCTCATGATATTTCCATGGTGACTCTACTTACATATAGGCATATTACCATCTTGTAGAGATGACTAGTGTTAAGTACCACAGCCAAGACATAATCAAAACATACATTATGAGCAATAATAAAGAACAGAAGTAACACAAGAAAATATTTCCACGTTGGTGTGCTGATGATATCATAAGTGAGGTAATTCAAATGCTTTGAAAGAAATCTATTCCCTTATCCCTTATATTTTTTAACGTGTTTGAAACAAGGTCTTTGCCCTTCATTTCACTTTCGAACCCCTTTGAGCATTTTCCAAATAATTTTTTTAAGGTTTTCAATTGCTCGATAGAATCATGTAAAAACAAATCAACAACAACAACAACAAAACTCTACAACTTAATAACAAATGACAAAGCCTTCATATATAAAAGGGACAATTTTACCATAAAAGTATTTTTAAATGCTTCTGGTATCTGTTTAGACTTATGGATTGCTTCAAGAAACTCTGGTATCTCAGTCAACAGCACTGAATTTGGCAGTGTGTTTCTGTACATGTTCTTTACTCGAAATTCATGAAACCCCAAAGACTGGTATTTTTGCATTTTATTTGTATTTTTTTCCTTTCTCCACTCCAGATCACCTCCCACTCACAAAGCCCATTGTTTTGCTTCAGGCAGCCTTTGGGTTGGCAAAGCAAGAATAAGAATATTTAATAAAGTGTGATAGGAGAGTTGAAAGTAAAACAAGCCAGTGAAATATATTTTACAGTGAGTGAGATCACGAATAAATATGTAAAAATGAACATTGTATATGGAGAACAAATCTACTACACTGGCATTGAGCCTATGGGATTGTTGTGTTTACACATAGCTTATGTAATGTATTACATTTAATTTTCCCTGTATATGATTTGTAACACTGCAATTGAGCTGCACATTGCAGTGTCAATAGAGATTTTACAAAACGGAATGGCCAGGTGAATGTGAGAAAGACAAATGGTGAGACAGCGCTACATGTGTAGTCTAAATTTCACAAGGGACAAGAAGAAAACTATCAACAAGTTTTACTTAGTCTCCGAAAACAGAAAGACATATCTATATTTGCCCTTCATCCTTGTGTAGATATGTTTATCCTACCACAAGGTTGTGAGAAAATGCAGCACTACAAAGTGATCTCCTGTGATGTGACAAACCTACTTTGGAAAAAACAGTATTTTGTGGTTGTGTTGCAACTTGTTTACAAAATCTTGTGGTGCTGCAAGTTAGCTGAGAAAGCCTTCATGTCCTTTCATGTCCTGTTCAAGTCAGTCCTTTACCTCCTCTTTTTCATGTCTGTTTTTTTTTTTTTATTATTTTCCCTCTGATTTTTTTTTTTCTTACGCAATGTGTTGTATTTGTCAAAAAGAAACAGTTTTTAAAAAATGTAGCAGGGCAACATGCCCTTAACCTGTGTAAGGTGTTATAATTATTTTGTTGAATTTAATTCTTCATTTGTTTGCCTCAGCTTCCATTCTTGTTTTTGAAATAATCTTTTTTTTTTGGCCTTTGACACTACTCTCCATAAGATCCTCATAGAGAATCTGTCTACACTATAGTGTCTAATGGCCAAAGTCTAGTTGGAGATCAGTAGCTAGCAGTGTACCCCAGGAGTCAGTAGTGGATCCAATTCTGTTTAACAGCTTTGTGAACAGTCTTGATGATGGGCACTCTCAGTTAATTCACAAATTACACCAAATTGGGGGGAGCGGCTGATTTACCAGAGGACTGTGCTGCCATCCATGGGCACCTCAACAGGTTGGAGGGCGGGTCCGACGGGAACCTCATGAAGTTCAACAAGGAGAGCGTCCCTCCACTTGGGGAGGAACAACCCCAGGCACCAGCACATGGTGGAGCCACACATCTGGAAAGCAGCTCTGCAGAATTGGATCTGGGGGTCATGGTGGACACTGAGTTGAAGATGAATGAGTGATGTGCCGTTGCTGCTAAGAAGGCTAACAGTATTCTTTGCTGCATTAGGCAAAGTATCACTAGTATGGCAATAAGAGTGATCTTTCTGTTATACTCAGTGCTGGCGTGGCAGCACTTGGAGTACTCTGTCCAGTTCTGGGCTGCCTAGTACAAGAGAGATCTGGACGTTCTGGAAAGAGTCCAACATAGGGCCACCAAGAGACTGGAACATCTGTCTTATGAGGAGAGGCTGAGAGAGATGAAACTGTTCAATCTGGTGCCCAGTGTGAGGACAAGAAGGAATGAGCACAGACTTGGGTTTGCGCCTAAACGGCTTTACAATTAACAATTGTAAATTTACAAATTTACAATTAAACTTTACAATATGGGTGATGGAGCACAGACACAGGCTGCCCAGAGGCTGTGGGGTCTCCTTCTTGGAGACCTTCAGAAGCTGCCTGGATGTGGTGCTGGGCACCCTGCTCTGGGTGTCCCTGTTTGAGCAGGGGCGGGACCAAGTAGCCTGCAGACAGCCTCATCCATTCTGTGTAAGTTCTAAGAGTCTTGGCTTATATATTTTTAGAAAAATAACAAATCTTATTTTTTATTCAATTTGTAAAGAAAGAAAAACATTCTAAATATTTATGCATATTTCTTAGTAATTCTTCATTAGAATTATATTTATTCAGCCTTCTTTATATCTCAGTTTGTCTAGGCAAATTAAATTCAACACCAAAGCCAGCATAACTAATGCTGACAGAGCTCATTTTAAAAAGGCCCACATCTCTTTGACTTTAACAATTAAGAATCAATCTATTTCTTCCCTTTTCTTACCTCCTTACCTTAGATCTAGCTCAGACTTTAATGACTTTGTGGGCACAGCTTGCAATGTAGTTTTCCAGATTGCTTTCTTTGTCCTAATTAATCACAGCTCCTGCTTGGGCACTGAGCCAAGGTCTTCACTCTCTTAAAAATGCATTTTTTTGAAAATTATGGATACAAAGACTTATCCCAAGTCAGTCAAGACACAGTCCACATTGTCTGATGACAGTGGGATAATATGTGGTTAAAAACTGTTATTCAATAACCATCCTTCAGATCTATGACATGTAGATCATTTTATTTAACAAGTTGATTTTAAAATGTTTTTATTCGAGATTCTGAGAAATGTTTGTGCTGGTTTATATTGTTCATCCTTAGTCTAAAGTCCAAGTCCAATGGGATGGTCTACATCTTCCCCTTTATGAGAAAAAATACATTTCTTCTCCAATTTCTTCTTATTTTCTGTAACAATTTTTAGAGCTTTTTATTTTATCTTTTTCCCTTACAAATTATGAAAAACTTCATAAGAATGACAAGAGGAAAAATCAGGAAGCTATTTGTAACTTACTCATTCTTCAAAATAAATGTTATGTCTTCAAGGAGAGACAGAATCAGAATGGGGAAAAAATATCATCATTTTGACTACCTTTCTGCTAGAACAGTATTCTTTCCTAAGATAATTTTTCTAGTCCTTTTTCCCATCTAACATAAATATCTGTATTTAAACTCCAAACCACCAAACCTTGTTAGCATTATACATTTGTTTGAAAACAGATTCTGTGGGGCTGAAAATTATTAATCTATATTTTGATAAAACTACAAATGCCACTTCCAGTTTATTTTAGTGATCTTTGTTGTTAGAAAAAGAAACACCTTTCATTTGTTTAATTAAATATCTGTCTCAGTTGTTAGATTTTATTATCCTTTATGATGTCTTTTTAAAGTAAGATACTTGTGAGGCAGTCTAAATCTATAGCCTAGATTTTAACTTCTGTTCTCTATACAGTTTGCATTTCAGGCTACACAGTAGGTACCAAAACTTTAATGCAGAATTCCAGGGACTGAGCCTACTTTTTTTTTTTCCCTGCAGCTTTATTAAGCATATGCGTTGTTTCATGCCTCTTTTTTTTCCTCTAGGCAATGGACTATTGTTTTTATTCATAAGGCCTGAAAATACTTTGTGATGGGGATATAATTATTCCTTTGTATATCGTGATGGAAGTTTCCTCCAACTTTCTTCAGTCCTTTGTAACCATTCCATGGACTTGTGATTTTTTTACTTATTTTTTGTTAATCTGTTATCATACTGATTTATGCCTCATTTTCAGGAGCCTCAAATTCAGAGTAGAACTGAAATTACAGTTCACTGATAACTGTGTCCTCAGTGCTGGAGTGAAGGCAACTGCATTCTTCCAGGCCTGTTATTTACAATTTTGCATTCATCATCATATATCCCTTTTATTCATTCACAGTCATTCTATTCCTATTCTTTCTTTCTATTCCACAGGTTACTTACGTTTAGCATTATATTTCCTTTCTTCATCACAGATGCAATATTATTCTGACCACACTTTACATCACATTGCACCACGCCTTAGACTTAGCAGCTGAGGCCTCCCATTTGCAGCTCTGTAGCTCTGCTCCAGTCTCCTCTTTTAGCACTGCATTCTGTCTCTCCCTTGCAGTACTGTAGCCATTCCCCAACACCCTGGAGCCTGCTGTGTCAGGACTTTTAATTTTGTGGTCCAGTGTGCTTTGCACCCTTGCACCTGCAGATTCCCACACAAGGCTGTTTTTCCCACAGAAAAAAATTTCCACTGATGTGTGAATCATCCTTTCTCTCCCCAGCCTCTTCCTATCTCTTGCTTCATGGCTTTTAACCTATAACTTCATGCTAGGGAAAGAAATAGAGCCTTGTAGATAGCATTAGTCATTTAAATAGTTATTTAAATAGCCAACAATACACACACAAAGCATGACAACTAATTAGTATATGCAGCATCTGGACCTGATCAAAGTGTGCTCTGTGGAGTGCTTTTAGTATAATGGGCAAGAGCAACCAACACGGAAACTGAGTGCATCCTGATGAAACTATACAGTTACTCTAGAAACTGTACCCCCATGAGTGTTGAGAGGGGGCCCTGAAGAGGGCAATCATCTGGGAAGATTCCTCTTGCTTCTCTTCCCAGCCACTACTGCATTTATTCATTCTCTTTTTCTCCATGCCCTTCTTCCTCCTTTCTGTCTTTTTTTTTTTTTTTTTTTCCCCATAGAAGTTACTTTTACCATTGGAATTGATGGATGTCACAAGCTATGGACACTTAAAATAAATCTTTGTGCAAGCTTCTCTTAACATTTTGTGCAACACTCATTTTTGTCATTGAATTTAATGAAGAGGAATAAGAAAAGGATAAATATCAGATGTACTGGAATTTTCTAGCTTGCTTCTGCCAACCAATAGAAATATATACATTTTTATATACAAACATTCACTACATTTTTTGAGTCTTTGAAAATTCATAGAATTCAGCAATGATAAGTTAGTGATTTTTTTCCTTGCAAAATGTTAAGTGGATGTTAGTGTGTCAGATGACTCAAATCCTGGAGTACTGATTCTGATCTCCTGGGTAATTCGAAGCATTTCAAGTTGTGTAGATGTCATAGCACTTGACCCAGAACAGTGTATTTTGTAATCTGATTCTAATTTGTTGTTCATCTCAATCACTGTAGATTTATGCCTACATATTTGAAAATATCAGATCAGTTCAACTAGAGGCTTTACTTCTCTCCTTGCTGAGCATTGTGGTGCTTGTTCTTGTTAAGGAATTGAATGAGAAATTTCAGAGAAACATTAAAATTGTTCTTCCTATCGATCTAGTTTTGGTAAGTATGAAGCCAAATATCAGATGTTTTCCTTTACAGAGTTTTCAGTGGTTTAACTAATCTGCTAAAGTTTACTATGTTGTCTATAGTTACCCACAACGACACCTGCCACTTATTAAATGGATAGCTAATTTTCATGGCTGTATGTTAAATGTAAGAACAGGAAACAGTTTGGCTAAATAATTAAGAAAGAAGTGACATACGTTCCCAATTTGTGTAATATTTTTCATGTGCTTACTACTTTTTACATAATTACAAGAATATGGAGCCTAGCATGTTAAAGTGTAAGAAGTTTGATGTAGAAAATGAAAAGTAACTGACACATTGTAACTCCAGGCAAGTCTTGTACTGGGAAGTTCTGGCTCAGATATTGCCTGTTATTTATCTGCAACAAATTTAAATACCTAAACTATTGCTTTCTGTAAGTTTACTTACAGATTTCCTTTCATATGGCGTAGGCTAAATTGAAATTAGCTATTGCATTGTAAATCTCTACTTTAAGGATTAAGCTATGGTCAGATAACTAGCACCAGGACAGAAGTTTCTGTTTTTCTCTAGACATCTAAAAGATTTTTATTTTTAACTTTTTTATCTTTTTATTTTTTTGTAAGTGAAAGATTCTTTTCAGAGTGGATCATCACAATTACTCTTTTTTTTTTTTTTTTTTTTTAGAAAAAAAATTACAAAAGAATCCTTTCTCATGGGCAAAATGCTGGAAAATGAGGTTCTGGTCCCTGCTCTAAGATCTGTTTCTGTATTGTCTTTTAAACAATACCAGAAAATGCAGCAGACCAAGGATGATGGACTGGAGCTTGATCCTGTTCTTATATCCTGTTCTTGTGGGATTTATGTGATCAGCTCACAGAAAGTACAAGGAACAAGTAGAACATCCTTGGGACCAAAATTTCCTTTCCCTCAGCAAGGTTTATACATGCTGGAACATACATATAGGAGGCAAACACACCACCTCTTTTGTGCCAAAGTTGACTCTGCCAGTCTGGATTAGATGCACTCAGACAACATCATCTGCCTCAGACCACTCAGGAATGGCTAAATTATGAATTACTTTAAGCTGTTGGCATGAATGGAAGTGGCCTGAGGCACATGCTGCACAGGGACAGCTTGATGCTGATTGTCAAGAGGCTTTCCAGAGACTTTTGCAGATTGCTTTTATTAACACAGAGCAGCCAAACTTCACTATCGACCTTCTTCAGACATATTTTCTAAACCCATTATTGCATCCAGATCTTAATTTCTTTTGCCTCACTTCCACATTTGCTGAAATTTTAGTAATAATACTTCCCTGTCATAGTGAATTGTAGTAAAGATAAATTCATGAACCCTGTCATGTGTTTAGCTATGGCAATAACAGGGACCATGTGAGAACCTGAAAGCAACAGAAACATAACGTCTTTCTCTGTATTGAATCAAACAGATAATTGCTACATCCGCTGCCTGCTACTATGCTGATATGGAATACGTCTATGGGCTAGAAGTTGTGGGACATATTCCTGAAGGGTAATGTGCTTTTTATTAGCTTGTGGCTTTTAAATATGTTTAGTTCTGCAAACAGCTTGTGAAGAGGTCAAAGTAGTTTTCTGAAATAAGAAATGGCAAAAATCTATCATGTCCATTTCTGAACTCCTCAAATACTCTCTCACAGTTCAGTCCCACATTAAAAAGGTGTATTGGTATAGATATTATCATCAAATGCAAACTTTCTTGTACATTTTTGTAGTTATTTCAATACTTTATGGAGTAGGTACAGGATACCTGATGATGTCTAATGGATAATAGAAAGGAGATCCTAAAGTCCTTTTGTGGACTACAGAGGTGATCTGGGGTGATTCAGTTCTTAACTGCAGCATTTCATTGCAACCCCCCAAAGTCTCCCTTAGATGGAGTACATTTCCATACTGTCCATAACCTATGAAGATACTAAACAGTTTAAAAGATTTAAATTGAACTTTTCAGGAAAGTCAAGTATGAAAAAAGAAAAAAGATATAAAGTCAAATCTCTTCTATTTCTTATTACAAAATTAGTGAATTGGGGATTTTATGTCAGTGGAGAGAGAGATAATTTAAAGGGAGCTCTTCATAAATTCTCAAACCACAGTTTACAAATGGAATTCTCTATCTAAAACTTTCATCTGCCACTACAGTTTTTCCCTGCAGTTCCCAATAGACAGTAATCTTGCTAATCTAAAATATTGATAAATATCACCTTACAAGTATTTAAATGTTAACCAGACATACAGAGACTGTTTCTCTGTTTCTCTTGTATTTTCATGAATTGCAAAAATTGCACAAAGGATTGCTTTTTTTTTTTTTTTTTTTTTTAACAGGCTACCACCACCAAAACTGCCGCCCATGAATGTCCTGTCTGAAGTAGTCACTGAAGCTTTTGGAGTAGCACTGGTTGGTTATGTAGCATCGCTAGCTCTAGCCCAAGGCTCTGCTAAAAAGTTTAAATACACTGTGGATGACAACCAGGTAAAGCTCTTTCTCCTCACTTAAGGAGACCTTAAGGTCGGTAAGCCTTGAAATTGCTTCACCATTTTGGAAATGTGTTATAGATGAATGACCAGTAGGAATGGGTAAGTTTCATGTGGCATCCTGAGGCCTTCCAGTGATTACTGTAAAACCACAATCTAGTACAAATCAGGTCTGTTATAGCATAGTTAGTTGAGATATACCTTTTGGGTAAGTGCTTCCTTCAGGATAACCTCATAATGCTGCATTTGGTCCAGCCAGCAGCCAATTTAGGTGTTAATGTGTTTTTCCAGTGTTTTAAGGCAAGACAGCTTCTCTTCTGGCAGCTGAGGTCTTAAAGACCGGCTAAGATTTTAAATCAGCTACTGATTAAAGAAACAAAGCAATTTTAAAAATAAACCAGGTACTTACAGCCCCAGGACATTTATAATATTTATCAGTTATAAAATAAGAGTTATGCAGAGTAGAAGTCCCGTCTGAAATAAAGGTTTATTTATATAAAAGAAGCAGGGTGGGTTCAGAGAGCACTGCCAAATTTGCAGCTGTAAGAGCTTTCTGTGCAGAGTTCCATTCTGCAGCAGGCAAGCTGCGGATAAAAGTGGGATGTTTGCTTCCTGCACTACCCTACTGCTGGTTATGGTGAACAGGTAACTTCAAGCCAAGTGGAAATCCATGGTAGGAAACACTCAATTTTAAGTAAGGTCCTAACTACCAAATAGTGCTATGTGATGAGAATGCTGCCCACATTTTGCTGTCAAATGGTTTGAGATAAATGACATAAAGCTGGATGGTGGTTTTGCACACAGGTGGTTTTGCAGCTGGAGACATTTGGTCATCCTATCTCAACAGGTCAGACTTGCTACATCAGTGAATGTGCTTTGCAGCTTCTGCTATTACTGGAAATGTACAGTGACAATGTTCTTGTCTACTCAGTTCTCTAAAAAAATGTTCAGAATGAATACTTTGTTTTATGAATTTCTGTTGATGCTGCAGAACAGTGTTTCCCAGGTAGTAGGGGGAAAGCACTTTGAGCTGATATGCTGTAGTGTCTCAAGGACACTACATGGAGCACAGCAACCTGTGTGTCTTTCTGCATGTTTGGAAAACTTGTAACTTACGCTACTTAATTACTGAAGTGGTGGGAACAATTTAAATGTCTGCACAGAATAACGGAGCAAAGAGCAAACCCTTCATGAGAATAGAGCATACAGTGTGGCAGCGTAGTGGCAAAGATGCATTGCATTCAGGGACCAGGCAGAGGGGGCTCTACATGGTGATACATTGATGTTCACGGCTATCTTGTGTCCTTTAAAGTGGTGCTGTCCTGTGCTGTGGAGACCAACATATGATCATGTGTTGTCCTGGCTGGATATAATACCACTTGTGTACTGAGCCTGTGTACTTCTAGCAGTACAGATGTCTTCTCTTACACATTCCCCTCAGCAGATGAAGCCCTGGGGTAGGAGGCTGATGCTGGGTAGCCAAGTTGGGGTGCTTTTGAACAGCTTTAAAAGCTGTTCATCTCAGGCTGCAGACACAAGGTAGTTTCCCCACAGCACTTTTTCTTCTGTAAGTCATTTTCCAGACACGTCTGCATTTTGATTGTGAATATACATCAGATACATTTGTAATGAATTACAGTACATTACAGAATTGCAGTGTTGCTGCCATACTTCACTTTCACTAAAGCATGCTATGAAAGAAAAAAAAAAAAAGAAGAAGAAAAAAAAAAGACAGTGGCTGTCTTCTTCCAGTAGAGTCATAAGCCAGAAAAAACTTGGACATTCTCCAGATCCCACTACTTGAGACTGCTGCCTGTTAAAAAGCAGATGTGTATCATGATGTAAATATTTTTGCTGAATTTCATCTTCAAAACTTAGTACTATCATTTGTTTTGTGAACAAAACATCTCTTCTGCTTTTGATGAATCTGGGTTCAGTGGCTTTCAAAATAGCTCTGTGTTGTAAGAAGATATATTATACTGGGAGATATTTTATCATGTATGTATGTACTATTTTCCCTCAAAAAATATGCCCATCCTTTATTATTGCTAATATTTGCATAGGAGACTCCTTTGTTGGCTAGAAACATTGAAATGACAGAATAACAGGGGGAAAAAAAAACATATTCTTTTTAACAACTTTGCAGGAATTTTTGGCTCATGGTCTCAGCAACGTGATTCCTTCATTTTTCTTTTGCATACCAAGTGCAGCAGCAATGGGGCGGACGGCACTTTTATATAGTACGGGCGCCAGAACACAGGTAAGAGGTTACAGTGCAGTCAGTAGGACAAATAAGTGTACGATGCTGCTCACTGGAGCTTGCACTTGTTGATCCATTGTACTCCTCTCTTCTCCCTTTTCCTCTATCCTGGAAAATTACTCTGCCCAGTCAATTTTAACAATCTGCATGGAATTACTGCATGGATCAGCAACCGTCTTACTAGAAAAGCTAACGGTTCCCCTTATGCATTTTTACCAGTTTAATTCAATAAAAACTCTTAAGTCTGGGGCAGTAAGGTGCCTTCAGTGCTTTGCTTTCAGACTGAAGAAAACTATACGGAAGACTTTTTTTTATTTTTTTATTATTATTATTTTTTATCTGTCAGCACTGTAACAAAAGTGCCCTCTAATGGTGTCTAAAGAATTTAATGGTTCAGGCTAAACTGTTGTTTTTTGTTGTTGTTTTAAATTAATTTGGTGCTCTTATCTGATTTTCAAAATAAAGAGAAAGTAATCTTAAGAGCTGCTCCTAGAGGAAGCAATGTTTCAACTTCTGCCTTGTGACATGGTGTACTTGTCCTGTCCCTCAGCATTCATTGAGACCACAGAGATGACATTTCATTTTTTCAGGACTTTTTTTTTGGCTTTCTCTTTCTTATGGAAATGAAATCCAAAAGATTCTGTGGCAATAGCATGGAAAAGAGGGAATTGTAATCAAAGAAAATGCTCACTGTGACCCTGTAATATTGTTACCTGTGCCTGTGAACAAGAAAAGCAGCAAACTGCTCTTCTGAGACCTTGGCATATGATGGCACCATGTGGGCTACCCCAGCTGGGAAACCTTGAGCACTGCCTCTTCCTTCCTCTGAAACTCAAACGTCCATCAGTGTCATCCTGCCACATAAATGTGTAACATGGAATTTGTTGCAATTGTCCTTTTATAATGTTGGCCTTGCCTGTATAAAGGTCATTAATTACAAGGTAAATGCTAATGCTAAATGACTGACAAGCTTAAGCACAGTCTGTAGGCACCGATGTTTCTTGACTATATTGTGCAATTGTTTCTCAAGCAGACACCACAATACTGAGAAATGATACAAGACTTTATTTCAAAACTCTGCATGTTAATTATGTGTTAATTAGCCAACACACTTCTCTGAACGCAGTTAATCATAATGAATAATTTATCCAATAATCATCTTTGAAAGCATTTATATGCAAATAGTTTAGCTACCACTTTGGTATTATCTATTTAAAGTTTTTTGTGTTGGATTCGATGTCATGCCATGTGCCCTCGCCCTCACAGATATCCTCTTCTCTTACCTGCTCATATCTTTTGTTGGCAAAGTGCAGTTTTACTGAATTGTGGGAAGCTTTAGGGTAACCTGAAGGCCTATCTGGGTAACCTGTATGGGTTGAAGGCATATAGGACATCTGAGTTCTGGAAGATATAGGCAAAGGCCCCACTAGAACATCATTCACAATATGAAATGGAAAAAGAAACCAACATGGTTTGAAGTCAAGGTAGGAAGTCCTAAAATAACAAGTGTTGACTTGCTTTATCCAGAGGTTTCATAGTATTGCAGAGTCTGCATCCACAAATTGGACTGTGGTCATACACTAGGATTAGGAGAATACTTTATAAATAAGTATAAAGTATTTATAAGTGCATAAATAACAACATTCTCTCTCCTGCCTTCTTTGCCTTTGTTTTTGAAGACAACATATCTGCTCAAGACCTTTCTTCTGGGTCTGTCTAGGCAGAATGAATAAATTAGAATATCACTAATTGATGTTTGCCATATCATAAGGAAAAAAAAAGAAAGGAGCAACAGCTTGAGTTGTTCACAACACAGGGAGACATGAGAGAAATGTGAAGAGCTTTGCAGAGGCTATATGCATAGCCCTCTTTTCTCCAAAGACTACATTTTGCATTCGGTGATGTCGCATATTCTTCACTGACATATTTTCCAAGGAGACAACAGAAGTGAAGGACTGTATCATAGACTGAGAAGTGTCCTTCAAGTAGAATCAACACTTTTTTTTTTTTTTTTTTTTTAGTTGGGAGGTGCGTTGTTTTTTTGAGAAGGCAGAGAAAGGGAAAAGCTCCTTGTGACTCTACCAGCAGATTCTGTGTCCCTTTTGCTGTAAACACTCTGTCTACCCTTCTTGATGGTATTTTTAAGTACACCATGGCTCTCTTTTCTAGTGTTTTAACAACTTGTCTGGTTTTGTTTTTAACAACTTGTCTCTTAAAATTAAACTTAATTATTTTAGTAAAGAAACATTTTATCAATATAAAAATAAAGTGAGCATCTGTCTACTTACCATCAAAACGTTCTGTGAATCTGGACTGTATCTTAATGAGACCAGAAGTTCTCTACTTTGTGAACAGTCAGAGTGGAGAAGGAGATTGCAGTTTTACTGTAGTTTTCCATCAGATTAATACCATGAATACTGTGAAGTAACATAATTCTTAGGCCATATGTTTGTCTGGATTCATGTTACTTGCATTAATTATCATTATATATACATACAAATGTAATTTGCTGCTATGTTTTCTAAAATAAAGTGCATAGCTGCTATAGCACAAGGGTCATTGGTAGTTTCTGACTTAACCCAATAGCTTTCCAACAGCTTCCTTTCAGTGCCAATCCCAGTAAAAGAAGTTAGAAAACTTGTCCTGTGCAAAAATAATAATACAGTTCTTCATATATAAGTTGTACTCAGTGTTATGACAGATCTGTGATTCAGTGCAACATAGAATGCAATTGTTATAAATATGTTATGAAATGACACTGGATGCTGTAAAACATCTGAAATGAGATATTACTTACACACGTTTCATTTAATAACTACATTGGTGGCATCATGCTCTCACTCTGTGTACTGACATCATGTTCTAACCCAGATATTGGTATCCCTTACTATGTTCTCACTGTAGTTGGCTGAAGGTAATCACCCTAGATAGAAACTGAAACTACATGTTTCTGCAATCCATAGATACATTAATAGCTGACATATTCAACATCTCATTCTTGATTATGTCTACAACTTTTAGTAATAAAACTTTTTTTTTTTTTTTTAATTGGGTGATTGGATTGGAATTTCTTCTTTATTTATTTTAGGTGGCTTGCCTTATCTCCTCTGCATTAATTCTTGTGGTAATCTACACAATTGGACCAATGCTATACTGGCTGCCTATGGTATGTTCTCTATCTTATTTTTTAAAGTTTGCATCAAATATTTTCTAAAGACTTAATTTCTTTGAGGGAAAGAAATGTCGTACTACATCTGAAATAGCTCCCTTTAATTTCAATGAGAGAAAATAGCAAGGGTAGAACATGGTCCTAGAATAATAAAATATAGAGGTGACTGTGTAGTGTATGTAGATTTTACACATACATTGTTATATATATAAGCTATCACTTAAGCATATAATAAAGCATTTCTCTTCTACTTACTTTTGACATGTAGTTTGTGGAAAGTATACAGCCATATTGTTGTGGTTTTAAATTGACAGAGCTTGGTAGAAATTAATGGAGATCCACAATATTACTCCCGTTATTTATATGATGTATGATTATGCTTTTGAAATAAATGTAACAGAGATGATTGAAAATAGTAATCTAAGCTTAATTACAGAAAAATATGATATATTCCTATAACTCTGTCATGGAATACATCTTCTGCATTAAGAATCTATAAAGTAACATGATGCATTTTCACACAACATATATCTAACTTTTGATATTGAAAAGGAATATTTATTTATTTATTTTTAAGGGGACTCTATCAGGGAGTGTAGTGATGGGACCAGGAGTAACGGCTTTAAACTAAAAGAGGGGAGATTTAAATTATATATTATTAGATATAAGATTGTTAGATATTATTAGGTATAAGATTATTAGATATAAACTCTACTCAGAAGCTGGTGAGGCACTGGCATAGGTTGCCCAACAACCTATGCTTTCTTGATATTTCATTACTTTTCTCCTATGCTTTTTCAGTCCTCTTTACCTATTCAACATTGCAAGTTGAATATTCTCCATCATTCTTGAGCTCCTGAAGATTTCTTCATCCTTTTTCTGCCTCTTTTTTTTTTTTTTTAATATATATTTATTTATTTTTATTTGGAGGACTATAAATTATCTTGTCTGCCACAAAATTAATGGATTTTTATTTATTTTTTATTTTGCATTAAACACTTTCTGCAGGTAATTATGAAGGGAAATTTAATTTCTTCACTGTGGAGAAGTTTACCGCTGATTTGCTTTGGAGTCCCCCAAATGTGTCAGAATGTAGTTGGTCTGATGATGCATGGAGAGTCTTGGAATGTCCTGAAGTTTTTGTCATTTTCTCATAGTCAAGTGCCCTCTAGAATGCCTTCAAGAAAGAAAAAGAATGTCTGTGATACTATTATATTTACATCGGAAGAATACTTGAAATGCTTGAACTTACCCCACTTTTGAAACACTAACTTCAGATTTTCAATAATTTGATTGCAATATTGATCACTGATTGCAGAAAGAACATTCATTTTCCCTACTAATTTCATAACAAGCTTTTGTTTTTCTTTTTTTCTCTCTCTCTCTCTCTTTTTTTTTTTTTTTTTCAGTGTGTGCTAGCAAGCATTATCATTGTGGGCTTGAAAGGAATGTTAATGCAGTTCCGTGACTTAAAAAAATATTGGAATGTGGATAAAATAGACTGGGTAAGTGAAACTCAATCCTAGGAGTTTTTCTTGAGGGCCTTTAATAAATACTTGCTAAATAAACTTTAATAGTTCTATGGCCTTAGAATAGATAAGTGCAAGACATAATTATTAGGGCTTTTGTGTATCAATCAGCTGATTTTCTGTCTCAGAATAGCAGCATCTGAAATATCAGTGGTTTGTATTTAAAAATAATAATAATAAATTTTAGAAATTTTGGCAAGTGATAAAGAATCAAACCCGATTTAATGTTGAAAATGTATATACTGTCAGATCAGATCAATTGGGTCAGGTATGTATCTAATTTTGTAAGCCTACTCTATCCAGTTAGCATGTTTTTGCTATTGGAAAATTTTTTTAATATTTTATTATTTTTTGTTATTGTCAAAAATCCCAGTATCTTTGTTCTCTTTGGATATGGAATGACCACACATGACAAACAGAACTGGAAACACCAGAGATGCAGAAAGACGTATGTCCTAGGGTGCTGTAGGTAAATTGCCTTAACTCAGAGATTTTACAAAGAAAATATGTATTTGATCATTATGAAAGATTCTGCAATATTAGAGATAAAATAGAGCAGAAAGAGCAGACAGGCAGGAAGAGGCATAGTAAGCAAATACAGTATAATGCAAAGTCTGAACAATCTGACATCCTTTGCACAGAATTCCCAGCAAATATTAAAGACGACTCCATGTCAAGAAGGCTTCTAGATTTCTTTTCCTAGAGAACCTTTGAACACATTGCCTAATTAGTGGAACCAAAACTTCTAACAGCTTTCTAGATCACATAAACACATATTGATATCCCATAATGATTCCGAAATTTCTGTTTATGCAGTTTCAGTTAGCAAACATTTATAAAGGTATTTTGGGCACATCCCCCTGTTCTGTGGTGGGAGATACAGGTTTCTGGAGGTAATATTCAATTTTATTGAACTCTCCAGTGACTTAGTATTCTACAGGGGCAATGGTCATTCTATCCTGATTAAAATATAAATATTTTTATAAAGTACTGAATTTCAATATGGAAAATGGAATTGAGTAAACATCATCAAGTTTGACTGTGTGAGGTTTCTCCTATTCCATGACAGAAGACTAGAGTTAATAATAATAATAATATTGGTATAATCCAGATGAAAAGGTCTATCTTTCATGAAGTCTTATATTCCTAGCAGCAAAATTCTGAAATCATTTTCTATCGTATGTACTGTATTTGGTCTTCAGCTTGACCCAGGCTGCCAGTGACCCAAATGATCAATGGTGTGGATCAAGAATTATTTTTGGGACAGTGGACTTAGGAAAATTGGTAGTTATGGGAGGGATCTATAGCTTCCCTAACAATGCATTGAGAAAATAAGTGGTTAAGTTTTCCAGCAGAATATTCTAGAAGCTCACTAGCCTTGATGAACCTTTATAGGCAGACTAGCCTGATTGATTTTTGCTTTTGTAGTTTTGACAGAAAAGGATGGGTGAGTAGTTATTACATCTCTGACGTCTGTCATTATTTTTAAGAGAGGTTATAGAGAGGGAGAGTTTGCTGGGTTTATCTTTTTGACTGAATGTACTTGAGCACTGATTTATCTTCAAGTAGTTGTACCATCAATCCTTAGCCTGACAGGGTAAATCATCCTTCTTTAAATAGCATAATCTAAAGCTCTAAACATGGATCTTATGTTGCTGCCTAGGCTAAGGAGCCCCACCAAGCCCAGTGATTTGAGAAATTACAATGGTGTTGATTTTGGCCTGAAAACATTCACCCAAGACCTGACAGCTTGTTGGAAACAAATCAGTTCCATTACCAGGTTATCCAGAGCATTTTGAAGAGCGAAACTCTTACAAAACATTTGGAAGTAATTAGCAGCTGTCCTTTCTGGAACTGATTCTTTGAAGGGTGTGTGTCATGTAACATAGAAGTCAGGTTTGTTATGCTCACGTGTCTGGCAAATGATAGTGCATGGAAACATAATGTTATAGTTTTTGTTACCTTGTTCCCTCACACTTAAGCTTCTCATTGAACACAGTTTGTCGAGTAGTGATTTAATACATCATAATCCTTTCAAATGTAAAAGGTACAGCCTGAAATCTCTCCATTCATCCATGGATTGCTTTCTCTTGCAAATTTAATGATCACCTTAATATAATTACATATACTTGTTTCAGTTTTCTTTCAACTTTTTTTTTTTTTTTTTATTCTGCTTTCAGGAATGTCCTGCTTTTAAATCCCACCCCTCAAATCACAATGAACTTCTTTCCAGCTAGAACATCACTGCTCTTGTTCCAGAGTCATTTCCTGTCATTCACAACTTTCACATGAACTTTAAAGGTCTCTTGCTTCAATTAAGATCTTCTGTTAGCCCCAACACCTCTTCAGATTACTTCAATGATTGCAGATAAATAACTGTTCTATTCCACTGATATGTATTTTAAAATAACAGTATGTTTACATAACTATATACTTTACAGATTTTCTCCTCCCTCCATCTTTTGGTTGTTTCTAAGGTGTTGATCCCTGTGTTACCTGTGTTTTGTACGCTGACCTGAGAATGATTTGTCATGATTTTTTGCCTTTTTTTTTTTTTTTTTTTTTGGGGGGGGGGGGCGGGGGGGAGGCAAGGTGAGGTGGGGGAGGGAAAGTGGACTTTTTCTGTAGGGGTACCTCACTTTTCAGGTCATCTTTTCAGGTCATCAGTTCAAGCATTGGTTTCTGTACCCTTCCCAGCAAGGGTAATTCCTTCTGTAGGCCTACTTGTTAACATATCTTCTCTTTTCTATTCACCAACTTGAGAGTGCACTTTCCTAGTATCAACAAAAAGGCCAGTAAAGTCCTTGTTAACTCTTTTTAGGGCTGAAAATCCCAGACCAGCTGCAACTATTCTAACTAGTCAAAGACTGATAATGGACTGCTAAAGAAAAATATTCATTTTGTTGTTAACATTTGGAAACAGAAATTATCAAATACAGGGGAAATGTGTTTCAGAAGGTGAAAAATGACAATAGAATAAAGATTATTCTCATGAGTTAAACAGCTATATAAAAGGGATTTAGGGTATTGAACAGAGAAATAATATTTAAAGATAAAAAGTGTTAGAAATTGTACAAATGATTTGGCTAGGAAATGACGTCAGCTGAGACAGAGCTAAGTTGTGTGCCTGACTTGTAAAACAGAAAGAACAGCAACAATTTATGGTAAAAATTGCACATTCCTTGCATGGTTCTATGATGTGAGAGGTAGTTATGGATGAATGAATTGTAAGTGCGCATTTATTAATATGTAAAAGCTGTAATCAATGATACCAAATCAGCAATTAAAGTAGAGCCAACAAGGGAGGGCTTACTTTCAACAAGTGCCCTCCAGCATCTTGGCAGTGTGGGTTTTTAAGACACAAAGCCTCCACATTGTCTAACTATTTTGTCAAAATAGATTGGAGTAGGGGGTGCAGGGAAGGTCTTCCATGGGATTTTGGAGCCCATTGGTGTAATTTCATGCATTTTTAAAACATTCTATCTTCTTATCCTGATGTGGATAGCCTCATGATAACATTTTAGATTTGTTCAGGTATTCATCACGGTGAGGCCCTGTTTTGTGAGAGATCTCAGAGGGCTTTGCTAATAATCAAATTTCCACAGAGTAGCAAAAAATCCAGCTCTTCTATGACAATAATTTTACACAAATACTTCTAGGTTATGAAGTCCTAGATTTTCTATCCCTCCTGCATTAGTGAACATGCTACTCTGTGTTACATTAATTTTGCTGCAGTTTGTCTAAGTGGAGTGGGAAGGGGTTTACAAGTGCTTGATCCATTGAGAGTGTGATTGCCATATAAGTTCTTTTTAAAAAATAATATTTATATCAGTCCATCTGTCTCCAGGCAGTCTGCAGAAACAAATACCTTCTCAACTCTTAAGTAAGGAATGCTTGTGAAAACTGATATTAAAAAAGTACATCTACTATTCATCAGTTCCTCTTGTATGACTGTAGTGGACTTGAGCAGTCATGTTGAGTTTTGGTGCAGGATACTCTGAGGAATGTATGCAAGCATCAGTCCTTTGCAAAATAATAGAATCACAGAATCATCTAGATTGGAAGAGACCTCCAAGATCACCTAGTCCAATTTCTGACCTAACACTAACCAGTCCTCCCTTAAACCATATCCCTAAGCTCTACATCTAAATGTCTTTTAAAGACCTCCAGGGATGGTGACTCCACCACTTCCCTGGGCAGCCCATTCCAATGCCTCACAACCCTCTCAGTAAAGAAGTTCTTCCTAATATCCAACCTAAACCTCTCCTGGTGCAACTTTAGTCCATTCCCCCTCATCCTGTCAACAGGCACGTGGGAGAATAGACCAACCTACACCTCACTACAGCCTCCTTTAAGGTATCTGTAGAGTGTGATAAGGTTGCCCCTGAGCCTCCCCTTCTCCAGGCTGAACAATCCCAGCTCCCTCAGCTGCTCCTCATAAGACTTGTTCTCCAGGCCCCTCACCAGCTTGGTCGCCCTTCCCTGGACCCGCTCAAGCACCTCCATGTCCTTCTTGCAGCGAGGGGCCCAAAACTGAACACAGAACTCGAGGTGCGGCCTCACCAGAGCCGAGTACAGGGGGACAATCACTTCCCTAGCCCTGCTGGCCACACTGCTTCTTATACAAGCCAGGATGCTGTTGGCCTTCTTGGCCACCTGAGCACACTGCTGGCTCATATTCAGCCGACTATCCACCAATACTCCCAGGTCCTTCTCTGCCTGGCAGCTCTCCAACCACTCATCTCCCAGCCTGTAGCACTGCTTGGGGGTTGTTGTGCCCCAGGTGCAGGACCTGGCACTTGGCCTTGAACCTCATACAGTTGGCCTCAGCCCATTGGTCCAGCCTATCCAGATCCTCCTGCAGAGCCTTCCTACCCTCGAGCAGATTGACACACTCACCTAACTTGGTGTCGTCTGCAAACGTACTGAGGGTGCACTCGATCCCCTCATCCAGTTCATCAATAAAGATATTAAAGAGATGTGGCCCTAATACTGAGCCCTGGGTGATGTTAGACATGGATGTACTATGTATCCATCCTGTAGTCTGAGCCTCCTCCTGGACTCAGCACCTTCTCTACCAAGACAACCGCTGAATGAAGAGGACTTTAATAGGATTCTCCTACATGCAAGTGACTGGCATACTTCACAGTATATACAGTGGAAGGCTTGTCAGTCACATCATGTTAGGGCATGATTATATGCTTTTATCCCACCAAGTTCCTGTCGCAGCCTTCCCCCAGTGGTGGATGTGTAGATCCTATGAAATTCAAAGGTCTACATGGAACCACACTGCCCATAGAGTTTCAGAGATAGTTGCTACACACGTGCAGTCACAATACCTCCCAATGCTTCTGATACTTTCTGATACATACAGGATTCAACATAAATCTGTATCTTCTACTTGTTTCTTTTCTCCCTCTTTAAAATATAGTACAAACATATTTTGAAGTTGGATTTTGTTTTGATTTTTGAGAGTAACGTGTACCTATATAATACATTATCTCTGAGGTTTGAAGAATGAAGTGGTTAGATTCTATCTATCCTGGAGTATGTACTAACAATCTTTAAGTAAGTTGCCAAAGAAACCTTTGATGTTTTTATGACTTCTTTGTTGAACCTTACAACAGCCCATGAATTAAAAAAAAAAAAAAAAGTCTAGCAGATTAACATAACTTCTTCCTACAAGTTTGATGCTACTCTGTATAAAAAGTACTGACTCAAGGCCAATATAAGTCACTGAAAGGGTGATTGGCAGATGAGAATATGATTGTTTTGGCCCATCCTCTACAAAAATAGGAGTCTCTGGTTACAGTTAAGATGTAAGATACTATGCTGCTAAAGGGGCACTCAACTGGCTTTCTCAGTACTCAGCAGTACTTCAACATTTTTGGCTTTGATTCTTCCAGTGTAGACTTTGTTTTGGGATTTCATCTTTCCTTTTTTCTTCTGAGACTAAGAAGAATTTTGCAGGTCTTGCAGCAGATATTGAGTTAGATGTGATATCAAGAATAAGGTGACAACAAGGCACAGGTCTGCAGTTGAAGTGGATTGCTTGATCTCATGCTTTGTCAAGGGTTCAGCCTTACCAGAATGGGCCAACTCTTGATCCAAATTAATTTGAGGTTTGTAGTCCTTCTGTTAGCCCTTTCACATTTAGAAAGCTTCTTTATAGATATATAATAAATACATTTAGAACTAGTTTCTTTTTTTTTTTTTTCAAATATATCCACGGTAATTTGTAAATTTGTATAAGATCTCATTTTAAAATATTACTGGAGGCTGAGAACTGTTTCAAAGAATGAACCACCTCATTTCCTGGCAGCTGGGTCACAGAGGAGACTGCAAAACCTTTTGCAGTAGTTAAGAATTTTTGAAGATGAGGGAGGAAAAGGTTTCTCAGTAGAGTCATGTAACAATCTGTCCTCCATGAAGCATGAATTGTATGAGTTACAGTTTATAATACGTAAAATAACAGTTCTGAAATCTACTTGAGCAAAATTCCTGTGGTTAGGCTGAAAGTACGCTATTGTCTCTGGCTTTCCTGAGCTAAGTGAAAGCATCAGAAAGGGTAATTTTAACACCAATTTTGCCATTGTAATGTGATCCGTTCCTCTGCAAACATTAACGAGAAGCACTGTAATTGTTCAAAGGGGTACCTGTGGAGAACTGTATATTCACAGGAGTGAAAATACTTGCCATTCTTTTTTAACACTTTTTATATAAAGCTAAGGTGGCAGTCTTTGCTTAAGGGTCCCTCAAGGAAAGAACTATGTGCTGAATATTAAAGTTATATAAGAAATCCAGTCATTTATACTTCTTTTAATTTAAAAATCTGTACATCTCTATGCCACATGGAGTGTTATAGTATGGAAATATAAATGATTATTTTTGTTTAGAAATAAATTAAGAAAAAAAAAGTCTTTTTTTTTTCCTTTTAAATATTTTAAAACCCTTTTAAAGTGACTTTTGTTTCAGATATTCTTCTTTATATTTTTGTTAATTATATTTAAAATGAATTCAAAGTATTATTTATCAAGCATTGAAAGATGGGGAAACAATCTGAAATGTTACCAATTTCATGTAAACAAATTCCTTCCCCAATATTTTAAAATTGTTATAGAGTTGGTTTATTCAGCTATAGTCTGCTAAATGCCACTTTTAGTTAACTTCCTATCAAATTAAATTACTAGTGTGAGAAGAGCTCTTTGTATGTGATCTTTAGGGTACTTCATTGTGTAAAAGGAAAGGAAGATTTAAACTGTGTGCAGTGAAGAAGCTGACAATAACTTACAATGTGAAAAAATCAAATATAGGTTTAACAAACTGAGTTTATTCTGAATTAGACTGTTAGTGCAACTTCATATACTGTTTTAAGGAACTCCAGAGTGAACTTCTGTGAGCATTAGGATGATGTGGTCTCTAGCGGAGTGACATTATTTTGATTGATAATTCAGTCTTCTTCATTTTTTTTTTTTTTTCCTGACTCATATAATGTGCATTGTCACAAAATTAAAGCTAATCACCATTTACCTAATCAAATTTTTTCTTCCCTCCTTAAAGAGCATATGGGTTAGTACTTACGTGTTCACAATCTGTTTTGCTGCTAATGTGGGACTGTTGTATGGTGTTGTCTGCACTATAGTAACTGTGATTTTCCGCTTTTCCAGGTAAGTTATAACTTATTAAAATGTTCTAGTATCACATCATTTTGTCTTCTTTCTGTCATATACAGTACACTAAATTTAACGAGACCTCAGTTTTTAGTTGCATAGAATCACAGAATGGTTGAGGTTGGAAAGGACTTCCAAGCACGGACACCCAGAGCACCACCCAGAGCCCAACACCACGTCCAGGTGGCTTCTGAAGGGCTCCAAGGAGGAGACCCCACAGCCTCTGGGCAGCCTGTGCCAGGGCTCCATCACCCGCACAGCACAGAAGGGCTCCTGGTGCTCAGGGGAACCTCCTGGGGGCCAGTTTGTGCCCAGGGCCTCCTGTCCTGGCACTGGGCACCACTAAACACAGCCTGGTTCTGTCCTCCCTGCACCTTCCTTTCTAATTGCAGAAAATTATACGATAAGATCATTCAGAAGGCAAAATCACACCTGTAGGCTAAAACTTTTTGTACTATGGCATTATTTTGTGATTTCTCTTAATATTACACATCTCTAGGACCATTAAATGAAGGTAGCATAAAATCAACAGAGCAATCAATAATATAAATTTGCTTCCAGTCAATAATTTTTTGTTTTTGAGAAAGAATATTTCTGACAAGACTAGCACAGGATTGGCAAGCTGATATTTGTTTGGCTAAAACACATTAATGAAAGAAAATTACACAACATTTTCTGACATCTGAAATGTTCACTGTAAATTATATGTAAGAATTAGAAAAGTCAGGACAAAGTAACTAAATCTAACATAAATTCATATATTATTTTCCATATATTACAGTTGCTACTTTTGATCATGAGTAAAGGAAAATACCATCGCTCATGATCATTTCTTACCACAAAATTAATCCATAGCTCACCAGTCCTACAAATGACTTGTAGGCAAGCTGTTGTTTGCATGAACATTTAATTGCACTGGAATTAAATACCATATAGACAGTTCAGTCTAATGCTCGTTAAAATTGTGCAGAGCTCTGTTCACAGAATTAATTTGCAGAATCAACATGAAAGTAGCTCAAAATTACAAGGCAATTGCAAATTATGGCAGATGGTTTCTGCTTGAAACAATCAGAACCTTTCTTGTAACCTTCTGCTACTCAGCAAACTAAACTATGGGTAAATTCTGCTAGTAAAAGAAAAGTTTCCATGTTATTTACATACTGTGGTTGGATGACTGAGGTTCTAGTGATAGGACTAGAGGGAATGGCCTCAAGTTGCGCAAGGGAAAGTTTAGGTTAGAAATTAGGAGACATTTCTTCCCAGAAAGAGCAGTCAGGCATTGGGACGGGTTGCCCGAGGAAGTGGTCGAGTCAACGTCCCTGGGGGTGTTTAAGGAAAGGTTGGACATGGTGCTTGGGGACATGGTTTAGTGGGTGACATTGGTGGTAGGGTGATGGCTGGACCAGATAATCTTGAAGGTCTTTTCCAACCTTAATGATTCTATGATTCTATAACAGAAGGGTAGGGATATTTGATTTTTTAAAAAAAAGCTTGAACCTCTGTTATTGGACAGAGACCTCAGCCTGAACCTGCACTAATAAATAAGACTCTTTCCGGTGATTCTTGTGGTCTTTGTTCATGTTGCACATGATTGTCCATTAAATATAAAGGCACTGAAAGATCTAACAATCTTAAAAGTTGTACTGCACAGGTAAGTTTAGCATGGGATCATGCAGTAAGTCACCCAGTAACGGACAAAAATGTTCTCAGTAATGACTGTTGCAGAAGAGTTAGACACTAAAGCACAAAAGATGTTGTAGATGATTTATTGTGAAATCTCTGTTCAGACACCAGAGTATTGGACACGGTATGTTATGTATCAGAATATATTAAAAACAGCAGCAGCTACAGCTAGATTTATGCAGACAGGGGAGAACAGCTGAGTTTTGCAAGCCTCATTTAGCTGACCCCAGTACCTGCAAATACTCCCTGTGCATTGCTGCATCTACTAAATGCTTGTGTTCTGGGATGATTTCCATTACCTAGCTTTAGGCACATAGCTCAGATGATAGCTAATTTTATAGATATCTTGTTCTCCACTTAAACGTGTTGCTGTAAAGGATGTATGGAAGTAGAATATCTTACACTGAACTGCCTTTTCAAGGCAACTTTCTCTTTCCACTGACCATATAGGGACACTGACTTTTCCAGTTAAGTCCTCCACTTTGACAGCTATAGCATAATGTTTTGTGTTATCATACAGAGGTGCATAAATTTTAATGACAAAAAAATATATATCCTTGATTTTCCTAACTCATTTCGATTGAGTATCTTTGTTTCCTTTCCTTACAATATGATTTTGTAGGTAAAAAATGTTAATTAAATCTTTGTACATTTGAAGTTGTAGCTTATATATTACGTATATTGATATAAGACTAGCTCTCTGGCCAGATATAAGTCAGTAATGAAATTTAATATAAACATTTTATTAATAATATTTGAATAAATATATAACATTATTAAATTTTCATATTGATATTCTATAATTCTAAAATTTGCCTTTTACTCTTAACTTCATTATGATTATGATTAATAAGCTTTATATGCACAAATGTATATATGGATTGCATTGTCATAACTTTAAACTTGCATGCTGTAATTTTGATGTGTTTCACTTTCTGTTTCTGTTCAAGACTCTTATTGTTTGCCTCACAGATTTTCTGTTTGTGTTGGTTACAGAGCAAGGACACTAAATTTGAAAAATATGAAAGAAGTGGAATATAAATACAAAACAGAAGATAATTGTGTAAGTTATCTTTTTATTTTCCTTTTTTTTGTTTGTTTGTTTGTGTTTTACTCATTTATATTTGTGTTTGGCAAATGTTTTCCATCAGAGCTATCTTAGGCTCAAAATCTGAATTTGGTTTGGGTGGGTTTACTGTTTTGGAATGCTGAACAATGCTGGAATGTGAGAGGCACATGAGAATGGGGAGGACTCTAAAATGTAAAAACACTATTGTTGAGTCTGGCCCACTTGTCAATTATTATTATAACTTTTCATTCTTAAGAAAATTGGTGGAGTAAATTTGACAGAGATGGGTAACCATTTGACTTGCCTGCTTTTTTTTTTTTTTTTTTATGTGTGTGTGTGTCAGTTAACACAATATTTGTACAAATCCCTATGCATCATTTTTAAGCTAACTGCTCCCTATCTTTTTATTCTAAATGATTAAGATTAGTGCCAGTAACCATGTAATAACAAAGCACTGTCTACAGACACTGGGGAAAATAACATTTTGTTAAGAAAGCAAATTGCTCAAGAGATTATTATACAGAAAAAAAAAAAAAAAGGAAAATATTTTTAAGATTTATAAAAAATGTTTTTAATTTAATTTATGGAGTCACTGTGTAATTTGGGGTAATTTTTAATGTATGAATGTTAGGGTAATCCAAGTTCCACTGGTAAATAACAGCTTAGACATAAGCAACAAGACTTTTAAACATGAAAATATGCAAGCTTAATGATCTACCCCACCATTAAGGTCTGTGGATTTATAGGGATTATTTCATCAACAGGAGAAAAGACACTTTGATGTGGAAAAAATTAAAAGGGCGTTTAGAAGCTTGTTTGAAACACGTTGTACCAAAGGCATTCACTAAACTGAATTCTTACCCAAGTGTAGAGAGAGCTGTGCCATATGCGCAGGGCAATTGGCAACATCCTTCTAAGTGACAAAGTAAAAATGCCTCCTGAGATGATTTTTTTTTTTTCTTTCTGGGCAGGGACAGACAAAAATAAGTTATTTTCTCTCAGAAGAGTTTTTATTGAGAAAGGAGTTAGAACTAAACTACAACCAGGACTAATAGCCAAATTTGGCTTCTCCATCCCAGACATAAGGTTATACCTAAGTCTTCCATCAGCTTTATTTGGCCCTATGATTTGAGACTTTCAAGTCTTTCACCTCATAGTAGCTCATTGATGATCACATGCTTTGATCTCTGAACATCTGCCTTATTTTGTCTTTGTTTTCATCTTCTACTTTGCCAGTATGGCACTGAAGTGCCTACTTGTCTCCATGCTAAGCCATGTATGGAATAGTTTTTAAGGGAATCTTTGCAGTATTTCTACATTCAGCCATGTATTGACCTCTGTTTTACCCCTATTTAAGAGGTTTTGTTTAATTAATTTATTTCTCATATATTCTCTTACCCATTTTAAGTACTGGTTAGGCTTTACCACTTGATGTACTGAACTATGTTGGTGATATGATGATCACATTCACAGGTAATTGTACTAAGTCACTATACATTTTCTGGGGTTCATTGACTCAGTTCTGGATGTCTGAAATGTTTCATTAGCTTGTATGATGTCTGCTACAGTGGTGTCTGAGAATTTGTCTGGTTCTCAGAATTCTACAGTAAGGAGGTCGTTTGTGTGGTTTGTGGTAAAGATTTCCAGTCCTGTTTTGCTTAAGGTCTGTTGGGAAAACTGTATCTTCAATGCAATCCCATGATTCTTTGAACTTCTACAGAAGTTGTCTCTCTGTCAGCTCCACTTACTTGTGTTTGAATACGACCTAGTTAAGTAACTTTGCATGTCTTTGACTTTCATGAGAAAGAATAGAGACTTTTGGAGTTTATATTCTCTTACAAATTCTCAAAGTTTAGTTGTTTGTTTGTTTTACTTCCTGTTACCCATTGTCATGAGTAGTTCATTTCTGAGAGCTGATACTTGCACAAATCATATATTTTATTTTGGCATAAAAAATCAGTAATGAAAATAAATAGGATCATTGCTGTGCAATGTTCAGTTGTGGATTCAGTGATCCTCTTTTTTTCTCATCTGTTCTCATCAAAATGCTCTGAACTTCCATATGTAATCAAGAGATCCAGCCTCCATGAAAGACATACCTGAAAGGCAAATTAATCCTATTGTGTTTTTGCCAACTCGAGCTTATTAGCAGTGTTGTTATAGATATTTAAAGATCTCTAGTTTCGTGCCTGTTGAGTAGAAAATGCTACTGAAAATATGATCCTGCTTATTCCTGCTTTACAGCACTAGAGGCATAAAAGAATACAGTTATTTATTTGAATATAGATAAAGAACATGCAAGTGTAGTATCTTTTACTAGATCAAATAGTACAACTGGAAAAGTGCAAGGCTGGAATGGTCAGCAGAGTTTTCTTCAAGTCTTAAATACAAACAGCAGGCATCAAAGCAGCTGAGAGCAATTGCTCCACACTGAGTCAGGTCTGTCTCAGATGGTGATAGAGAACAAGTTGTTGGTATCCATCACATAGATGGGACATTTGCTGGGGAAACAGCAAGAATGGGGTTCTTTCCCAAAGAAGAGAGACACACAGTTGGTTTATAACCTGTGGAAAGTGAAGACATCAGTAGAATTAGGTTAATTCTACCTAGAAAACATGTGTGTAAACTGAGCTGCTAATGTTGATATCTAATATATTTATATATGCATATATGCACATTGAGACTGGCTTTTTGCAGTGTGAAGTTTGGATGAAACTTTTTTTGATAAAATGCAGACAGGATCCAGGGCAGATGATGGTTCTTGTGCAGATTATTGATTATATTGGTTGTAGATAAATGATAGCAAAATTTTAAATCTGTGCCTCAGGCTTAGTCTGGATCTAGTCAGTGCAAGTGGAACCATCAGGAATTTGCTTTTGCTGAAGGGCTTAGTGAAGTAAGAGTGGCTACAGAAAGATTTCTTCCAGGGCAGGAGCTTCTGCTGCAGGCTGTAGTTAAATGATTTTCTGCTTCATCTTCAGCTCAGGGTGGTAGGAGAACCTGGGAAGTGGGACTGATGGGAATTTCCTCTTGTAATGAAGTCAGTGGTGGCTTTTTTCATTTCCGTGAAAAAATATCCCTATTGTACTACAGTCATCTTCAGATGACCAAGATTAGCATTATGACTGTTTCCTTAAACCAGCCACATTGTATGCTCCAAAAACTCATTTACTTTTTACAATACATATAATACTTCTCTAGTAGAAGATTTTCCCAGTCTGCAGACCTTGTCTTGCTTGTGTATGGAAATCACACCAACTGAAACAGTGCTCCTACTATTTGCCGGGTGATAGTTCTTAGTATTGTGCATTGGAATTAATGATTTTGCTTTTGTTTAAGGATAATTAAAAAAAAAAAAAAGTTAAATTAAAAATTAAATTAAATTAAATTAAATTAAAGATCATTTTCGTTACAGATTGCTCTTTTACTTCAGTCATGTATGAAGCTGATCAAGATGGTTATCCATTAGATCATCCTTACAACCCAAAGTTCCTTCTAGATTGATTTACAGGAATTTTCAATACTTTTTAAGAAATTACTGATGTTGTTATTATTATTTTAATTTGTAAAAACAAGATTAATGTCTCAGCATTTTGTTTATTTCATTTCACAGCAATCATTAAAACAGGTAAAGATAGTTTCAGTCAACAACCCATTAGTCTTTCTGAATGCCAGGAAATTTCATGCAGACCTTACAAAAATAATCCAGAAGGATAGCACGAGCAGCCAGGCATGTGAAGATGTAAACAAGGTAAGATGTGCTACATGCTTCAGTAATCATGGTGACAGTGCTGAAGAGCATGATTGTTTTCTTTGCATTTTTTATTATAATTACTTGAAAAGAATATCTTTCCTACCTCTCTATATGTGGTCTTGTAAAAGACATTAAAACACTTAGCCAAAGCTCTTCAAAATTTCTGGGAACCATTACATATCCTCAGTTAATGTGAGGTTGTGACTTTGAAAAAGCAATGAGTAGCTAAAATTCTACTTGAATAATGTTGTGTATTATTTTTTGTTATTGTTTGATTTTTTTTTTCTTTTTTTTCTTCCCTCTGGAGATGACTCCATGACAGACAGATGCTTCATTTCTGATTCTATGAATAATTTTAATAGATATAGGAAGAAGGTACAAACTGCTTGAAGTTTTCCCCTAGGGTGGTGTTTCTTTTTTATTTTCTGCACTGATTGTATTGGAAAAATAAATAGCACAAAAATTTTGTAGAACTTGTTTTTGGAAAATATCCCAGTAAGGACTGTATTTTTAAAGATTATTTGCACATAGCTACCAAAAATTCCTACAGTGTTCCCAGAAAGAGGGGAAAATGTATTATTTTTCTATCATTACAATAAAGACATTCTAATAAAATACAATAAAATATAAACTGTAGGCAATCTCATCTGGTTTGGTGAACTTCACTGGGAAAATCATAGATACTTCCTCGATGGTTTGTTAAAACAGAAATATTAATCTACCACCTCTGCTGTCTCTTGCTAAAGATCTGCACTACCTGTTCCTACACTGATGAGTGCCTTCTTGTTATTCAGAAATCCAGCTCAGATATTGTGCTGCTTTTTTTCCTTAGCTCTTCTAGTTTAACCAATTTGGATTACCAAGATAACAAACTCCCAAACTGAGAGAAATTACTTAGGATTTTCATGGAATTAATTTATGAGTTAATTTAATAAGTGTAATGAATTGATAAGTTAATTACTAAGTTAATTTATAAGTTACTTAGGAGTGAGATGTTATCCTTTGTCTATTCTGGAAGTTACTTGGCAGTACAGCTGACTGAAATACTGTGCATAGTTTTTTGTTTGTTTGTGTGTGTGTGTGAAATAATGGTCTTTCTATGGAACATAACGGAAATGAAAAAGAGTTGCACTTTGGATTTTGTTTCCATGCTGTATTCTGTTTTAAACATGTCTACTGACAACTTAACATTCATATTGAAATCATTACAAAAACATTTCTCCAGATAAACATAACTCTTTAATAAATTTACATCAGAACTATTCTCACTAAAATCTTACATGAGATTGCATCAAGTAGAAGTTAATCTTACAAGTTTTCTAACTTGAATTTATCTTTTCAAGAACATCTTTCTCATCTTTCTATTACTTCTTAACCCCTGCTTTCCCAAGAGCATCATTTTTATAATATGCTTTATAATGGCTACAAATATCAAAGAGATTGAGTCATCTGAAGGAAAAAAAAAAAGCGAGGTGTGAGGTTACAGTTTTATATGACATTAAAAAATAATTAAAGGCTTTCTCAGCAGTTATAACGTATCCAATAGACTGTTGCATACAATATGGTTTTTGGAGAGAATGAGTTAATTTTGCTATTGAAAAAAAGAATTCTTGTGCATTGCATTGATTTTCTCTGGTTATTCTGCATTGGATTAGTTTTCCTTGGTATGCTAATCGTTCTTTGCTTTTATTTCAGTGTGAGCAGAACACATTACTCTGTTCATTTTCCAATGGAAGTTGTCATGGTGAGTTTATTTTCTATAAATTATATTAAAACCAAGATGGATGTAAGTGTGCAAAATGGCTCCAGGTTTTTCTATTTATTTATAGGTGAACTCAAATTGTCTGGAAACTAATATTTCAGATAGATCACACCTTCACTGAAGCATGAGTACTAAAAATTATTAAACTGTTAACCTTGGCCTAGCAGATCCTGTTTTTATTCTGTTCTTGACTGAGTTTATAAGATTTCAAAAGTGGGAAACCAATGAAAATATTTTTTTCTGCAGGAGTCTCTGGTTATTTCACACAAATCAATCTATGCATACTGATATGGGTACCTAGTGTGTGTGTGTGGGGGGGGATCATTTCCAGCTTTGCCGCCTTTATTGGTCTTCAGACAAAGGCTTAATAAGCTGTTTTGCTAAGCTGTATTCTTGTTTTCTTGTGCGTTTTTTTTTTGTTGTTGTTTGTTTGTTTGTTAGTTGGTTGGTTGGTTTTGAGCTCATTGTGGGACTTGAACATTAATATGCAAAACTAAAAATAGGATGGGATTAGGTCTATGTGAAGTCTTTGTGGTCTTTAAAGGCATTGAACAGAAAAACTCATAAATGTCATCTGAGTTATCAGTGACACTGTGGCCACCAATATAGCACAGTAAAACTGTACAACACAGAATAAAGAAAAAAAGAAAACAACGAAGGGTTTGCTTTTAATTAAGGATTAAGCTGGATAATTCTACTCTTCCCACATTTTATAGCATTTAAATCAAACCAGAGCATGTACATTCCCATGGGATAGCTGGTAGAACCTTTTGCAGAAGATACTTTATACAGATGACTTCATCATGGATGGAATTCAAATATTGTGTTTATTTAAAACACTTATAAGCATTAAGACCACAGTAGAGAATCTGATTTGGGGGCTGTTGTCTGATAGTTTATGCTTATTAACTAGGCTCATGACATTTTTATGTTTTTACTGTGTTTACTTTACTTGGGGTTGATAGAATGTTTTGCTGTAGCACAGCAACATAACGATAATGGCTGTTGAGACTATACAGTGCTATACTGTAAAACGGTAAATGAGCACACAGCATTGTGTTTGTGGGGAGATCTTTGGAAGGTCTTGTCAGTACACATTTCAGGTTTCATTGAAATATGGTTTCGTTGGATGAACTGGTATCTTACAATACAGAAATGACAGACAGCACTGGACCTCTCTTCTGATTGCTTTTTTTAAGCCTTGAGGACTTAAATGTTGTTGTTCTTTGTACTAATCAGAGTACAGTGACTCTTTGTGGAAGCTTTAAAATAAAAACTGGAGAGGAAGAGAGAAAAAAAATCACTAAAAAAGCAGCATGGGTCCTAAATTTTTAGAAAGGAGGTGAGCAGGAAGACATAATTCTTGTCCTTATATCAGTCATCCTAGAGGGCACAGCAGCATCTTCATCAAAATCTTTACTTTCAGCTTTTGGGGAATACTGATTTGACATTGTCTATATCAGCAACAAGTTAATTAGTTTCTGTTGCCTTGCCCAGTGGTTCAGAGGCAGCAGGTCTGTACCACCCCATCCCCCCTTCCTGAAGTCAGGCAGCCTCCACTGGAGGATGCCAGCTTTTTGGGAAGGTAATGCAAGCTCCAGTCCACCATTGCCTCTCTCCATATATACATATGCACATATGTGTGTGTGGTTCCTTAATGATGTTTGTCAAGGAAGGGAATTCAGTATGGTAATAGTAGGGTTTCATGGTGTGCTTGTGCAACGTATCAGCTAAGCACACTTCAGGTGTAAAGTGAGCTCAACTTCTGTGCTTGAATGTAACATTTGTAAGTTAAATCAACTCCCTCCTTCCTTCTCTATTTATTTCCTTCCTTCCAGTTTCTTCATTATTGCATCTGTTACACAGAAGCAAGTTACCTGTAATTATATTTATTCCAAATCTGGTTTTGAACTGTCAGACTTTTAACTTTTATTTAAGCAGAATAACAATCAAAAGGGAAAAGTAACCTCAGGCCATTTTTTAAGGTAAAACTTGTTGGAACCTGCAGATATAAATGTGCATGTTTTTGGGGGTGAGTAAGTAACAGAGGAAGAGTAAGTTCTTCTGGTTTGGAGACGGAGTTTTGTAGAATTGATTACAGTAAGCAGACCAGCAGATCTCATAAATCCTTCCTGGTTTTCCACTGCAGTAATGCCAAGCAGACTTTCTTTGAAATTCTTTAATTTTGTTTGCAATGTGTTTATTAATGTACATTGGACAGGACAAAGAAAGTAAACCTCTGGAGGTGCAAGTCCAACAGACTCAGACTTCTGTCAGAAAGGAATTAGCACCATTATAAATCTACACAACAAGAAAATTCAAAGTCCTCTCAAGATTTTAAAATCTTTTCCTCTGCTGTGTCAAAACCATTTCAATTAACCTATCTTTACATTCATAATTCCTTTTATTCATCTTTTTTTTTTTAATTTTATGTTTCGTGATAACTAATATTAAACCTGTTATTTGTCCGCAGACAAATAACGTGTAAATGTTATGTAAATAAGATGTACATTGTTTTCTTGTTTTCCCATTATGAAAGCCAGGAATCATCTGCACGCTAGTTCAGGACACATTTAGTATGTGGGTATGTGGGTAATTTAAGAATTTGAGGTATATTTTCTCTGTGAATCCTAAGTGAACTTTCCCAAACAAGCCAGAATCATGTAGAATTTCAAATCTGAAGAACTTTTTTTTTTTTGTCCAGGAGAGACTATTTCTGTCTAATACATCTCACTAATATGTTCTGCCTGTTGACTTCACCCCGTTGCTCTGATGCCCCTTCATTTATCTGTACTTCTAAAATGTGCCGTTTGCTTAATACATGTCTCAGTAAAAAATAGACAAATTTTACTGTGATATTTTGGGCTTATTTTGTTCTGTCGTTATACAGATTTCTTGACTACTCGGTAATTAAAGCTTTCTCCTATATCAAATGTGCAGGTGAGTCACTGCAGCCATCTCAGAGTGAGCGACGTGTTTTGATATTGGATTGCAGTGGACTGAGTTTGTTTGACTACACTGGAGCCTCCATGTTGCTTCAGGTATTTATAACACCAGATACATTCTGTACATAGAAATATATGATTACACACACAAGTTATTGGGACCAGTTACTAGTCACATCACTGAGATTAGTGAATAAACATGGTCACTTATGGAAAAGATGAGCAGAGTTTTGGTACTGAACTGCATTATGTTTATATAAAATTGTATACTAGTAATTCTAAATATTTTAAGTGACATTCAGTGCAAACACAAGTATTCATATTTAATGGAAATGAGTTTCTGAAAGCACTCATTTTTATGCATTTCTATATTTTTAAGCTGATTTAGGTCTTATTCATCCCTCTCATGTCAGTTATGTCAGTTATATAACTTGGGTCGCAGCCCAGGCCTTTTCTTATCCTAACTATTTTCTCAGTTTACTGAAGTGAATAATTAAGTGCTAAATTAAAAAACAAAGCAAAACAAACAAACAAACAAAAAAAAAAAACAACATATCTAGGTGTGTACATAGTCAAAAGGAAAACTGGGATAATTAAGTAAGGTGAATGGAAGTTATTCTTTATTACATCCTCCCTCAAAATAAAGGCATTCATTAAGCTTAGTAGGTTAATATATATATATATATATATATATATATATATATATATATAATTTGTGAAACTGATTTCCAAAAGGGCTTTGAGATCTCAAATTTATGGGACACCACTCCATCCTGGGCTTTGAGATACAGTTTGGGGTTGCAACCTCTAACTGAAAGACAGGTCCAGAACAGAGTTACCCGAAGAAGAAATGCAGTTCTTCCATGTTGCACTCCTTTCATAAATATCGTCAGTGCTGCTAGAGTTAAAGGGATTTTTAGTCTGAAGCAGGCTTTTGGTTTCTGTTTAAAATTAGTTATTCTGACGTGGTAAAAAAAATGCTTTTATTTATTTATTTATTTATTTTTAATGGGGACTGCTTTGGATGCTTCCTCATTGGTCAGAAAAGGCCCTACTCTCGTTCTAGAGTTATTTTCACTTTTTGTTACTTTTTAGCTTATTGGATACCTAGTCTCTGTGAAGTTGCATATTTTCAAAGAAAGGATAAGGAACAACTTACTGCAGAATATAGCATGATGGCTGTGGCAATTTTCTGATAGACTGCTGGAAGTTTCAAAGTTTCATAGGTCAAATTTCTGTCTTTCTGGACTGGTTGGTAAGCGTACAGAAAGGAGATGCAGAAACTTGTTGAAAAAGGCATACTGGAAAAACAAATCTAACAAATATAATTATAAATGCTGTATAATTAATCGTTTTAGTTTTATTACCAGTAGAACTGTAGGGTACTTTGTGGAGGGGGGAGGAAATGATGCTTTCCTGTTCAGTGTGGGTTAGCCTCGTTTGTGTTATAGAGGGGCTCTCTCTGGTGGCTGCTGTCAGCATAGCTTGAACAGCAGCACTTCATGCTCTGCCCGCTTTGAATACATTCTTTTGTGTGTGTGTATTTTATTCTCTGTTGGTATTTTAAACAGTTCTTTTTTTTTTTTCTTTCTTTTTTCTTCTTTTTTTCTTCTTTTTAATTTCATGTTTTCACACATATAGATTTACATGGATTGTAAAAACAGACACATTGATGTGTTGCTAGCACACTGCAAAGGCAAGTATCAGCTTACAGCAAATTTTTTAACATGACAGTTTATATATCCTCACTACCTTATCAGTGCTCATATGTTTGTTTTATTACAGCTTCCTTGATAAAAGCAATGCAGTACGGTGGAAATCTTGAATCTGAATACCCTGTCTTCTTTGAATCTGTTTCTTCAGCAATCGATGCCATTCAGATTCACAGGGTAAGACTTATAGCAGGGGTAGATAAAGTCTGGAGGGGCTTCTTGGATGCTCACTGCACTTTGACAGTCTGGGGAAATCTCATTTATCCAGTGAATGTTTTGTGCAGAAATCTTTTATCTGTATCTGTATTCTCTGCAACCAGTCCTCAGCCTCTGGGGCTGCAGCTATCACATTTTCCCTGCTTGCATTCTCTTCCTCTCCTTTTGCAATAACTTCTATGTCTTCTATGCTGGATCCAGAGGCATGATGTTCAGGTGCATTAACCTGGGTGCATGGTCCACTGGAAAGCATAATGTCATCTCAAAATACCTAACAGAACCTCTCGGTGAGGGAAATCACCTAGTACTCAGCTGTGATTTACTAAAACTATACTCTGTTCCTCAGTCTGCATTGCTTAAACAGCATGCCTCTGGTTAGCATGACTCTGAGACGCATACGTGCTAAGTAACAGAGAAGGCAGATAAATTCAAGTTGGGGTTCCAAGCTGTTCTGACCAAAACACTTCTGGATCCCTGGCAAATTTGTTCAGAGCTAAAAAGCTCACCTCTGTCCGGCCCTGCAGTGTAATGTGTTGGCTCACTGGTGGAAAGAGGGGAGAGGACATGTATGAGGTGGAGGGCAGAGCTAGAGGGAGGAGATAGAAGGATTTGATCACAAATTGAGCCTAGAGGCTTGAACAGGCATTTGCTTAAACATGTATTTATTTGCACAATAATAATTCTTCCATTCCTTGTTAAAAGGCTATAAACCTGGGCTTTCCTTGTAAACTGTATAAGCCTTTTCCATTGTAATCCCAGTGTAACTGAGCATGCATTATAAGCAGTGTGCTTTTCCATGGTTGCATTTATGATTCCAAACATGGCTAGAGCTCAGTTCAGAGCCCTCTCCAAGAGACATTAAACTAATCATGGTCTGTGGTTTCTGTTTTCTCTTTCTCCCCTTTACTGTGATCTGGCACATTTTACTAATTTAATTAGAGCTGCCTATGGACAAAATACACTTTCCATTGATTTACCCAGATAAGGCGAGTTGACTCTGTTGTTCTGGTGGATTGACTAGGAAAAGTATGCTCTCTTTGGTGCTTTTCAACATTTTTCTTTGTTACTCTGCAAAAATAATTTACTGCAATGGTAACTGCAGGGCAAAAATAATGGGGATGGCTATTGTATATTTTGCCTGGGTCTGATTAGAAGAATTAGCATGATTGTTGTGTTATAAAAGATCTATGTTCTTTATAGACACCAATTAATGTTCCTAACATTCTTGCAAGATAGCTAGCATACCCATTTTATAGTAATGGGATGTGGACAGACCAGGATAAATGTCCAAGTAAAAAGGAGCTCAGAAGTCCATTTTTCCAGGAACTGGTAATGTGCTTCTACTGGAGTCGCTAAGCAAGTCAAAACTCTGAATAATAGTTTAGTGGAGCAGTCTGAAAAGCTTGCACACAGTCTCACATTTTGAACGTAATTATTATGGACAGTGTATGTATGCTGCCAATGCCTCTTCAGAGCTTTCAAAATACATGTATGTGAGATGGTTTCTTGATGTGTTCCTTGCCTTTAACAACTGAAGATAAGATAATATGGACAGGAGTAAAAACAAAGGGTGACCACAATAGCAGCACCACATTGTAACTGTGTCTACACTTCACATGACTTTTTAAGATGCTAAGGTCAGCAGGAATTTTGAGTGAAAAAAAAATAGCAGGATAGAATAGAAGAGAACAGAGTGGAAAGAGGTGGAGATTTATGGAAAGTGATTTGTTTGGATTTACATTTCTGATCCCCTCACATCAGTCTTTCATCCACTACTTTTACATGATATTCTAGGAAAACATTCTAATACTTTTTTTTTTTTTTCCCCTTCTGTTTCTCACAATTTAGAATTACAGCAAGTTCAGTGAACAGAGTGAAGTGTGATGCCGACCCATCAAATGTGGCTAGTCCAATCAGCTCATATTCAGAATGAACTATACCACGGTTTCTCCTTAGCATTTTTTTTTTCTCCAGGAGCTCTCATATCTCTCATATATACTACTTTGTATGCCATACATATTTACAACATTCAGTAATGACAGATCTGCCATTCAGAAAAAAAAATATCTTTAGCTACCATCACTCAGAGAATGTTCATACAATTGTTCTATAATGGTTTTATATAATATTTTTATACACATTTAGACACAAATTATTAGAAAGCAGATGTGGGGTATTGGCTGTTTACTATCTTTTAGATATCTTTTATTATAACATTAGTTGTAATATGCATCTGTAGTTTTGTGCATGGAGTAAGGAGACATTATGAGTTCTTGAAAGCAGTGTGTTATAATTGATACAGTATACGCAGGAAGCCATATACCAATGCATACTCTAATAGCTTTACTTATCCTTTTTGCTGTTCAAGATAGCTATTTGCAATAACAGCATCATATCACAGCTAACATATCCTTGCATTTTTCATATTTGGTTATTATATGCTTTTTAATGCCTGCCAAGGTCAGTGAGAGCACAGTATTTTGAAAGAAGGCAGATGGATGTTGTCTAAGTGCACTGGATTGTCTCTTCTTCTAGTAGATGTCATGAGTTATTATAATAGTTTGCTATATTTTCAGTGTCACAGGTATTCTTTAGCTCAGATTGAAGAGGAAAAATTGGTAACATTTTTCCAAAACTTTTTCTTGTTTCCAGCATAGTCTGCATTTCTGAATTGCTGCTGGAATTTGATCAGGGCTGGAATCTTCAGCTGTGGCAGCTGGGAGGTGACCCTAGAGAGACACAGAAGGCATGTGTCAATTTTCAGCCCAAATTCCAGCTTATGTGAGCACACAAACGGGGGGTGGGGGAAGAATTCACAGGTTGAATTCACACGTTTGGATTGCAATTATGGATTGCCATCAATCATATTAGATTGTGCTATCACATCAGTATCATATTATTTGGCAACATATGTGAAGATTTTTTCCTTGTCTTTTTTTGCCATATATGTACACAAGCTGTAAAATGTAAAATTTGAGGAGAAAAAAAAAATGAGAATGGATGAGGAGTATGTAATTACCTCATTGACCTTAAACTATGGAAGCTAAAATGTAAATGAATATGGCATGGCTGTAATGGCTATCTTAGCACTACAGAGAGGAGAGAAGCATGAGGGTGAAGTGCATAAGGGAGAAGCTGGAGTGCATAGCCAAAATCTAATGCTAGGCATCCTCTTTTCAGCAGCAGTTACGTTTGTATGTTTGTCTGGACACCGCTCTCTGCCCAAAGCAGCTACCAGACGTAGATGAGGCAGCTCACGGAGTGATTTTCACATCTTGCATATTTTTGTTAAGGCAAATATAAGCCTTTCTTCTGTTCTTGGTCATTCCACATTACTAGGAGACAATGGGAGAGAGCCCTGTGTTCTTTTACCTTTTCAGTCATAGGTGACTATTAGGGTTATTTCACACATTGTGCCACAGATGAGCAGAAGCATTCTTTATGTGTTCTACTAAGATAACGTTTCAAAAATACTATGCAAAATGCTGATTAGTAACTGTAAGAAGCTTGTTATACACAGAAGTAAGTTCTGTTCATTGTGCCAAGTGCATTTGTGTCAGATGCTGTAGTTGATTGCAAATGACTCATTACATCCTTGGACATAGTAACAGGCTATAACATTTGGTTATTAATTTCCTCAGACAGTTTTAGTAATTTATGAACACTTTAGAAACTGTTTACATTGTGCTTTAATTGTAGAAGAATCAACTGTATGTCACAGCTGAATGGAGATCTCTACTTAACTGCAAGCTGAATAAATGAATAAAAGTTATCTTTTCTATTAAGTTCATTATTTATTCTTTGATGGCTAAATGTATTTTCTGAAGATTTGTGGATATGTTGGTTAATGAAATTGTTAAACTGTGGTCTTTAGCAAAGATAGCATCGACCATGAGACCTTCAGTTTTGTTCCGAATGATCTTGTTAATGAAACAACACAGATGCTGTTAAAATTATTTGTAATGTTAGTGCCTGATGAAGCTCTCTGCATCAAATTAAGAAATTTGTAGTGCTAATCAAAATATCTTCCACTTTTCACTGTGTTCAATAGAAATACCATTGCTACAGCTAAATGGCTGTTTTGAGATGGACATTTATCTCCCATTAGGTCAAAGACCTCCCTGTGACACAATATCACTTACAAATGTGTTTCATCTGTGTAAGACTACAAATTCAAATTGTCTTAATGCTGTGATTACTGCTTAATTGTCTCTCAGGGTAGAATCAAGGAAGAAATACATTTCTTACCTTATGACTCTGACTTTTCTAATCTTCCAGCACTGGGGCTTGGGATACTTGTAATATTCCTGTAATATATTTTACTTTGTATAATTAACCTAAATTTCCTCTTATTTCTGAGCATATAAATTGTTAATTAACTTCCCTTTCTGGCAAGTAGCACAACTAATGACAGTTTTTTCTCAGAAGAACAGAGCATTCGAGGAGTCCATGAAGGTGCTTTGAAGCTGGCAGCAATGGAAGCTTCCCTTTCAATTGCTTCTAAAATATCTGCACTGAATATATGCACTGAATATCTGCTTTGCCAGACCACTGCTTTACAGAGCAGTGGTTACTGGATGAGAAAGAGTCTTTTTTTTTTTTTTATTCTATGAGTGACCTAGGAAGGCAAATTAATTCAGTGCTGATGTTTCTTTTCTCTCCCTCTTTCTCTCTCTCTTTTTTTTTTTTTTTGGACCACCAAATTATTGACATTTATGAAAACTGGTGATTTTTGCCTGCCTTTAGGTGACCAGATGCTGTTGGATTTCATAAAGCAGTGACTGACTGCCAGGGAATTATCATTGATCTCTCTGCTTGTGGCCTGTGAGATGCTGAGTGTCTCATCTGCATGACTCTCTGCAAATCTCTGTTGATTGTGTGTGTGCACGGTTATCTGGCAAACAACTGCCTGATTATTTGGTGAAGATTCAAGGAAACAGCCTAAACCTTTTAGTTTTGGAGTTCGATATCAGTTTTAACCTGTTCCTTGATGCTCTTCAGTATATACTGTCCACTGGCTCTGTCTCACAGGAAGCATTAGGCTGTAACTTATGCTGAGGTCTGCAGCAACTTATCCCCAGACGTCCTGTTAGCTGCACCATATTCTTCTGGAGCAGGAAGGCAAAGTGAACCAAACCCACCCTGTAGCAAAGGGGCTGCACAAAGCCCATGTGCTATTAAATGCCCTGGTATCACTCTCACAACTGAGATGAATTGCAGACAGAAAGAATAAGGGGGCTTTGTTATTCTGTCCCCTTGAGGCAGCCATGCATCTTTGTACCTTCCAGCCTGATTTACCTGAATAGACATAGGGACTTTTCAGAGTAATGCAAAGTTTTATTACTTGTGCTTGCATGTGTAAGGCTGTGTGTTGGTAGCAAGAAGAGTCCAGTCTTGCAAAGTGCTGAGCTCCCCTGGTTCCTGTTGGTTTCTGAAGGCAAGAGAGATTCCACTCCTCACAGCAGAGGCTCGAGGAAGCATCTCCTCACCTAACATGCCGTTCTGTGAGGTTTCACCTAATGAAACCAACAGGGGCTCCAGGCAGTAAACAATTCAGAAAATCTGGCCATTCATTTTGATTCCTACCTGTGTACTCAGATGTAAAGGTTTTACACCCCTAAACTCAAAGCATATGGAACATGTGAGTTGTAGAGATCCATGTTTCAATATTGCACATTTTGGTGCATTCTGCAGTACATAGGAAAACATTAATGTAATGTTATTTTCAAGAGTTGCTCAATATTTTTAGAGATTTGGTATTTGTTTGATGTGTTTAGGATTTCTTAGCTATTTTTAGGAATTAATTCTAAATGTTAGATATTACTTGACGTGAATGAAGAGTTTTCCCATTAAATTTAAGATGTGTTAATCAGAATATGCTAAAATGGGGATCTGATCATATGCTTCTTACAGAATTTGTGTTTCACACGTTCCAAAACAAAGCAAGCAACGAGGAAAAAAAATAGAGTGCAAACTGATGTTAAGAAGTGAACATAGTGACAATTATAAATTAGGCATAAAACGTGTAATAAGGAAAAGACTGTTAACATTATATTTATGCAAATTAAATGGTTCTAATTCTCATCATATGTCTTTCTTTTTAAAGGTTATTTGCCCTGATTCTATGATTCAAGTGTCACAAGGTCTGACTTCAGCTGCTTTGACATAATTTATTTGACAGCTCTGTGTGCCATAAATATATAATGTAACAAGGAAAGGTATCTTCACTGTTGAATGAAAACATTAATGCGTCAATACTGTGTATGAATACTGTTTGACATTTACTAGTTACAAAAATAAAATACACAGTATGCCTTGAAAATATGGCACTCCTATTTTTGGAAGATACTTTCTTTGTCTACAGAACGTAGCGTCTCATAAATAAATGAACAAGTGCACTTCCAGTGTGGATGCTAAATGGTGCTTTCATCATTAAGATGGATTTTTAGTAAAGATCACATAATCTGCATGTTTCCATATGTTTTTTGATGCATTTTTTTTTCTTATTTCAATTTTGTGTATTAGCATACACAACAATAAATTTATACAGAAATAAATTGGAATATGAGACAATTTACATGTGGCAGCAGGAAGATGCCCTCATTACTTCAATAGTTAGCAGCTTTTTTTTTTCTTTTTTTTTTTTTTTTAACATTTTGGTCTAACCAATCTGGGATGAGATATTTTTCTTTCTCCAACCTCAAAATATATTAGATCTTAATAATGAGAAAAGAGAAATTGTATTATATTCAGAAGTTTGGCTTCCTCACAATTCTTAGGGGAGTATGGCGTCTAACAGATGCTTTTACCTATATAAAGAATACAGAAATCTTGGGCTAATTTTCCCAATATTGCCTCTATGCATATACAGTCATTTGAATATATCTTATTTAACTTGGTAGTTTACATCTACAGATGGCGCATACTGATGGTATAGCATATATAAAGTCTGTGGCTTACCCCAGTATAAGGGAAATTATGGTTAAATCCTCCCACTCCCTTAATGACTGCGATGGCATCAACAGAAAAAGAGATCGACATCCCTTTAAAAATTTGGTCTTGAAAGTAGTAGCTAAATTTTCCAAGCCTGGTAATTTAGGAAAGCATTTACCTCTACCAAAATTAATACAACCTCTACATTTTTTTTTTTTTAATTTAATTTTACAATGGTTTGCAAAATACAAATGGCTTGTAGTGTCACCAAATTATAGTAGATATACAGTGAAATATTCTTAATGATAAAGGTGTTGTTGTTGTTGTTTGTTTTCTACATCTGTGCTTGACTACACTCACAAAATGGCAAGGAAAGCACTCTGGAGTGAGATGGCTGAGTAACCTCATTCTTTTTATTCCCAGAACTGGTGTGTCAAAGCCCAAAGTGGGCTCTCACCAGGGATATGAGAGGTAGCTTGGAGAGCAACTTCTTCCCTAACAGGAGTCCTCTGGCTCCATAGAATTTCTGGAAAGCATGACTTGCAGAAGCAGAGAAATGGATAGCTGTTTAATTTTTTCCTAATGTGCCTTCCAGTAATAAAAAGGCTTTTTGTGCTGGATATGTTCAGGTGATTAAGGATTGAGAAGAACTGAGGGAACAGATGTGTAAGTGGTCATAAAGGTCTGTGCTGTCCCAGTCTGACTTGGTGATTGTAAAAGCTTCTTATGCCCATTGTGCTTTAAAACTGCAGCCAGAGTTTAAGAATTTTTTAAAACTCCACAGTGCTGGATTAAGCTGCACCCGATCCTTTCATCTAAATCCCACAAAGTACCTCCCACAAACTAGACACACTGTCTTTATCACATCTGAGCGAGAAACTAATTTGATCCCTTAATTGTTACTAATAGTTGTCAGATTTTGTTGAACATTGTTTTTTGCACATTTTAGCTTGTCTGTAAATTGCTTTGTTTATGTAAAGAAAGCCACCAGCAAATAAGCTGACATTTGTAGACCCAGGTAGTATGGATAAAAAGGCTTCTTGCTCATAAGTTCAGGAAACAAGGTTTCTATTAGTCTACTGACAAAGTGCCAGGAGCATTGCAGAATGACACGTAATCTGTCTGGGGTGGTTTTGGGTTTGGACCACTTGCAGCTTCTGAAGGAACTGAACCAGCACAGTGACAGAAAAAGTGATTATAGAAACATGAGGACAGGAGAGGACCTATTCCATTACAGAGCTGCATTCTTTTGTGTGATCTAGTAGCCATGTTTTATAATCTCAAGGGAATGGTCTTTAAACCAAACTCATGATTGCAATGGACTTGACTTGCTATCACAAACATTTGAAGCCTGAACAGGCTATAGTAATTATAGCAACAATTCATCTGTGGCAGTCTACAGATGGGAGAGTTTCTGCCTCTGTGGACCTGCTGTGTGTTTACATCTCTATTACTAAAGTCCTCTTCTAATATGTTTTAAAATAATATTATGACATTTCATATCCAAGAAAGTTTAGTGGTCACAGTACTGGAATTGTCAGTTTATACTTCAGTGTAGATAGTTTATACTTCAGTGTAGTTAGTTTGTATTTCAGTATAAACTAATAATTTTAAATGCTCTATGAATTTTCTTTCAGGTTCCTTTTTCTCTTTGCTTTCACTCTAACTCCTTTTAAATCTTTGGAACTTCATTGCTTTCTGTTTCAAGCTTTCTGCTTGATTCCTTTAGCCAAATTCTTAATTCAGAGTACTTCCATAAAGGAAGACATGTTTTGAAAGAATGAGAGCAATCCTAACTGATAAGGAAAAAAAAAATCAACCTCTCTTTTTTGGTCTTGGAGTCTATCCAGATTTGAAACAGGTTTTGGAATATTGCATTTGCAATCTGCATTTTCATTTTATTTTCAGCAGTAAATTTGTGTTTAAATCTGCCGATCTTCAGGTTCATTGCTGGCCTGGCTCCACTATTGCTTCCACTTCACATATCTCCGGCATGCCTAATGTCTTCAATTCCCAGCACCATGAAACTGAGATGGTGACTTTTAGGGGACCCATGATACCCTGGAGACCAGGGTCTTGAAGGCTTCGCTCCTTCCTTCTTCCCCTGTCCTCTCTCCAATAAGCTCCTCTACAGCTTGAGTACCCCATGCACAACAGTGACTGTGACACACATGCAATGGTTCAGATGCAGAGCTGGAGACCAGGGCTGAGATGCTGGTGAGATATGAGGCCACGGTGCACGGGACTGAGAGGAGGCAGCAGAGTGTGGGAAGAGACCAAATGAGAGAAGAAATATCATGGGAATGGGAGTGTGTGGTACTGTGCATGGATGAAAAGTCTGAAGGCACGTGGGGCAGCTGGGATGTCAGGCTGCACGGAGATGCTGCATAAGGAGGCACATGATAAAAAATTCAACCATTTGCTATTGGCAGGCCCCTGATTAGCAGACAAGTAATTTTTCTGCAGAGGTGCTAATTACCTCACACAGATAGTTGCCCCACACTGCCACTGAGCCTGTTAATGTAGTCGTAATAGCATTTAAATTACTTCAATTTTAAAATTTAAATTAAATTAAATTTTAAATTACTTTAGCAATAAAAGAGGGTGTTGAGGTTTTTTGTTTGTTTGGTTTTGTTTTGTTTTTGAGAGTAAGATTTCTTCTTTCAGACAAAATGCAGTATTTATAGGTGTTTTATCCATAACAGCGAGAAGTACTTGTATGAGCAAGCTGACATCTGTCTCTTTTAACCTCACAGACTACACCTTTTCAGAGAGACAGGTGGTCCATAAGGAGGAACAGGTGTATCCTGAGCATTAACACCTCCGTGTTGTGGGCAGTCTTTGCAAACACAGCACTCAAAGCACTTCAATCATTTTTCCTCCATCAATGCCGCTACTCAGATACTTCAACAGGAACCAGTGGGGTAGTGGCAGGCACAGTTCATGGCACGTGTCCAAGAAAACTTAGGATAGGATTAGAAGTGTGTTAACTAGAGGAGAGAAAGGTAAAGGAGAAATAAATTCAGCCATAAGATTAATTCAAAGATAGGATGATAGTCCTACTGCCCCATTTATTGGGAGACATCCATGTAGGTTTGGATGGCTGCTGAACCTACCTTCTCCCTGGTCCCTGGCTTAGAAGGGCAACATCCTGCTCACCCAGGCTGTGTGCTCCAAGGTGTGGTCTGAGAACTTAAAGTGTGTTTTGACAGATCACCAAAATCTGCCCCAAATCTGTTGTGCTCAGGTCTGGTGCCACAAGAACTCCAAGTTTGGGCACCAGGTAAAAGCAGATGCTGCTGCACTCATCAAAGTCAGGAGCAACTGCCAAGACCTCTACCAAGCATTGGAGGTGCTGTCTGTGCCTGTGCAGGTATCAGAAAGGATCTTCCCATGCAAATGCTATTTTCATTAGCAAGTAGGAGGAAAAAAAAAAAAAAAAAACACTGCTTAATTTTGTGGGGTGTAAAGTGTGTCTGTACCAGCAGTTTCTTCCCCATGCAAAACAGCAGATAAGTGTTGGTGACATTCAAGTTAAGCGTTTCTTGTGTTTTTTTTTTTTTTTTTTCCCTCCAATTTCTTGGCCATGTTAATTTAAGATAGGTCCTTAATGTTATATTAACATAGATTTTTATGTGTCAATTAACAAATAAATTCATTATGAAAACTCATTTAGGGAAGGGCTGACACCAGACAAAGCCTTGGGGCAGCTGTGGAGTGCCGGGATGCAACATCTGCTCCATCAAATTGCACTCAGACATTGCCATTCCTTGGCTGTTCATCGTTGCTCAGTGGCGTCTCAAGCAGCTACGTACCTCCCCAGGACATACAAGTTCAGACACAGACCCACGAAGGCCAAATGTCTCCTTTGAGTCTCCCAGGCATAACCAGCTAAAGGAAGTTGTCAAGGCACACAACCCTTTGACATGGAGAAAGAAAAAAAACCTGAACAAACTACATGCCATGTTGATTTGTCATGCCAGGTTTGCTTTTGTTGATTTATTTAAGCAGTATTGAATTTGACATCCATTTCAAGCACTGAATCTACCTTTGAAGCCCACCTATTTGTTATGTTATGAACCTCACTCTGCAATTTAGCTAACGTAAAAATGCCTCCCATTACTAGTAGTGGTGCCTCTCATGACATAACAGAAACTGACTCAGAAAGTAGCATATGCTGTTATCACCCATAATAGATCAGCCACATCTCAAAGACTGGAAGCCAAAATTACCATTTGGCATGTCTGTAAATTCAAATATACCGTCTGTCCTGAGTTGAAAATTAATGGAATTTTGTCTATTTTATATATGTATCAAAGGCTTTGCTTTCACTATTGCCATAAAAGATTTTTCATTTAGTATTTGTATTATAGAAACTCTCCATGGGTGTTTAATGTTGTTGCAGTCCTCATCAGGCTGCAATTTGTAAAACACATCCCCTTCTGCCTCTCTGCAGATTTCTTCCTCCACATCTAGTTTCAGTGTTCCCAAAAACACAGAGCTGGGAGGGAGGACACTGAGAGGCTGTTCTGTCCTAAGGTAGGACCCATGAAACCATCCCCAACATTTACTTGTTAATAAAATTAATGGAAATACTAAAATTTTACACATATACATACCTCAGTCTACGTAACTGTAGTCTATACTCTATATATCTGTATATATGTATTATGAAGATTCTCCCAAGTGGGCCAGCATTATTTAACTTATGTTTTAAAAGGCCTTATAATTCAGAAAGGGGCAATTACTAAAGAGGAACCTTATCTGCACACTTTCTGAACAGAAAACTTCCTGAGAGCAGCCAGATTTCCATGCATACGCATTGCAGGATCAGACCTTTCATGGGTAGCTAATTTCTACACCTGTAGCTGTGGCACACAGACAGCACAAAAAACTCCTGTCGAGGGTATGTTGGTGTATTTTTTGCCCAGTCGAATTCACGGCCTTTTTTTTTTTTTTTTTTTTTTTTTTTTCAGGCAGCCTCTGCCACTCAAGTGTTTGTGATGAAGGCTTCTTTTTGACAGCTACAGTTTCTAAAAGGGACAAATTATGCGTCCAGTCCTGCAAGCCTGCCTGCAATGAACGCCTTTAGAAATCAGTGGAGCTTTCACATGGCAGATGGCTCCCCAGAATTGAGCTCTACATAATTTTGCGATATTTTAGCTGGGGATATTTTAGTGGCTTTTTCCCTATGCATGACAGCATGATTTGCTGGCTGCTAGAAAATGTCATCAGACCCTTTCTCATTCCACAATGAAACCTTTGGATTATTTTTTTTTTTGAAAGAGAAATATATATATATATATTTTTTCCTCTTGCACAAGATGCTGCTATCTGATAAAAAATTGTTCCAGATAAAAACACTGTGACACTAAAAGGCTGGAAGGGTAAAATAGGCCTAAAGCCACAAGAAAGGGGGAGAGTTTTTTTTTGTTTTTTTTTTTTAAATACAACCTTAAACAAACGTCCCACTATTGAAAATATTTCTGTCCCTTAAAATTTATATGTAATTATATACATCCCTTATGTATCTGATTTCATTTAGGATGTCCTCTGATTTCTCCTGGAAATCATTAAAGACAAGAATATGATAAACTCACCAGGTTGAGTTCTTTTGCATTCTCTCAAAACAAGAAAATTGTTCTAGAGTAAATTTCATATTCATTACAGAGCAATCCACAGTCAGCCTGCCTCGTGCAAAGACAACAAGGGGAAAAACATCACTGCAAACTTCTCCTGTTTTGCCAGCCTTTGTCTGAGTTCCAGAGAGAATTAACTCATTATCCCTGGCAAGGGTTATGTCTGCATGCAGAGATTGCACTGTGTTAACTTGTACCAGAGCTTGCAGTGTAGATTCTGCTCCTCAAAGTTGGTGACACAAGGGGTTAATGGTAACAAGACATATTCCTAGCAGCTCTTATAGTGTTTGAAATGCCCTTCCATGCCCAACAGATGTTTAAGTTCAAGAGACCAGTCAGTAAGTGAAGCACAGGCTGTCTGGCTCCTTGGGCAGTCTATCGAATGACACAGGAGTCCCATTCAGACATTTTACACTTCCCAGTGTGGCATTCCCATGGAATGTGTATGTAGCTATGACTTACTGGCTCTGGCTAGTAAGTTGCCATCAACTTTTTGAATATAGGTGTAATTCTAAGCATTTACCTCTGTATTATAGACAAAAATAGGTAGTCAAAACACTTCTTGCTCCTCCAAAGACTTAGTAATGTCATTTACAGCGCATAGAAACACACACACCTCTGTGTAGGTTTCTCAGTTTCACTTTGTGAACTATTCCTTTCCAATATTTCTAATTGTTTTCATTAAGCATTCATTTGTTCTTCACCTTTCACTATGATGAGGATTCAACAACACTAAAATTAGCGTGGTTTCCTCATTTCCTTCTTTATACAACTGCCATAATCAATGACATCGGCTGATCTCTGAAGACAGGAACTGCTAGTTAACTTTCATTGCCACTCTTGGCTGAACAGTTGCCTGGCTTTGCAGAGCATAAGATTCTAAATTAGAGAGAAATTGTGTCTATATTTAAAAATATGGTGATACAACAGCAATTTTAACATCAGGATATTTTGATTACATACTTTTGTTGTTCAGATAATGAACACTTCAAGACATGAATCTTGGCTATGGATCAGGATTTTTTATTCAAAATTATTTTTAACCACTGCACCAACAGTGCAGAGACAGACTCTATATCAGAAAGGTTTGAAGGCTTGGGGGAGCATGCAGAATCCCACCTCATGTCTTCATGGGCATTTCATGTGCTGGCCATCCTGAGCTTGGAAATACAAATGAGTAAAAGCCTCTTCCTAAACACAGGCCTAGGCATGATGCAGGAGTCCACCTTTCCTTTGGAGGATGTTCCTGTACTAAACACAGGAGAGAAAGCTATATAAATGGGGAACAACAAGACAAAGACTTTGCCTTGGCAGCTGAGTCAGGATTTTTTTATTATTATTATAATTATTTTTTTTTTTTGCATCTGGTGACTGGTGCAGCTCATTACTGCATCAGTAACAAGGAGTCCACACGAAGAGTTAATTAGCACAAGTTTAGAAAATTAGGGAAATGGGACCTTGAGGAAGCACTCTAAGGCAAAACATGCAAACCCATTTTGCTAATCGAGAGGCATTGCAAGTTTGGCTGACATTTGGTTTAATGAACAACTTTCATTGTCAACCTCCTTCACAGAGTTCAAAACCATGTAGCTAAACTCTAGCTTGTCTAATATATTGTTGATGGACTGGACCATTTTTCATCAGAGGAATCAACAGATTATGATTTCCCATTCTCCAAATGATGTACAACCTCTCTCTGTCCTCTTTGCTCAAGTCCATAGACCTAGCTTGGTTCATAAGGAGGAAAGAGGAATTCATTTTGTTATAGGATGAATATGTCAGAATTAGCATTCTTTGCACAGACTTACTGAACCAGAATAGTAAGATTGATCCTCTCTATATTTCACTTTGAGCAGCACACTATTTCCTTAATATGCAAGTACTCTTCATATTTTGGAGGAGCCTCTGTTTTTTGAGATCTTGACATAATGCCATCTAAGTAGTAGCTTTCACATGCACATGTGCTAAGTAACAGCCCACAGCAAAGACAGTCTCAGTCTCCTTTTATGTTCCAAAAACTTAGTTACATAACGATTTTAACCTTGAAGCTGATACATCTGTTAAAGATCTGCTCCACCAGAAGTCCTTAAAAAATTCAGTTGGTGTAACCTACATTAAAATTTAGCTACAGAGGAGTGAAAACAGGGAATACTCATTATCAGAGATAACATTTTTTGGAATTGATGGAGTTTTTTGAAATGATTTTGTGGGGCTACATCTGGAATAATGGAAGTGGTGCTGTCTTCTCCAATCTGGGATTTGTGAGGAGCTAGTTTTTGTAATGACAGAAAAGGAAGAGCAATCCCAAGAATGGATTTTTATCAAGAAAACAAGGATCAGTTCATTGGTCACCAAAAATATCATTGAAGAAGTGCTGGATTCATGGAATGACCCCTGAAAAAGATTTGATGTGCCTGAGACATTCCCTGACATGTCTAGAAGGTGAATTTTGACAGTTCCCAGCAGCATTGTAAAACAGAGATGTTTAAAGAGAGGATAAGTATGTCAGAACAAATTAATTCTTATATTTTATTCTAAAAAAAGAAAAAAAAAGTTTCATGCATTTAGGGTGGATTTGGGGGGAAAAATGCTGTTTTCATTAAAAAACAACACAAACAAACAAATAAACAAACAAAAAAACATTTTTCCAGTAGTTTAATTGATTTGGCAAGTAAAATAAATGTGCACATAAAATGCCTTTTGTTCACCACTAATGGAAAATATATTTAGATTTCTTTAAAATACTTTTTCCATTTGATTTTTGTATCATTAATTAAAAGGTTTAATATCCTTGAATTCTTTTAGTAAAACTTATATGTTAATGGCAAAATAATTTTCACAGGGAAAAACATTTTGATAGAAAATTGTCAATTTAGTCTGATGTAAATGAGAAAGAAATCATTCCATATTGGTGGAGAATAACAATGAAATTATGATGTCTTGAGGAAAAGTGAGTTTAATTTAGGGAGACAAGAACACCAATGATTCTGCAGCTGAACATCTGAGTTTCATCTGATGTTTTGGATGCTTACAAGATCCAGATTTTAATTCAGAAAACAGAGCTGTCTTGACCAGAACTTCTGTGTTGGTTTGTTTCTAAGTTGTTAACCCTTCCAGGAGAAGCTAGCATGGGCAGCTTGCAAAGGGCTGACACCTTCCAATAATTTGATGCTAATTCCTGAACACCAACTGAGCTCAGACGGTTTTATTTATTTATATTTCATTTTTCAGTTATAGTAAAAAAGAAACCTAGCTAATGCAGACATGTATTTCATGTACTATCAATATTAAAAAGAAAAAAATAAAATATTTTTTCATGCTACATTCTTTGGAATTAAATTATTTCAAATATTTGAACAAGAGACATTTACAGATGCTCTGCTTCATTGAAAGTGAATCTGAAGTATGTGCAGCTGTGCTTGTAAACTGTCCAAGAATAAATGAAATATAAAAATTCAATCTATGAACAGAAACAATATAATTTGATTATTTGATTCCTACAACCATTTACTGTAGATGTTTGTAACAATAATATTGATTATATTGTTTATGCATTGTTATACAATTACAATTAATATTACTGAGTCCATTAACTTGTTGTTATTAAGTACATTCCTGATGAAAAATGCTTGCAGTTGTTTTGTGCTCAAAAACATTTTTAAAAAAGCTAAATTGAAAATAAATAATGAACTGTATGGGAATTTCACTGACTGCCCAGGCTTGTGACTTACTATCTAAGAGCAGTATTTCCTGAAAACAATTTTATAGAAGAGCTTCCTGAAGAAAGTGCAGTTTCATTATTTTCAAAATACTTACTGATTTTGAGAAAACGTACTGTGAAAAAAAGGTCAAAACAAGATTGTTTGACTATCTTATTCAAATGATTTGAATATTGAATTTTTATATAGTTTTAATATAAAATCAAATCCAAACACAATGCCTTACACAATAACTGGAAATTTGGAATTTTTACAATCTTGAGTTGAAGGATTTTTGTCTTAGAACGATGATACTGAGGTCAAAATAAAACAATGTTGAAATATATTGCTTCAATGAGCATGTACTAACATTTTCTGGAATTTTTATTTCATTAGTAATTTTGGAGTTTTAGCTCACCATTTCAATTAATTTAGAGCAGAGAAAAAGGAAAATATTACTCAAAATGGAATAGAACTCCACAATAAAGGGAATATCTTTATTCCAAACAGTATGAAAAAAAAAAAAAAAAGTAGGTGGAAGACTTTGGTCTGTGAGGTTGCACTTATATGTGAAAGGACTGATATTACTTGCTATATTAACAAATCTGCATATGGACATATATTAAATGAAAACAAGGATTTTGACCTGCCAGTTAAAATATTTAGGGATTTTCCCTCTGTATTGCCTTACTTTTCAGTATATATTTACCACTTTTATATGGACACATAATTTATACCTACTCTTCATTTGACCCGAGCCACTAAAGCAAAAGTACTACCATTAATTCAAGTCAGTTTATACAAAGACTCTTTTCATTGGCAATGTGCTGCTCCAGCACAATAACCTAACAAAGGCCCCACATAAAAGATTTTGTAATGTATTTTTAGGGTACTTTGTATAATTTTGATCTACTTTGGTTTACTTTGCATACCTTCTCTATTTTAATATTATTTGAGTTCTAACTACAGTGGACATTGTATAAAACTACACAAGAACCAAAGAGGGAATTAAAATAATAATAATAACAAAAAAGAATCCTTTCTATCCTTTCATTTGTGGTCAGTCACCACTGTACTCCCTCTCATTTCTTTTGAGATTTGTAGCCAAGAGCAGATCTATGGCCATCTGTTTTTAATCTGCTATTCAGGATGATAGTCTGTGGATCAATGAACTCTAGCCATAGTCTATAGAGAAACTGCAAATCTTTTTGGGATAATTTCCAGAGGATAATAATATTCACAAGAGACTTCTTTTGCCTTCCTTATCTCAAACTACAGTTTTTCATAAAAGAATAGTATCATAGCTGCCTGTTCCAACAATTGCTTCTGTCATGATGCATTATTGCCACTGAGCTAAACAATTGAAGTCATAAATCTCTGAGCTTTTAACTATGCTACTACTGCCCAAAGGAGATTTTGTGAGACAGCAGTGGGCTAAAGACAGTTGAGAGACTAAATGCAAGAGGGTAAAATGGGACAGACAAGCTTCCTTCTAAAACATTGTTCAGATTTTCTTGCAAGAAGAGCTTAGCATGAAATAAAGTTACTTGGCAAGTATGAAATTAAGCAGGGTACGCTTGCCTCAGTTAATGCCCAACAGACACTGACATAAATGAGCAGTTCCTCTGACTGTACACTACCCTGAGAAAAACATTTAGGCAGGAAATGAAAACTACTTTTTGCTGTCCTACTGCCCATTGACTTGTCATCTGTTGAGAGGAAAATACAGAGCACTACTGTCCCTGGCTATTGTGTACTCACCCAGTGAGCACTCCCCTACACTCACACTTCTGTGCATGACCTGCAGCCATCCTCTCAAAGCCAAAAAATACCACGTTTTTAATCTCTTGAGATGGGCCTGCAGTGCTGCTCCTTCTCCCCTCCCTTGCTGTTCCTGAAGAAAAAGCTGGGACAGTATATTAAACAGAAGGAGATGCAAGTTTTTTATTCACAAACTGATGTTTATAACAGATGTTTATAACAATAATATTGATTATATGGTTTATGCATTGTTATAGAATTACAATTAATATTACTGAGTCCATTGACATGTTGTTATTAAGTATGTTTCTGTATATTAAGTATGTCCCTCCCATACTGCTGGACAGCCCAAAACACTCTGCAGGGTTGCCTGGAATCCCTCAGGGCTTAAGGATGCTCATTATCACACATGCACCACCGTTGCTTGCAGAGGGGCATGAAGGCACAACGAGGCAGCCTACTAAACTGTTCCAAATAAATATGAATATACAGCAGTCCTTAGCCATTAACTCTCAGATAAGGCTTTGTTATTTCTTTCAGAAATCTCTTGGAAATTAAACCAGTGTAAACTCAGGAATGTTATCTGATGCAGCCCTGATATCCAAAGTGCATCAATACACTGAAATCCTTGTTGATGTGAATACTCATATTTTCAAATTATTGCTATATACTTCATGTAAGCTGCAGCATCCTCAAGCCTCTTGAGAAAAACCTAAGCTGTCCATTCTTTCAGATTCTTCTAACACTATTTAAGTATGTTGAGATGCTGCATTTTAATATGAACAGCCAAAATCTCCCCTTAGGTACACAAATGGAATTCCCAGTGAAATCAATTAGAGTTGTCTTGGAATCTTCCAGAGTACTGTAAGCTTTATACTCATTTATATCCTAGATGTAATTGGAGATACATCATGTGAATTGACTAATGGAATGCTGAATCACCCCCATTTCACTATCTGCATGGTTCAGGTACTTAAAGCTTTTCACTTCCTGTGAACTTTCAGAACTGGAGCATCTTTGTACACCTCCACTTGTACAAATCACTTCAATTTTATGGTGCTAATCTTCCTCGTGGTTGGTTGTTTTTTTTTGTTTGTTTGTTTGTTTTTCAGGGTGAGGGGGGAGAGCTTATATGGATTTTCTGCTAAGAAGGAAAGAACTATGGGGAAAATTGTACTTTAAGTTTTAACTGAGGCAATTCTTACATAAAAATATTTCCACTCTAAAATAATACAGAGAGCATTTTGTAGCAAAACAAATTTTATACATAAATCAATTACCAAATCAAATAAATTTCTTCCAAAATACTCTTTCAAGAGCACCTAGAAACACTAACACTAATAAGTTACTGAATCTGAAATTACTTTTTCCTGACAAACTATATCTATTTTATATTAAAAATAATAATCATTCCTAGCTTACACAAAATATGCCAAATTAATTATAAAATATGTTGTCTGAAGCAATTTCTGAGATATTACTTTCATATTTTACTATAAATGTTTTCTTGGTTTTAACCTTTTCAGTTTAGACTGAAGTAAAGCTAAGTTGGGGTGGGATATCCATATTTAAGACATCTTTCTGGGAGATATAAGTACAAGTCAGAATCATAGAATCACAGAATGGTTTGGGTCAGAAGGGGTGTTAAAGATCATCTGTTTCCAACCCCCTTGCCATGGGCAGGGACACCTCCTACTAGATCAGGTAGCTCTTCTAGACGGCCAGTGTGAATTGTCTTTGTTGATAATAGTAGTGCGAGGAGTCATATAAGCAGGGGGTAGTACCTTGATTCATGCACAGGAGAAAACACATTTTCTGTTTGCCTTTTGTTTCTGCCACAGAGTTAGTTAGCTTCAGCTTTATGTAAGAAATTGCCTTCCCAACCACACTTTTTTTTTTTTTTTTCCCAGCCTTAAACTTTTAATGAAGAGATAACCTGAATGAAATAGAATATTTTCATTGAGTCTCCTGCTGTCCAAGAAGCAAGGCATTTACTTAAATAAGATTTATCTTCAAAACGGAATATATTGATTATGTGCTATCACAGTAACTGAAGTATTTATTTGACCAGGTGATTGACAGTGGTGCAGTGATTTTGTTTGATGGATGTCAGTGCATAGGAAAGACAATGGTTTTATGTGATGTTACCAACAGATTTCTGAAGAGTTCAAATCATGTTTGTCGTTTATGGGGGTCAGGAATCTAGGAAGATTTTTAAAAATAATTGATATTTCTTTCAGAGAATAGATTTTTCATTAAGAATACCATAAGATTAGGGTACTGTCTTGGGTTTATGTGGCAATGGCCTGGTAGCAGGGGACCTGCAGGGCTGTGAGCAGAGCCCAGCAGCTGCCCCATGTCAGATCAGAGCCAGCTCCAGGCAGCTCCAAAGGGACCTGCTGCTGGCCAGAGCCAATCCAATAAGCAGTCTTGTTTGCACCTCTGTGAGAGCATATTTAAGAAAGCAAAAGAAGAAGAAAAATATATATCTGTTGTGAAACAGCAGCTGGGAGGGTGAGGAGTGAGAAGCAGCCCTGTAGTTCCCCAGGTCAGTGAAACAGGAGGGCAGGAGGTGCTCCAGGCACACAGCACCAGTTCCCCTGCAGCCTGTGGAGAGGCCCCTGGTGGAGCAGGCTGTCCCCCTGCAGCCCATGGGTCCCACATGGAGCAGATCTCCACGCTGCAGCCCGTGGAGGAGCCCCCGGTGGAGCAGGTGGATGTGGCCTGGAGGAGGCTGCGGCCCATGGAAAGCCCCCACAGGAGCAGGCCCCGGGCCGGAGCTGCAGCCCGTGGAGAGGAGCCCACACAGGAGCAGGGGGTCTGGGGGGAGCTGCCACCCGTGGGGGACCCGTGCTGGAGCAGTTTGCTCCTGGGGGATGGACCCCGTGGTACAGAGCTGTGTGGGAGCAGTGCTTGAAGAGCAGCAGTCCACACAGGGTCAGTTTGGGAAGGACGGCATCCCATGGGAGGGAACCCACGTGGAGCAGGGGCAGAGAGGGACCATGAAGGAGTGGTGGAGATGAAGTGGCAGGGACTGACCACAGTCTGTGCCATTCTCTGTTACCCTGTGCTGCTCGGAGGGGAGGAGGACGTAGAAGAGGGTGAATGGGGGAAGGTGGTTTTGGTTTACTTTTAATTTTTCACTGATGTAGCCTGCTAGTGATAGGCAATACATTTTATTAATCTCCCTATGGTGAGTCTGTTTTGCCCGTCACGATAATTATTGAGTAATCGCCCTGTCCTTATCTCAAACCTTGAGCCCTTTCCATTGTAATTTTCTCCCCCATTCCCTTTGAGGAGGGGGAGTGAGATAGCAGTTGTGGTGGAGCTCAGCAGCCCAGCAGGGTAAAACCACCACTGATACTTCTTAATCGGTGGGTTTTTAACTACTTAATTACAATAATTTAAAATTCTTTCAATAAATGTTTCCTAGCAGTGAAACAATTTTGCTAATCAAGTTTAATAAAGAATAAAGATTTACTTTTTTTCTTTTTTACATTTCATCCTCAGAGTTTCATCCAAGATCCATGCAATGTTTCCATGAACAAAGAATGCACCTGCTACACTCATACATTGTGCGTTTCTAGGTGGGACTGTATATGTCTGAGTTTCCTGTTGGGGTTTCTAGTATCCCTCTCTCAGGGCTATGGGAATCTCAGAATCACAGAATCACAGAATTTCTAGGTTGGAAGAGACCTCAAGATCATCGAGTCCAACCTCTGACCTAACACTAACAGTCCCCACTAAACCATATCCCTAAGCTCTACATCTAAACGTCTTTTAAAGACTTCCAGGGATGGTGACTCCACCACTTCCCTGGGCAGCCTGTTCCAATGTCTAACAACCTTTTCAGTAAAGAAGTTCTTCCTAAGATCCAACCTAAAACTCCCCTGGTGCAACTTTAGCTCATTCCCCCTCGTCCTGTCACCAGGCACGTGGGAGAACAGACCAACCTCCACCTCGCTACAGCCTCCTTTGAGGTACCTGTAGAGAGCAATAAGGTCGCCCCTGAGCCTCTTTTTCTCAGTTATTCCTTAGGAATGGTAAGGAAATCCCTGTGTGTGTGTTCTTTAAAAACAATCACAGTTAATTCACCCTTTCTCAACATAAATAGGAAGTACATGAAAGTATATTCCTTTAAAGAGAAGAAGTAAAAAAGCAGTTGTTTCTTGTGGTGGCCATTTTGTGCTAAAAGCTGCAATTGGGGCTTCCTTTTCAATAAAAATACAACTTTAAGTTACATTTTCCCTTCTTTTTTTTTCAATTTATGTTATGCCTGGGGTCTTGGTATATACTCACAACTACTGAATCTGCTCTAAATATTGTGGTTTATTAGTTTCACAGAATTTTAGGCATGTCTGAGCTGAACAAAACAATACAATGGTATTGGCTGAAATTGTGTAAACAGTTTTATCATTATTTCTACTTCTTTAATTCATTTGCAGAGGTTTTAGCAGCTGTGGAAAATGTTTGTTTCCTGCAGCCCATTACATGTTATGGAGGGTTGGGAACTTTACAGGAAAAATGAGAAAAGATACTCACCAGTTAGAGTTTTCAGATATTTATTTGTTTGACTCCAAATCCTCTGTGTTTTCAAATAAAATTAGATACAGAAATGAATAAAACATTCTTAGAAGATTGAAAACAATCTTTTACCAAAAATGGGGCATGATAGGTTACAGCATATTCAGTCAGATGTAGATCAGTGCTATGGCTACTTAATGAAACAGCCTTGCTAAACCCTGTGCTTATATTCACTTGCAAGTGACCGCAAGAGGTAAGATCTCCAGAGGTAGATCTTTTCTGGCAAACTGAGGCATCTAATGACAGACAACCCCCCTACTCCGGCGGCCTTAGAAGGAAAAGGAATCTAGGTTTTCCTATTGATTATACAGGATATTGCTTTAGCCAGACAGACTTAACTGAACACCTACAGTGAAAGCTCTGGTGCCTATCTTGGGTGGCCCTTTTGACCAAATATTGCACCCCTCCTGCTCCTGCTGCAAGGACGGAAGGACAGGGTCAGGGTGCAGGGACAGGGACAGGGACTGGTGTTTTGGCTTTCACTGAACGTTTTCTTGGCATAAGCTTGCTCTCTGTCTGGTACTGCTTTGGTGTCAGCCCTAGAAAGTGCTGTGCTGCGTACCTTATAGCTTTGCTTTAGTGAGGTACAGGAATATACTGAAATTTGACCATGAAATGAGGCAGGATACGAGAGAGAATGAATACAGGACTTTCTGCTTTTAAACTGTTGCTCGGTAAGAAGGAGTGGTCTTGCTGTTTCAGAACCTCAGGTCAGAGCATATTTTACCTCCTGCCTTCCTGGCTCCCTGCAGCAGCATCAGTGAGGATGCTGCCAGCCTGTGCTGAAAGCTCGGGCAGCTGTCTGTCTGCAGAAATCCCTTAGCTATCAACCCCAGCCTGCTCCTTTCATCCACAGGGGAAAGGCAAAGCAGTTCCCCATGCCCCATGGGGAGAAGCCATGTCTTCTCCCTTCTCCACGGCCCCTGCCTGGGCAGGGACCCTTGCTGTTCCCACCACATCCTGCACCACTGGTGGGGAGCAGTGAGGTGTGTGTGGGGTTCCTGACGGGGGCCTGGCAGCCAGGCAGGCTCTGGGGGGTTGCTGGTCTCTGCATGGGGGCACAAATGTTTCCTGGCTTCCCGTTGTTCCCATCGTCATTGGTGCCTGCCCCCAGGGCCACCACTGCTCCCTCCCCAGCCTCTCTACGCTGCAAGCGCAGCTTGTCCCTCATTTGAATAAAACCGTCATCAAAACCATTCAGTTGAGTCAGCTATTAAACCACTTAATTCCAAAATCCATACCATGGGTGATTTAGAAAGGACAATTAAAAAGCCAGGGAATGGTCTCTATGGTTTTTTTATTGTGAACTTCATCAGCTCAGAGTGCCGCTTGCCATCAGCTTTGCTAATAAAAGTCTTGATACACAAATTGAAATAGTGTTTTATAGGTGCCTGCTTTGCTTCCCCTCCTCTAGCCCGGTCTGTCAGAAAGTGCTTTCTTGGTTATAAATCACTCTTTATTTTATTTTACTTTTTTTCTGACCGCAGATTTAGGGCCAGATTAAGAGCAGCCATGACACAACCAACAGAGAGAGATGGCGATGAAACAGCCACCCAGTGTGAGTCGTGTGGCTCCTCACAGCTGGGTGCAAGGCTGGTCTGGGATGTCTGGTGAGCTTAGCACCCTTCTCCTGGTCAAAGTCAGGGCTGGGGAATGAGGCAGCTCCATCACAGCTCTGCTACTGCAACGACAACAGCTGAACACAAACCGTCCTTGGGATGAGGAGCAGGGCTTCAGCCTCACTTGTACCAGTCTATGGCAAAGACGGTGAGACTTCCTTCTGCAGTTAAACTAAGCAAAATTTTCTTTAGTATCTATTAATTCCAGATTAACAAAACTGAGAGGCAAATGACTAAAACTATACAAAACTCAGAGCAAGATTAATCTGAAATTAATTTTTGTTCTCATGTTGTCCCTGACTACACAGAAAGGAAGCTGGTTTCCCAATAAGGTTCCTTTTTCGTGACAGCCTATGTGAACCTTGCTTGTTCACATTCTGCAATGTGTGAGCAAAAACCTGGCCCAGATCATTTGTTCTGCCCTTCCATTTCTGCTGGTGGGTCAAACTGCTCTGGGAAAAGAACACTCTGAGAAATCCTCGTATTCAGCCTAAACCAGTGAGAATCTGATGTGCTAGGAACTTGGATTGAGCTCAACTTCCCTTTTGATGAAAACAATCCAGGCAAACGCACAACTGAAAATCTTTCCCTCTTCTCTCAGATAAACGGAGGGCACTTTGGAGCAGGGCTGTGCCCTCACTGCCGGAGCAGAGTGGAGCAACAGTGCCGGAGCAGCAGGGGTGGGAGCTGCCTCTTTCGAACATCAGCATCACACCTGATGTGAAACCTAGCACACAGAAGTCCCCAGAGGGAGCTAACCTGGCCCACGGCAGAGACCGTGACTGTGCTGCACCCAGTGTGTGGGCCTGTGAAGACACTTTGTCTCATGTTCTTCTCCCTGACAATTTGCTATCCCAGCCAGTTGCCAAGGCAGTGCTCCTCGCTGGATAGCATTAACAGAGGTGTGTTTCCTTTCAGCTTCTACACACGTCTGGTTTTCTATTTCTCTCCCTTTTCCGTTTCCTGTTGGCGCTACATCCTAAACTCCTAACCTCTTACACACATGCACATTTTTTCCCCCTTTACTGGGAGGTGCCGCACAATGAAATCCATGTAGTGAGAGTTCGGTTTGCTGTATGTTGGAGCCGCACATATGCTAGCCAGTTTTCTCACCCACACCCCTCTCCGTGGGATTTCTCAGCACACTTGCTTCCCAGCTCCTGCACTCAACATGTGGTGCAAAGTGTAGTGGAATATCCGGGTCTGAGGCCCTGCAGTGTACATGAGGACTCTTCCTGACTTGTATTAACATTACTGCCAGTGAAATCTGTGGCATTTTGATTGCTTTGGAGCTCCAGTCCTGCAACGCCTTTCTCTCCTTGCCCATATGAGTCTCCTTTCGGCTTTTTGTCTTCACATGAAAGAGAGGGCAAAAAAATTCTTTTGATGTTTTTGGGAATATTGCAAGATATTCTCAAGAAAACACCATTTCATTTGCTCAGGCTCTTGTTCATACAGGCTTTCATGACTTCCAGGATTGACTATTTTAATTTGTTCCTGGTGGTGTTCCAGATTGTTTGCTAAACTGGCTGCAGATGGTTTTGAATGTTGCTGCTGCCAGAATTGTTACTAGGACTTGATCTACAGATCATATTTCTCCAGTCTCACGTTCCCTCTACCCCAGTGCCTGTTAAGCAGCATATGGCTTTAAAATTCCTTTACTGACTTATAAAGCTTGCAGTGGCTCTGATTCTCTTTACCTTCCTGACCTTTTAACTCTTTAGACTTCGACTTAGGCTCATAGCTTTTCTGATGTCCACATAGCTTTTCATAATGTCCACTGCTAGTTCAGAGCCAGCATTCAGAACCAGGGTTGAGTATGGCTTGGGATTTTTCTCCTTGTCATGCCTTTCCACAGCTTCAGCGAAGTAAAAGTAGTGGGATTTTCTTTCTGCTTTGGTTGCCTAATATTCAATTGATTATTCCAAGCTTTACACTAAGCTCTTCTACATAGATGTACACACAGACATAGGCACACACAAGGTCAACATATAGCCAGTACACTGCTACCTTAAAATTAAAAAGTGCGAAAAAAAGACAGTTTGATTCTCAGCTGGTGTACAAGAGAAGTGAAATCCCGGAGAACCAATTCCCAGCTATTCTGTGCAAAGAGAGAGCTCCTTGTATGTGCATGGCATGCAAAAATTGGGAACACCACCTGTTATTTGTGTGCCCTTCATACACTGAAAGCTCAGGAATATCACTCATAGCTAATTATGAATAACTGCTTTCTATTAACATTGTGCCATCTAAGCTGAAAAGCAGGTATTCAAAAATGTTACCTTTCCCAGGTATATTTAGTCACAGAGCATTTGGTTCCTCCCCAGCAATGACCAAGACCCTGGTGCAGGTTTCCACCCCTGTCACATGCAAGGACCGCAGAAGGGAACTGGACACCTGGAACTGGGTGTTTGTACTGCACAAATGCACAGTGGCTGAAATTTTTTATTTGCTGTAATCTGTGGGAATTTTGTGACAGCCAAGACTTTAAGGAGTGAGGTTTAGAAGCAGCTTGTTTAGCTAAATTTGGCAAGTGGATGAAAAGTGCCCTTGTTATCAGTAACCTAGGCCAGGATTGTCCCAGGGGGCGATGAGATTTAATCACAGGGTGTCATAGTCTTAGGGCCCCCTTCCAAAGATGAGCCACTCTACAAGCCAAAACACTGACATTTATCCTTTAAGGGTTAATCCAGGGTGGATTTCAGTCCTCTTGCTAGCCATGAGCCCCTGCTGAGCACTGAGTTTTTTGTCCCAATCTGGGACTTCAAAGTGCTCCCTTCAAAACCTGCAAAACCAGGGCAAGAACCCCAGTGCATTTCACTCCTCTGCCTTCGCTGACAGTCATGCAGTTATTTCTGAGATGATACATAAGAGTTTCTATGATCTGAGTAGCTCTGCCTTTACAGATCTCTTTTTCTTCTTAGTCTCCTCAATCTGATTCTCATGACGAGCTCTTAAATCTTTTGCACTTATTCCTTTTATTCTGTCTTTCCATAAACTCTCTTCTGTTCCACTTTCTAGTCAGTCTTCCCTACAGAAATCCTTCGTATTTAGTCTTCTGGAGTTGATCATTGTTACACACACACACATATATATATTTATATCATCTTGTGGATTTTTATTTTTTTTTAATGAAAAAACTTGATTAGGAAAAACAGGGGAAAAATGAAACAAAAGAAAAAAACAGAAAAATCTAAAAACTTATCTCCACTGCCCTTTAATTGACTGAATTCTAGCTGTTTTTCTTATATATTGTTCTGTAAAAAAAAAAAAAAAAATAAATGGGAAAGAAAGGGAAGAATGAATGGAGAAATCACCACATCTTCATAAAAATCCTTCTCTCAAGATAATTGCAGATATTACAGAAAAATAAGTCTAAATTCAGATTAGTTTTTGGAGCATAGAATATATTAGGTTTATTCCTGTATGGTAAATTTGTCAAGGGAAAACTGGAGTACTTTATAAGTAGTTAGTATACTCCAGTAGAGTTTATGAAGTATATGGAAAGGAGCTGTAAGGGAATATAAGGCATAGGACATGAAAATTCATTAAAGTTCATGACAATTTACAGTTGTGGTGGGGAAGCCAAATGACTTATACTGTCCCCAAGTATACAAGCAGGTCAGCCTGTAGAAATTTGGAATTATTTTTCTCCTGTGTGTGTGCTGGTAAAGCTAATATGAGAACATAGCATAGCGGTCTACAACCAGCTTTTTATCAAGATGTTGACCAATTGGGGAAAAAAATAATAATAATAATAATATGACCCCCCCCAAAATAAACAAATTTATTTGAGAGCTAGAGAAGTTACTTTGCCTTCTCAAACTTGAAGCTCAATGTGTTTATTCGAGTGAAAAGATGGATGTTGAAATAATCTTTATTCCAACAGATATGGCCATAACAAGAGTTACAGCTGGAAGCTCTGGCCAGATGAAGACAGAAGAAAACATCAGATGTGCTCTGAGCAGCAAGGGCAAATAACTGCTGCAACAAAATACCAAAAAAAAAACAAAACAAAACAAAACAAAAAAACCACCCACCAGTGATATTGCCTAAACAAGTCTGAATGCTTTTCTGGAAGACTTGCTTTTACTCAACATAAGTTTTGTTTTAGTCACACGTATTAGTGGACTCACTCAATATGTGAAGCCTGGATAGATGTTGGCCACCCTGGCCTTAAACTTTAGCAGTCAGGGGGATGACTTACTGGGTCCACTCAGGTTTCTGTCACCCTTGCTTCACACATAAAGTTGGAAAAACAACCCTGAAGGATTACTTCTATTTGCTTTTAATAGGAGGAAAACAATGAATATCATTTTTTTATAGAACTGGTTAAAATGTATTTCAGCAGATCTTTTTGATGCTTTTGATCGAAGTTAAGTGCCTTAACAGTTCCAAATAAAACTGTCTAATTTTGGTTTGTTGACTTGAGCTAAAATGTTATCCGTATGAGCTCCTCTGATTCCTCCTGGGAACTGTAGCTCAGATACAGAGTTCCTATTTGTCCGCTGTGGCTTGGGGTCTCCAGCTGAGCTGGATCTTGTCTGATGTTTCAGCTTCAGGAATGTCTATGCTCAGTCAAGGAAGCTTTGGCAAAAAGAACTGGGGCAAGCACTATCTGAACTAAACTCCCTTAAGGTACTGCTATGACTTCTGTGACCATTAAGTAAAATCTAACTGATTTGATTGAAATGTTTTAACTAAGCAAAACATTTCCCTTGGAGTCAATGTTACACAGTGAATACTCAGAAACCTCAAGGAATATTAATATTTCCTCAAAGTAAAGTTCAGTTTTGCAGAAAATGCATTTTCTATGAGAAAGCATTCATGGAAATTTCCTGACTTTTTATTTAAGAACAAGAGAACCAGTTCTTAATTGAAAGGGGGAGCGTGCCAAATATTAACACCCCCAGGGACAGCAAAACTGATTAAATACGTGTCTAGTGTTCTGTTTTTAATCCAAGGGAAACTACATCAACGACATACATGTTGTTTTAAGTTTTTTTCTCATTTTTATGAAAAAGTGTCTAAGTAAAACAGCATGTTCTTTATACTGGGGTTCCATTCCCTCGGGTTGCTCTCATCGTGCTCATGGCTGCTCTTTTCTCTGTGTGAGCAGACATGCCAGAAACATAAGGGCTAGGAGCAGAGATGAAGAAAACACTAAAGTGGTCTGTGTGCACGTCTGACTAGCTGCCATTGTGAGCCATGGTGATCTTGAGACCTGAGCTATCTTTCACGAGCACGATGATAGTTACCATTGACTTCCCACGTGGCAGTCACTTTTACCCTCTTACAGGACTGAAACCCTCAGGACGTGCTGAGACCACTGTCGTCTGTAGTGACACATCTATTCCTGAAGCCACAGCTGTTACAAACAGCCCCAAATGGTGACTAAAATGGGTGAAGTAGGATGTTAGAGGTGGCAAAGTCTTGCTGCTACTGAAAGAACTGGAAAATGCAGATTTTAACATTATTATGGTCCGTATTCAATCACTCAAAGCAAGCTCTGCTACTTAACCATCTCTGGATCCAGATGCAGGGCAAACTGCGGTCTTTTTCTTAAAAGACTTGCAATGATGTAAATCAGATATTCTGCTGTGTAAGCTTCAATGCAGGGGAGATTTTGCCTCTTAACTGCACACAGATTTGACTGGTGTGAGACAGTTTGCAGGACTTGTATACGGTTCAGAAACTTGTAGACTTTAATGTAAAACGAGATTTCAAGGAGACCTTGAACTCTGCTTGCTTAGCCACCACTAGTGCCTCTTATATTTTTGGTTTAGTAAGTATCACCTTTCCAGATATATTTTTCTCTATCTGTACACATAATGCTATCCAGAAAAAAAGATATATAACAAATATATAACAAATATTATAATATTAATATTATATTAATATATATAACAAATATTAATTCTCTCTCTCTCTCTCTCTTTTTTTTTTTTTTAAATATGAAAATCTCCTTTAAAGCCTATACCTGCATGTCTTAAGGACTTCCTGGTAAAACTACTTGTTACCAGACAATAATTGTTGCTGGACAGACACAAATTAAATTAAAATATAGTAGATAGCCTAAGAAAATCATTCTGATCTTCTTCACTCTGATCAACACTTACTGCTTGTGTATCCACCAGCTGCACCATCAGAGTCATCAAAATATCTTAGTACCCACTATGCTAGATCCACCTGTTCCAGAAAATGCATGTCATTGATCACTATACTCTGACAATGATGAAAATGTAAAGATGTGGAATTACTGAGACTACTCTTAATACTGATTTAACATTAACCAAGGCTTTCAAATCTCTGGCACAATGTGCCATCTCTGAAAGCAAATCTGCATCTCTGTAGAACAGACCTTTAACTTCTCGACAGTGATCACATGGTCCATTGAAATACAACAAGGTGACTTAAGGACATATGGATCAGAGTCAGGATTGCTTGAGCAGTAGCGTCTCGATGGTTTTAAATTTGTAGGACAGGTTATAGCAATGTTATTGGAATAACTGTAATGTCAGCTGATTAAGTGTTCATTAAGTTGCAGCAAAATGCATGATTTTTCTGGAAATATGTTGTATATTTATATGTATGTGTGTCCATATACACTTTTTTAAAATAAAATTGATACAGTGTCCAGCTGACATAAATCTATGTACATTGCCACACTCTTCACTGGTACTTATTTCCTGAAAAGGCTGATGGATAATTGTAACTCTGGAAAATATATTTGCTTAGGTGACTTTAAGGCTGAAATCCATCTCTATCATCTGAAGTGTAAAATACCTTTCAAGAAAGAAAATGTCTTGTCTGTCTTGTCCAAGAGTCACACGTTAAAGGAGTCAAAGGTCAAATCTAAACCTCTTTTACAGTACAGAAATGGAGAGCTGAGATCACATTAAAACACAGTCCTGTTCTGTAGACATCCTGAGAAAAAGCAGAAATTTAGAGAAAAAGTCATCCATCCATAACAAGCAGGTTCTTCTCATCAGTGAACACAAAACCAGAGAAGCAGAAAAGACCGGCAGAGCGGTAGTTTTCTTTTACCACTAATATGTGGATGGCTAATTGGAGAGCACTGTGTGACAGTCAGCAACAAATGCTCAACGTATGAATCAAGTAATCCAGTGAAATGGTCAAAGACAAGCCAAATTGTTTACAGGAGGCTTTCAGTGTGACAGAGGGTTTCAGAGCAGCTTTGCCAATACACAGCTAAGCTCTGTTGGAGATGTGCGTAACTGATTCTCAGTGGCTGATCCTGGTCTCCCCATACAAGAGTAGTGACCATGTCTGTCTGCATAAGAGCACTAGGTTTGCTCCCTACATTTTCTGGATTATGCTGTCTTTCAAATGGGTAGGTACATGGAGCTGGACAAGCCCCTCAGGATGTCAAGTAGTCTTCAACAATTAAATGCATTATGCATTTCACTTCATGAAACATGATACAGAATGAATAAATCTTGACGTCACTATAAACTAAAGGAGGGAAAAGAAGGGAAACCTATCAAAGAGCAATGTTAGAATAAATGTAAACGTAATAGTTCTCTGCAATGTGATGTGGATGGGTAGCACATCCCCAATCTGCAGTGCCTAGGACATGCCTAAGGGAGGAAGTGGAAGAGCTGCCGTGATTGACACTTGTTACCAGAACTGCTTCTGGATTAGATTAGGACTGTCACATTTGTGACAGGGGTTTCCTGGCCAGAAATATGTGTGCATGCACCACCCAGACGGCCTGCACATGCACTGGAAGTGCATCCCATCCTCATGTCTGAGGTACTCTGCATGTGCTGTGCAGCTGTGCATGCATAGTTGTCAGATGGACCCAGTGCACATTGCATTTACACTGTCATCTGTACAGTCTATAAACTACTGGGGGAATCACATATGGCACATGTACACAATGTAGTATTTCTGTTTGCTTTTGGACTTCCTACATCCTGAGATGCAGCATGAGGGTAAACAGGGGGCATGCCTGGGACAAGCCAGACAAGCGGGGAATGTTCTTTCTTGCATATGTTTTACCCAAAAGGTGATTTTGTAAAACTTGGAAGATGTCTGTTGTGAATTTACAGACTGACACGGGCAGCATGAGCAAAACCAATGCTTTGTTCACGTAGTTTAAAAAAAGTGTTTAATACACAGCTCCTGGACTAGGCTGAGAATGAAATAATATCAAAGCAAGAATGCATTGTTCAAGCAATGCAGCACAGCTCCCAGATGCATAAACCTTTGGAGTAAAATAAAAGCACATGATCCCCATTCATAAAAGCAGCCTTTGGTGGCATTTGCTCTGCCTTTGACTTGCAAACACTCGAGTGTGAAAGCTTTTGTTCATGAGGATATCTGCAGGACTGCGAATACTCTTTCACATACACTAGTGGTAAAAAGCATATATGTATGCAAACCTCTCTGCAAATAGGTATCTACTACAGTGAGTGACTTGAATGCTTCTCTTCACTTCAGGAGTCAGGCAGGAGAGAGTCTATGCTTTTGGTGACCAAATGCAGAGTTGGTAGAAAGGAGCAGATAAGCAGTTCATGTGATAAGTTGTTCATATATTCAGAATTATTTGATGAAATGTATGAAAATCAATCCTGTGCTTTGATAAAGCTGTGTCTGGTAATGAGAATATAATACACACTGTGATAGGTGTGCACAGATTTTAGGAGTGTGCAAGTTAACATTTTACGGTGCACAAGCAAAGATGGTTGAAAGATTTACAGAAAGGAAATTCAGAATAAAAATACAGCGAGCATTTTTGCCAATAACAGAACCTCTCACGGAACGTTTCCCTCCCTTGTCATTTCGATTCAAGTCCTAAATGTTATTCACTGACACGCAAACTAACAATGACATTTTAAAGCTTGCACAGTGCACATGCATCCAGCTCCCCTAGGAAAAGTCAGGCAAACACCTGACGCCTGCTGGGAATTTCGCTGTGGGTGCCAGACAGCTGCTGCCCATCAGTGTTTCCAGGTGTGCTTATTCGGTTGGGAGGTCGCTCCAGCTGCAGACACAATCATAGCAGGGACCCAGGCAAGCTGCAGAGACAGAGGACATGCTCAGATTTTGCTGCTTGGGCTGCCTTGGTTTTGCCCTGATTTAGAGCACCTGGCTTGTTGCAGGATGCAGATGTTTGCTCTGTTGCCCAAGAACCAGCACTTCATTCCCTTTATAATGAGCACTGTGACCTGGGGGAGTTATTAAATCTCTGGTTCAAAAGAGCCTAGTTTTCCTCTCTTTTTGTTTCTCAGCTGACAGTCTAAAGTTCACAAACAGATTAGTGGAAGAAGTACATAGAAATTAAAAACTTAATTTTCAGACTCCTCTGAGTCAAATCTAATTGACAATTTGAATTATAGCCTGCACTGTTCTTTGTTTCATTTTACGTTGGGGAAATCCCTAGTTATAGTTTTGCTTTGTCCTTTACTATAATTTTAGAAGCCTGTATTTAAAAATTATTCTGAAGCAACTTCTAGCATCTGAAGCAATTTTAGGACTACTGCAGAGTTGGTGTGAGACCAGGCGATATTCAAAATTGAAGAGATTATACCTTACTCAGGAGACTAGGTACCTTTTTTAAGACCATCAATTTAATTAAAAAACACAGACACTATATTAGCAGCAAGCTTATGGATCACCATATGCCAGTCAAACATAATGAAATACATGCAAATGTTAGATGGCATATTCTTTTGTCTCTGAAATTAGCAATCTCAGTGAATATTCTCTATGCCATGTGGGGGGATTTACTTATTTATTTGGCTTTATGTATAGAAAAAAGTGCCTATCCAACTGTGTACCTTTTGAATGATAAGAAAGGTTATAAGTAATCCATTGGCAACAATGCTTTCTTTATAGCTTATGGTTTGGCATTCACACCTTCCATCAGGGATGTCTGCATTCTGCACAGCATTTACATTGAGTTGAGATACCCCCCTTTTCTATAAACATGCTTTTACCTTTGTAGGTTATTTGCATTGAAGGGGAAAAACGTCATGAAACTGAAGCCCTGGAGAAAATCACTTATGCTCAAGAAATGCATTTCAACCTTTCTGTCTGAACAGGTTTGTTTTCTTTTCCAACTTCATTCTGCATCATTGTCACCCATCCGCTTGGCCATTTGTACTTGGGAAGTCAGGGGACAGGAGAACCTTTGCTCTTTGTATTGCTGCCACCGTCAAGAGCTGTAGTGGAAACTGGGGAGCAATTATTTAACAGTTCCCATGACTTTGTGTCTCTGGGAATCTTAATAGAAGCAAACTAAATGTAAGAAGGGACAAGCTCATGACTGAGAAGCATGCAAATGATACAAAATATATTGGATAAAAAATCCAGTATGTGAATCACATGTGAGGAAAACCTCAGAAATTATCTTTCTGTAACATACATCTAAAAAGAAAACTTGTCTTAAGACAAGTTCTTAAGTATGTTGACAGTATATTATATTAATTTAATGCCAGGGGAAGGAATTCTGCCATTATTTCCTCCTATCGAAAGATGATTTTGATACCATTGCAAAGTCTTTGAGGAGTTCTGTTGGCATTATTTTCGGTACGTTATCTTAAATTGTTGCAGCTCTGTCTAAAGACATTATTTCTATCAGTACAGGATTGTCAGAAGTTTTCTAATGTCTAAAGAAAAATAGCTCAAAAGAGTCACATGTAAGGAAATTACCTTTTAAATCTTTTTTTTTTTTTTTTTTTCTCTTTTCTTTTCCCATGAATACGAGCATTCTCTGCTCAATTACTATATCTGCTAGTGCTCTTGGCTTACCCTGGAGATATGCCATCATATTCTGATTAAGGTGAATTCTTTCAAATACATTCTGGGAAAAACAGTAACCAAAGTATTTCCAAAGATGATAAAACCTAAAGGAGATAATGACAGAAAGAGCTAGATTCTAGTTCTGATGTGACTTTGTTTTTCAAGTATGAAAAATGTAGAGGATTCCACACCAATTTTCACAAGTGTTTTAAAACTATTATCTAAATATTTAAAAGTAGTCCTAGTGTATTTTGGTAAGTGTTTAACAAAACATAAAATGCCACATTTGTTAAATGTCTTCAATATGCTGACACCTGTAATCTAACGTATACAGAAAGCTTATTGCATTTATAAAGTGCTGTTTGGGGCTATCCAATCAATATTCTTTTTTCATGGTGAAAACTTGCATTGTTCTTGTTAAGTCATATAGAAAAAGAGAAATGACATCTGAGGAGTGACAAAATATACACTTTTCCCACAGTTTAACCACACGATGTCACTGTTTCTCTTTCCCAAGAAACAACCTTTGCATGTAAAAGTAGACCAGATTCTTCTTAAAATGACAGAAATGCACAGAAATGACATAAAAAGCAAAGAAATTAAGTCAGACGTTTCCTTTTGTATGTGTGAGTCAACCTAGGCAATGTGTTGCCTATGTAGAATAACAATTTAATATTCAATTCAGTCTCATAATGTACCAAGATTGATATATTTTTGGTACATCCCTCCAGACAGAACTGACACATATCAATATGTCCCATATTGCATAAAGAGTCAGGCAGAGCTGAATAGAGTTCAAGATAAAGTTAATGTAAGACATTAAAACTTCTTGTAGCCTTCCCTATTTAGCACTGAATATTTCGAAAACTTAGCACCTTTCACTACCACAAAGCTGGATTTTGACAAACACATGCTGTTTCTTGAGACTTCATTTGATCCCTCTATAGGATCATTGGTTTCCTTCATAAGGATTGTCCCATCCTAGATGTCCCAGTGGGATGCTTGAAAATGACTTAAAGAAGCTCCAAGAGATCAGTGAGCTTCAGGCACTATTTTTCAGAAGGTCCCCAGGGCATTTCAGGAAAGGTCCTGATAGAAATAAGCCCCTCTTCATTGTGATGCACAGGGGAACTCCCTCCCTCCTTCCAAACCTCTTTCTGAAGTACCCTGTCCAGAATTCCAGTAACGGCGATCTACCAGTTCACACAAGCAATGTTATTTATTTACTTAGTGTTGGCCGTTGATTCCACTTTTAGTTTTCTTAGGCTTTCTAGGGCAGGAATCTTGGTCTGTCTGAATTTCATTTCTGTCCTAAACACACTGCTTGCAGGTGATAAATAATGAAAACATTGTGTTGGTGTTAGTGCCAGCATCTAGATTCTTCTCATACTCTAAGGTCTAGTGGCACAGGTTTTAAGAAATATTGTGTGTAGGAGATGACTACTCCCTGTATTTTTTTGGAGTGGCTTGCGTAAAATGGAGGCATTCTGGCACACACTACTCACCTCTCTGATTTCTATCCTCTTCTCACAGCTTCGGTGAAAGGGACTCTTCTATTTTCATTCCTTTTGTGGGATGACATATGAAATATATGGAAAACGTGTAGGAAGGTTCTTCACAATTGCCAATTTTGTCCCTGCAGCCCACTGAGATCTCGAACTGAATCACACCCCATCTTCTACATGTCTGAAATAATTCCTATGCTATTCTTTAAAATGGCAGCCAGGAGTACGTGGGAGGTGGGTGCAGTGACATGAAACAGAAGAGAGTGCAGCACCTGAGGAAATTGTCTTTATAAAGTCAAGGACTAGATCATCTGACATCTCTCTCTAAAGTCTAAAAATTCATATCACTGAAGAGCTCCTAAAAATAATTATGCTTTTAATCTTCATTATAAACAATGAAGGTACTTTGCATGAATCAGTCTCACTAGTTCTCCTTCCAAAAGAGAGAGGAGCTAGCAGTCTGGGGTGAGGGATTGTGTGGTGGTTAGCGAGACATATGGTGTGCAGCATAAGGACCATACTGGATGCAACTGAAGGCAGTAGCAGAATTCCCACCCACATCAGTTGATCCAAAGCTGGCCCATAAACACTTTCTTTATTTGACAACCATAGTATAAGTGACTTTACATTTTATAAATGGACTTTAAAGAGGGATTATGAATGCCATTGAGCTTGCCCATGCCAATGGCATCCTTGTTGCCATAGGAACTAATGTACTTGAAAGGTGGGACAAATGTATGGAAATTAAGGAGGGCTGGTAGGGCAGGTACCTAAATAAAATGCATGGTGACAAGCACTACCTAGAAAAATTTCCACTCTGTTTTTAAGAATATTTAGCTGAATTAGACAAGGCTCTCCATAGGCTGGAAGAGAGGGTTGTGGTGCGTTATCTATTGATACGAGGTGTCCAGATGACATGTTTGTTCCCTGAGGTACAGTCAGTCCGAAACTGGCATGAGAACTGCCTCCAGACTGCTTGTACTGCTGTCACAGGGTAACTGGGGGTCTGACAGCAGTGTCGATAGGCACAACTTCAATCATGTCAATCAGGCAAGGATGAGAAAGCAACAGAACGGAAGGTGCAGTAGCATGGATACCTGCATAGGCTACCAGCTAAATGCTGTTCTTTTATAACAAAATGTAACCCTTGTTGGGCAATATTACTGAGGCTGGTAAAAACATGGTGCCTTTGCTGCAATCATAACTTTGGGTGCAGTTGTATATCGTTATATGAAAACAACTTCATTGGAGCTTCTCTGTACAGCGTATATAGATGCACTGCTGTCAGAATATGCAAACAAACATACAAGCACCCCCAATTCACACCAGACAGTGGAGTTATAACAGTAATAATGTTTGCCTTTTACAGACCATGTGTCAAATTTTACTTTGCTCTGAATAAAAGGAGAGGTTTCTTCAGAATAAATGGTAGGGGAGATCCTCGTAGATAGAAGACAGAACACCACAGGGAGAGTGACAGGGTTATGAAGCTCTCCGGTGTCTTCATTTTAGTTGTATTGAGTTTTTTTTTTTCTAATTTCTATTTCATTTTAAATGAATAAAAATAATTTGTAGGCCTTAGGACCCTCAGGGATACTGAAGCCTGCAGCAAATTTAAGCATACTTACCACTTCAAAGTGAGCTGGGCTTTCTCTTACAGCAGACTAGTTAGCATTTCAGGGGGAAAAATTCCAGGATATTTCTCACCGGAGATGAGTGTAGAGGAAATGTACTTGGCTTCCAGCAGAAATAAGGTGTTTTTGAAATGGTAGCTTTTTTATATAGGGTTGTTCCCTTTAATATCTTCTCAATTCTCTGCTGTCCAGACAGTCACAGCTTCAATTAATACTCAGCTGCAATATTCAAATTCTCTCCAAATTTAGGCAGATGAACACTGTGAAGGCTTCCAGGTTCTATGAGTTCTGGTTTTAGTAATTCAAGGGATTTGTGGAAAGCTGTAAAATTCTGATTTGAAGGGAGAATTATTACAGGTAGGTTATGGCTGCACTAGCAGATCCCAGCAGAGATTTGTGCCCAGCTGTGCTGTGTACCTTTCTCTGGGGTCAGACGATATTAGACGTGAGGCCTTCCTAAATAGACAACTTTGGTTCAAAACCTGAAATTCAATTCATAATCCATCTGATAACGATGACTGGGGGAAAAAAGAAAAAAAAATCATGAAAATCATGGGGTTTTAATGTAAAAAAACATTTCATGGGGTTTCAAGTGTCAGAAATTGTTGGGCCAATCCCCCTTTTGTGCAGCTGGAGCAGTTGCACTGACCCTTGGAGGCCACAGGTGCTTGACTGCTGCCTCCCTGGGGAATTCTGCCAGGGATTCTGTGACAGAAAATTCATTTGGCACTGCCGGCATGTTGGCAGTTCCCACTGTCACAGACTTGGTAGCCTGTGTACCTCAGGCACTTCCAGGATAAAGCAGCAAATGGGCGAAGCAAGTCTGAAGGAGTTAGAGATGATATGCCAAGCCACCTCATTAGTCTATCTATAAATGAAAATTTCAGAAAGATTCTTTCCAAGCTTCTTTTTCTCTAACATCGAGACTATATTGGATGAGTAAACACTGTTCTAAGAAAAACAGTTTCCTGTTTAAATCTGCCTGAACTTTAAAAAAAAATGTTGTTTCTATTGCATTGACTGAGATCAGTTCTAAACTTGGGACAATTAGCAAGGAGAACACAGTGAACGTCTTGGTTCACTTCAAAAACCTGTGGTGAAGCCACATCAACAATTTCTCATAATTCTCAGAAGTACACAGGGTACATTTCTGAAGATCAGAACTTCACAGGCTTCCTGAAATAAACACAGTGCAGAAGAGAAGGGGAGAAAACGGGTGGCTGGAGACTAATGTCCTTCTTGCTTAAGTTAGCAGATCTCATTATGATTTTGCATAACCTTCAGCTAACTCTGAACAAAGTCCAGCACTCGGTGATATTGTGCTCATTCATTTTATGGGCTAGATCTCCACAGGCTCATAAAATAAGAACTGGATAATGCTTATTTCATTTTCTAGTACAAATGTAAAAGAAAATATACTTAGTTCTCCAGGTTTCTTTGTCATAAATCTAAAATAAAACCAACCCAAATAATTTCAACTGTCACTAAAAATATCTTTCCTTTATTATTTCAAGTCCTTCTCTAGAAAAACAACTCCCCAAGTCTTTAAAGGTAAATGCTGCACTGAGAAGATCATTTAAACCTCTCCTTTTTTTTTCTTTTTTTTTTTAAGTGGAGGAAGCAGGTTCAAAAGAGAAGGCTTCCCACAGAGAACAAATTATTCAGTGAACATCAGAACTACTGCAGTCAGAGTTTCTACTAAACTGTGTTTTGAGATTTACTTTGGTGTCTGAGAAGTTGTTATTTTGATTGGTATTTGAGGTAAAACTGTTTTTGATGGTTTGTTTTTTTGTTTGTTTTCCTTTTCTCCCTATAGTAGGAAAATCATGAAGTCCCTCTTCACAGTGGATTCTCTGGCTCTTTTTGTGTCAGTGTATCCTGGGATCTCTCCCTCCTTAACTGGTCATATTCTTTAAATACATTAATTACCTTTGAGACCTCTACTTCTGTGACAAACTTGATTGAAATAATCCAGAAAGTTCAAAAACCTTGGCATAAGTGTGGAAAGATAGAAATACAAAACACCTGTATGTTCTAATACAGGAACCCTTATTCTCTGATTATTCCCTTCTAAGCAATAAGGGCTGTCCAGTCTCTGCTAACTGTATCTCTGGCAGTATCCCACAGACATGGGATCCCCCTGTGCAGCAAACAGTATCACAGTGTCACAGTTTAATGAGCTATCCAGATACAAAATGAGACGTAGCTTGCAGGTAGGATTGCTTTACACAGGAAGCCAAGACTGCTGTCAATGTCATTCACTTCCTTTGCGCAGTTGTGATACCAAAGCTGACTTCAGAGTTAGCAGGGTATCACCAGCACTTCCCCAAACTAAATGGTTTCCTCTCCTATCTGGAAAAATTCCTATTGGCTCAAAGAGTGCGCAAGGTGGCCTTCTTTGCTACCTCAGATATTGCCTTCCCTCCACACTTACCTCAAGACTGTCTTTTGGAGAAAAACTAATGGCTTCCTAGACAGACAAGCAGAAGTCTTCTTTGATCCACTTTCTAGCTTCCCTGGCCAAAATGTCTGTTTTAGATATCTAATGACAAGAATGTAAAATGTTATTTTAGATAACTAATGACCCAGAGATGGGCATTACCGTTTTGCTTCCCCAGTGGTATAGCTTAGTCTCATGATAGTAAGAATTTGAGAGAGATTGTGAGATACAGGTGTTTACAGGTGTTTCTTTTTGTTTGGGGGGGGGGGGGGGAGGGAAGGGGACAAAAAAAAAAAAAAAAAAAAAGGAAACAGGAAAAATGCAAATAGGCAAATACAAGGAGGAGCTGAACTCCCTGGGGGATCACCTCAGGGCTGGGCATGGCAATTCCTTGCTCTTAAAGCTGCATCCAGCCCAGCCTGACTTGTTTTGATGTGCTTAAGAATTCATCTGAGTGGAAATTGCTGAACAAAACATGCTGTAATGAGTGTGGGTGTTTCACTGAAGTGAGAGATGTATTGCACCATGTTTTGTCTAATGACTAATGCCACAGTCTAAGGGATAGGCATCACATCAAACAGATGAGAACAAGAAAACGCAGTGGCAACCCCCACTCACCCCAGCTGTGTTCTTTTGGCTCAGTTCTGAACGTGGTGATCATAGGCTGGCAGAGCTGTTGTAGAAAATGAGGTCTGGAACATTTAGAAACATTTTTGAGTGAATTCTGTTTATTAAACACCACTGAGACCTTTTATATTAATTTTCAATCCTTTCAATAACTTGTTTTCTAACAGCTCTAAATCACCCACCTCTTCTTCAGATCTTAATTAGGCCGTCAATTAGGTAAATCACATCTGCTTGTCCTTTTCACCATGGTTCCCCATGTACAGTAGCTCTGGATATTTTAGAGCATATATCCACATTGGCAAGGCAAGATTGGCATTGCTCCCACTGCCGCTGCCACCCACCCTCTCTTTTCGCAAGGGTGCACGCAGATGCAGCAGGGTTGAGGATCACTTCTGCTGCAAATGAGTTGGGTTTGAACAAGGGAGTTACTCTTGGCTGAAAACCCCTTAGTACACGCAAGTATAAACAAAATCAGCAATAAACGTGATCAGTTTGCATGACTGTGTACTTAGTCTAATGATGAAATAGTTGCCTGAGCTTAAACGGCTGCCAACTGCTGTCACTCTGCATATTCCTTGTTGTGCACAACTTTTCCACAGCGTGGAGAAGCAGCTACTATTTCAAAGAGGATGCAGGTGTGGACTCACACCTGGCCTGTTAGGATTTCCCTGCTTCATCCTTCAGCCCCACCACGATGCTGGCAGGTGTGGTGACCTCCCTCAGGCTTCTCAGTCATGCTTACTGTGTGCAGGGTGCTGGCGACATCCCTGCAGAGCAGGTCCTTGGTCTTGCCTGCAGCCCTGCTCCTACTCACTCTGGCTGTCATTGCAGGCACCCAACTGTGTGCCTACCCTGTTCATAGTGGGAGTGAGACTACTCACGATCAACTTCTTAATCTGAATCAGCCATGTATAGCACGTCTTAAACCCCTCCTTCTATAGATAGTGTCAAGAGATCCTTCATCCTTCCCAGCTCACTCACCAGATGCCTTTTGCTTCAGTACCTCACAAATTCAGGTTTCTTAAGTTACAGGAGACAACTGAGGAAGTAACTTTTAAATGAATGGAGGCTGCAAAGTCTGTCTTTAAGATTATAGGTCTGACTCTCATCTTCTGAGTCCCTTACAGAGTCATTACCACTAGGAAAATGGAAGTACAGAGTGGATGTAAAACAGTCAGAACTCCCTTTGCAGAAAGAAATGTACTTATTACACTTCCCACACTTGAAAATTGCTCACCTAACATGAAAGGCAGTGTATAATTGGTCTTTCATAGTTAATTTGCTTGTGGAACATAATAATAGCATGCATATTGCTGAAGAAGGCAGTTCTTAAGAGTATTTTTTAACAACTTAAAACAGTTGGATGAGACATTTTAAAATTATTCTACACTTTTCAAAATCCAAAAAGTAAGTTTCAAATTTTAGCCTTCAAAAGTTAAAAAATTAATATATTAATCAGAATCTAAGACTTTATTTTGCTGCTTTGTGTGTGCACTTCAGAACAGACTACTTACATGAACTTGCAACTTCTCTGCTGGATCTGTCTCATTCGATGAACGGGATGAAATGCTCTGGTGTGCAGTTATGATGGTGTAGTGAAGTGGGACTGTTAGCTAGGGGATCCATGCATAATTTGTTAATGAAGTTGGGGGTCTGATTCAGGGGGCTGCAGGCAAAGAAATGATTTCATCATTAGTTTAATCAAATGCAAGTTGAGAGAGCTGGATACTAATTTAATCTACAACATGGGTTTCCTCTGCGATACTAGGCAAGCCATGTCAGACCTTATTTTCTTTGAGGCTCACTAATCTGTCTTCTCCTTATTTTCTGCATTCCCAGGGCAAGTTGCTGAAAGCTAGCCTAGCAGAGACGCCAAGTACTAGAATGTAGGACTGGATGATTGGAGCCATGAAAGAACATGCTATGGGCTAAAAATTGCTGAATGCTCTGACATATCAGGACCTTGTAATTTCCAGTGTGCATCCAAAGAATGCTTGGACTTGTTCATAGTTCAGTTTCTCAGGAGTTAAATAGTTGGTGCCGCAGGAATGTTGTGTAACTAAACAGTAATGTCTGTGGAGAAGCCAGCAAGAAGAGCTCCGTGAGAATTAAAATTGTATTCAATGTCTAATTTGAATATTGTGTGTTAGAATAGTCCCCGCAGTGCCTAGTTGTGTTTTGAATGGGGAATGTTAGAGGTGCAGAATGGGACAGAGGTCCTCCAGAGTGAATACCATGTGAATACTTAAGCAGAGTGCTACACCTGTGCAGCGGGTGTGCAGGGAGGAATGTCACACCTTCATGGTGAACATCTTCCATGTTTCCTTAGGCAAGAGACACACCCAAAACTCATCTGGCCCTGAGTAATCTAGGGGATATATACCTCTTTCTGAGGTAAAAGTATGACACACATGACACAGGCCAATCACATCACTTCATCATCTTCTGGAAAGTAGCAAGAGATACTGTAATGAGGGAATGAGATCAGCTGGGATCACACTAGTAGCTCCAGGGCTCATGGCAGCATAATTCTGGAAATTAATTCCTCTCTTATTTTCTTCCATGTTTTCCTTCTTATTGATACAACAATCCTGTCTTCCCATCCTTCCTTTGGGACAGAAAGCATCACAGGAGCAAAAGCCACACATGGTGGGAGAGTTACCACCAGGCATTATGGCATCAGAAATGCTTTTCCTTCCTCTCTTTTTGGGAAAAGAAAGGTTTTCTAAGCAATCCTCACCTGTCTTATCAGCAGGCTTTGAGGGCCCCAGGAGCAACCCCCACCAGGGATCTAGCTGCTGGGCTCAGAGAAGTGGCAGCTAAGGGCAGTCCCTTCCTTGGGTGATGTATGGAGAGGCTCTCAATTCATCACACTCTCCTGACCACGACTGTGTCTGGCTGAACTCCTGTTTGTGAGGCTGAACACAGTGAGACCATCTGCCCTGGCCAGGGCAGCATTCCTCAACTCTGTGGACTGCCACAGAAACTCACAATTGTGCAACGAAGATGATTCAAGCTGCAGTCTCTCCAAGTTAATCAGCAGGGCACCACAGAAATCTCCTATGTCCAGGTCGGGTCTCACCTGGTACTGTTTAATGCTACACTTCCAAGGAAGCACACCCTGTTTTAAAGATTTCCACCATCTTTCCACCAGCTTCTCCTTCTCATCTCTCTGCCACAGTTTCCTTCTGTTCTCCCCTCTCTTGTGCTGATGCAAGAACATAATGTCAAGCAAATCAGTAGAAGGATTCAGGATAAAACATACACACAAACTTCCTCCACCAAAAAAATGTTTGCTTTTTGAAACTCAAATTATTTCTCTGGGACCCAGGCTGGGAGCACAGGGTTTGGCATAATCAATGTCACAGCTACGGAGATTTTGGCTCCTGTTTGGCTTTAAAGAAGACTCTGCTCTCCTCAACCATTGATTGCCTTCTTGTTGTTATGTATGTGACAAGCTCCTCCAAGAATTATCATTTTGATCTAGCAGTAGAGAACTCTACAATAATAATTGGGAAAAACAAACAAACAAAAAAAAAAAAAAACGTGTCTATACATAACAAGCAACACAGAAATGTCGCAGTCAGTTCTAACATCCTTCCCTCATTAACTAGTTCTATGCCCAAGTTTTCTTCTCCCCATGCCTCGGTGTTTACTGGACTTTTCAAACTCTAAAACTTATGAGTCACAGAAAACCAGTGTTTCTCCAGCCCAGCTTCTTGAATTCTCCAGAGGTTTTTTCTTGGCCTCTCTCAGCTGCAGAAGGGAAGACTGCCTCTTTTTTAAATTCCCAGGTGAGTCACGATAAAAATAGTATGATGCTTGCATTTGTGTTAATGCACCTGCAGTATCATCTGTCTCCCAGCTATGAGGCTGCAAATTTCTTATCTGTGTATAAATTTAAATACTTATAACTCTCTGCCAATACTTATTACTCTCTGCCAGCATAAAACATACCTGCAACTTTGCAAACTTTGCAGCAAATGGGCACATAGACAGGAGAAAGTGTACATCCTGACTAATCTTGAGTGATGGGAAATATATACAGCATTATACTAGTTATTTAGATTTACAAGTTTAGATTTAGTTTTGTAATCACATGATTTAAAAGTTTTTAGGCCAGTCTCCAAAATTCTTTACTTCTCATGCCATATTAGTTCCATAGTAATGAATTAGTTTCAGTTCTTACTCTTTTTTGTTTGCAGCTACTTTGTTCTGTTTTTTATCTCACCCTTATTAAAAATCCTAGTTGTGGAATGCTGTCCATTTTAGCCCTCATTTGTCAATGCTAGTTCTAATTTCATCTCCACTAAAATATTTATTTATATTTTTTATAACATTGTAATTGAATTTTCAGTCCACTGTGACACATACAGACATTAATCTTGAATATGTTTATTTACAGTTCATAAATATATAATAGATTACTTTTATATTGATGTGATATTGATTTTTGTATTTATATTTATATCACTGTCTAGTCAGCTTTGCCACTCAACACCGTTCATGTTCTCCCAACCCCATAGTGCTCAGCCTGCTGGTTCTGGTTCTGGTTCTGGTCCAGTTCTGACAAAGTTGTGCAGCTCTCTCACTAGACCCATAAGCAAACTGCACAGTTTTCATTTCTAATCCACAACATTTTGGTTCTAGTGCTATTTCTTGCTAGTTTACATGACCTCTTGGATGTGGGACAAATTCTGAGGCCAAGTTATTTTGGAGGCTAAACTTAATGGAAAATGAAAAAGAGTTGGACAATTCTGAAAATTCTTTCCCTCTTTCCTCTTTTTCCTCTTCTAGATAATATTGCTGCTTGCTTTGATGTCTTGTGTCAGTTATTGAATCTTGATGCATACAGCATAACTGGATGTAGGGACAATCAACTGGTGGATTCAGTAACAAGAGATTCTATTTATATAAACAAAGACTTAGGGGGGAAAAAACAGCCCAAAATGGCTTTGGGGGCACTTTAAATGTATGTCACGATCTCACAATCTCCTCCAAGTTAACAAATTGCAGTTTAGTACTGTGTTTGGTAATTATTGCATTCATACCTCAGAAGTAAGACCCAGGCATTATGGTTGGTTGGAATTCATCTGAATAAATAGCAGTTTGCCACATTCCTAACAAAAACATTATTCATTAGAACTATTACGTATTAGCAGCCCTGAATAACATTTGGCAATTGCTTTGGGTACACATTACTAAAAGGTCCATAGACGCATACAAATCGCTCGGTGCGCTAATATAAAACAGGGGCAGTAATGAAATAGTAGAGTGAGTATTAAGCTCCGGGACTGCAGCTTTATTCTGCAAAATGTTTCTCTTGCAATCTGTAAACATCTTAGAAATGTGGCTGTTTTTAGGCTATTTAATGATTCTTAGTCATGAGACCTGAGTTGTATTTACTGCAGGACCCACCTGCTCCGTTCCTTCTGCAAAGAGCATGAGTAGCAGTCTGACTTTGTTCAATGTTTTTCAGACATGACAGCAATAAGCCCTAAGGTCTTCACAGTCTTTTGAACACAGATTCCTGAAGGCAACTCTCATAAAGAGATGCTTTGAAGAAAGTAGCCCAATGGGTGCTATGGCTAGTGGTGCTGACTGCTAGGCCAGTAGGAAGTATACAGATATGATGGGAGACTTTCTTGGCAGCTTCTTAAAATTAGATGGCATTTCTTCAAATCATGTGTGATCTGCCTCTGCCCCTGTACATGGCTTTTCATTGCAAAAAAAAAAAAAAAAGGAGAAAACACCTCTAATGAGCAAGAAAATTATTGCTTTAAAGAGAAGCTTACATTTTTCCTTGCTCAAAAGAGGTAAGACCAGGAAGAAAACATCCTGTCTCTACACTAAAATTTTCCTTTATCATATACAAGTGTAATTTCATGAAAAAGAAAGGGGGGTTTAACAAGAGAATTTCTGGGATCTCATTATAATAGCTGGACACCACAGGATGTTTAAAGAATCTAAGGATAAATGATGCCATGAGATGGATATGCTGTCCCAAAGAAGAGAAAAAGCTAGGCACGCCTCCTCAAAGGTACTGAAAATACTTAACTTTTAAAGCAGCCTAAATGACTTGCTCAAGATCTTTCAGAAAGTCTCTGAACAAGCAAGAAGCTGAATTCCTTTATCTCAAGTTCTAGTTTTATGGCTTGTGACTCCAGTCCAACCACTGAAATCTGCACACAATCTATTAACCAAATAAACAATCCCTCCTTTATTGAAATCCAAATGGTTTCCAAAGCATCTGCTTCCAGTTCAGTCAGCAATCTGGAGGATACATTGCAGCCACTTAAAAGGTAGAAATAATGTTCAGGAGTCATAGCTTTGTATACATGTTACCCATCACTGTGACAAGTATCGGAAATGAATCCACAATGCAGCCAACTTTAAGATTGGTAGGAGCAGTTTATTTTCTGTAAAGGGAGAGGACTAGAGTACTTCTTGTGGTCCATTTTAAAAGTATTTTATAGAAAGTTAAGACAATAGCAAGCCTTGACCTGATTTCTAATTCATTGATGTGAGAAGGTACTTTGGAGGGAAAGAGTAAAGAAAGGAAAGAGTAAGTGGAAGGAAAGAGTAAACATAGCCAATTGTTTATTGTGTTCTTGTGATAAAATCCATGGGTAGGGACCTATGAAAATGCATTTGGAGAACAAAAATGCTAAAAATTATATCTGAATAGAGAGTGCTTTTTCTCTGTAATTTTTAACAGTCTTTCTAATATCTGTTAGGATGTTCTCAGGACAGTCAGTAGAATACATGGCAAATAATTTGTCTGTATGCATCACTGTAATTCCTTGATGGAACAATTTTGTTTGCTTGCTATTGGTATTTTACAAGAGTGTCTAACAGAATCTAGAAATTCACATTTCACAACCAATGCTTGATTTTTGTTAGGTTTATGAAAAAAAATGTTAAGGTTGTGGCAACAGAAGATACTCTCTTAGCCTTGAGAGAAAACACATTAGTTCCATAGCAGAATAGTAATCACAAAAGGGATGAGGGTGTGATAGAGAGTTGTAATTTATTGCCTTTGAGCTTCTACTGTGAATGGAAATTAGCACATTCTTATTACGGTTTCCAGTGATGAAGTATTTAATTACTGGGAATAGCATCACCTAACTATATTTTAGAAATGGATGTTAACTTGCCTTCTCTGTTTAAATTATTTGAAAGGCTTTTTGCTTTCTTGCAGCCAATTTAAATAGGAAGAAGAAGAATCTACAGTTAAAGTCCAGCCTGCTCAGTTCTTCACAGGAAGCTAGTGACTTTGTCTGAACCTCTACACTAGCATAATTCAGATCTAGTTCACATGTGCAGTATTATTCACTCTTTTGGGCCAACTCAGTTGGGCCATAGAATCAACAAACTAAATTTTAAATGTATCCGTGAACAGAACAAGCTCACTCACTGCTCTTTGAAAAGGAGAGAGAAAGAGGGAAGCGGCTTGATCAGATGAGCCTGTTCTTCACTTTAGAATGTTCTTTGAAAAGGCAAATATGTCACATACAGGGCTAATTCTTATTCCCAAAGTTTTTGGGGGTAAACAGAACGGGAAAAGCTCTGGTCAGAGCTGCTTCCAACAGCTGACAAAGTCATTGCTTATCTTTTCTTAGTGGGGCAAGCAGGGTGCTCTGAGCATCTGTCTCCTCTCATTGACGAGCACAATGTGGGGGAAAGTGGAAACCCTCACTTTCTCTGCAAGATCCCTCTTCTCCTAGATGTGCATAAAAGTGCAGTTGGGTTACATGGGCACTAAGAATGGTGAAAGGATTGTGTAGATTTTCTGCCTGATGATAATTTCTGCTCTGGGATCTATTTTTATTGAAGAAATACAAAAGTACCAAAGAGAACTGCTTTTTATAATATTCAATATTGTTTATAAACTAACATTGTTAAAATGTTGGCATTGGAATTCATTTAACTGGAAGTACGGTCATTTTAAAAAGGTGAGAATCCTGAAGTTTCGCTTAAATTGTGTTAGTTACACACATCCATATACAGTAAAGTTGCTGGGAGGCAAATTCATAGCATATACAGCACATTACTATTGAGAGACAGGCAACCATGTAGGGAGTATGAGCAAGCCAGAGTATTTTCTCTCACTCTACTGTGAAGCTAAACAAAGAGCATTGTGCTACATTGACTAATGCTTGAAAAGACTCTGGGTTATATAATAAAAACTGTATTTACTGAGTTTCAGGTTAACGTGGGGCACCTGAAGAAAAAGATGATCACAGGTTTTCCTGTCTTTTAGCTACAGGTAAGAGGGCTGTAAAGAGAAGTAACTGTTCATGCTTTTAGCTTGAGTATCATTGAATTTAATGAGAGATGAGTGGCTAAAACCTCATGCAACACTTTGAAGATACTGGGGTCACAGCCTGCTAGTCTGTTGGAATGACTGATAAACCAGACGGGAACTATATATAGATTTTGAAACAAGTAAATAAGTTAGCACTACGGTAACAGTGGTATGTTTGGCCAAATAAATCAACATATTAGTGAAAATGAATTATGCAAAAATAGGGCAAATTATAACCGACTACATGACAGCTGAATTGAGCTACTGTGGAACACTTTAAAGATATCTCTATCAATTTACAAGATGACAATAAATAAAATGGCATAATTTATAGGACATCAGATCAGGCCAATAATTATTTTTTCTTAATATTTTTGTTTAGATGTAAATATGATGGGAGAAAGCACCCATCTGAAGTGCCATTTGAGGTTAAAATCACAACACATAAATGATTACAAAACTACAGCAAGGATATGCTCAGTCCTTGGCAATGACATAGTGGTCCTGACCAAAAAAATAATTATAGAACAAAATGTTCTGCTCACACATTAGAAATAACCAGCTATCAGGGCTGATCCTCGCCTCCTGGTATCTTCTCACCTCCCATCTCTGACAGTCTTCAGATGGCTATTTAACCATCTTGGCTTTGCCTGGAAGCATTCCCAGAGGCCAAGAGACTCAAGATACTAAGTACTTGTCTTTGTAAACAGAGATACTGTCAGCTGCTGCATTTAGGCTGTTTTCGCCTGGAGGAGGAACTTGAGGCAGAAAAGGTGAGTAAACAGACTCTAAACACTTATTTCATATGAAAATGATTTTCAGAACACACCAGTAAATTAAATGAGGACTTGAGAAGATTGTTGGGCACTCATATGGCAGAAATTATTTGCTTTGCCATTTTCTCCTAAGAACGTCACTGTATGTATTGTTGTCACATAGAAGACCTACCCAGTCTTAAATTCCTGGTTTCTTGGCACAATTCACTCTCCTTGCACCCCAAATCAGGGATTTTTATGGCTGTCACTCCTTGATGGCTTATTAGAAATTGGCTCTCCAGCTGAGTCCTTGAGCAAAGGAGTGGAGTATTGCTGCAACCATGGCAGCCTAAGGGCAATGGAAGATAAGATTTCTAAGCAGAGATTATTCTTCATATGAAATGGAAGAATTGGAAAGAAGAAACAGCGTTGGTGTACTGAAGTTCTTTTGCTCTGAAGTAAACACATTTGGCCATTTGTGTATATTGAGCCTGACAGTTCTTACACAATTCCTTCCCGAGTCTTGCTGTTAACTACGATTCTGGTTATGCAGAAAAAACTATCAGCATCTTAGTCCTGCATTAGTGTTCACATGAGCATGTTCTTGACTATAAAAAAGGTGGTGAGGGATTCACATTTATTGTGCCTGAGTGACTTGAATGACATTTTCTCAGTTTAGAAGCATCTCCACTTGCAGACTCAGCTTGGGATCTGAAAGTCAAGCTGTGCATTTTCTGGCTCATACAGCTTTGCCATTAAAACTTCATTACATCAAATTCTGTTCACAATTAAACCTGTGCAAATAAATTGTCCTCTGAGTTTGCTAAGGAATAGTTGAGGAAGAAGCATTTGGTCCTGGAATTGGAAAGCATTTTAGAAATCATTTTGTGATGCATGAGCCAGAACAGAAATCCGCTTTTTCTCTCATACTTTTGTAAACACTGAGGTGAAAGTATAAATGCAGTAAAAATGTATTTTAGTACTAAATACATTGGATATAAATACAGACAAGCTATAAATCTATTGAGTGAAAGGATGCAATTTTTTGACAGTCACTTTTCAGAATAAAGACACATTTTAAGAAAGACACAGGTGTGTGTTGAAAGAAATAATTTTCTTTTATATATGGAGGTGAGTCAGACTGTCTTGGGACTTCATATGGTTAACTGACAGGCAGAAAATAGGATTCTGACTAGTACTGCAGCTCCTCTAGCTTCATATGGGAGTTGAAATTGAAAGTAATAATAAACTGTAATGTTAATCACTCCTTTATTAGAGCAGGGACTGCGGATCAAGGAGCCTAAGTTCTTTCTTGTTAGAAATGAGAGGACCATGTTCTCCTGGGATCCTAGGGACTAAAAGGTAACCAACATCACTGGGGACAGTGCTGAGTGCCAACAAGCTGAGAAAACATTTCTTTTTCCATCACAATCGTTTCTCAAGGCAGCAGCAGCAGATTCCACAAGTCATGAATGCTTTCAGAACAAATTTTCTTCCCAAGCACATATCCTAGAATTATTTGTCTCTCTCAAAACTCTTTCCTAGCACTGACAGCTAAGTCAGATATCCCCCCCTGAACAAGAACAGTTGTTCTATTGGGTAATGCTGTGTTGAGGATCCTAGAAAGCTGCGTGTGGTGTTACCAACTGCAAAAGATGTCAACTCATGCATTTTTTTTGAACTTGTGCAACAGTTAGGCTGACCCTCATGATAATAACATTTATAATGAAAGAAAACAAAAACATTTCAGAGAAATATGACATAACTCTTTGTGCACTCAGCACTTATAAGCAATTTTTTCACTTATTCTGGACTGTAAATTGGACTCTAAAATGATCTCCAGGCATGATCTGAACTGAGACTTCAGAGGATGCTCATGTTTTCATCCCGTTTCAACTCACTTGTGATCACATGTCAGCCACCTGCCTTCCTTCAGTCTCTATTAACACAGCTGGGCCTTTTAGTTTGCTTTTTTTTTTTTTTTTTTTTTTTTTTTTTTGGTAAAATAGAGGATTTCAATGAAAACCAGATGTTCCATGTGATCCGAACTTTCCTGAGTAAATAAACGCTCACTCTGTTCACTCTGTTCCATCCACTTAGTTATAATATACCAAACCATCTCTAATGGAAATGCTTTCACAGGCCATTTAGTAAAAATAAAGTCACAGTTCTCCTACAGAGACATTGATCCTGTGCACTAATGCAGGAAATAGTGGCAATAGTCACTTTGCCCTGGTATCTGTCCTTCCTGTGCACTGTGATGAGGTCGTAGAAGAGAAAAGAGTTTATCAGAGCTTCTGAAAGCTCTAGAAAAGCCCTGGGTGAATTCTTCAGCCCAGTACTAGTTTTTACATCATGGACACCCTGCACTATCATTGGGAATTGCTGAGATCTAGTGGGCAATCCGGCAGGTGAAGCAGTAAGTGCAGGGTCCCCAGCATATAGTTCACGTAATGGCCTGGTCATGTGAATCCACCCTTGTCTCTTATTCCAGCTCTTTCAATCACCTCAGGCAAGGGGTGATGATTTGCTACTTCTGTCTCGGAAGCAGGAGTCTAACAGTAGGAAGAAGGGTAAGTGGGGGCTGTCTCTTAGGTCCTTCACTGGAAGACAATGTTTGGGATGGCTTCATCAACACCTAAGCAAAATTGTTTAGATATAATAAACAGATGCTCATTATTTTAAGAATAGTCCTTTGTGGGAAAACAAACAAGCAAACAAACAAGAATTATTCTGATTCTTCCTTGTTAATGAGAGACTGGTTTTTATGGCCATCCCTGACATCAGTGTTCTTTAACTTGAGATGGAGCTGATTATGGCATTTTCTTTAGTGGGCCTGTGAAAATATTTTTATTCCCTTAGACTTCCAACATAAACAGTTTCTGCCTAAGCATGTTTATATCACTTCATACTACACAAAACTAAAACTACTTAAAAATGGACAGTGAGATATTCTAGATATCAAATTTAAATTTTTTTTATAAAAAAAGAAAGGAGAAGGACATATGCCATTCACAGTGCAGATGACTCTAGTCTGCTTGCTCATGTTGTCATCTCTCCAGTTTTCAATATTTAAAAAGGCTTCTTAAGAGATTTTACAGACAAATGCAGACCATCTCCAGAAGGAGTCCTTGGAAGAGCTCCAGTGAGAAGCAGGGCACTGGCTGAGATCTGCAAGCAGAGCTCACCTCCAATGAGGCAGCAGCTCTTACCCACATCTCCCACTGAGTTATTCCATCCATAGGATCTGGGAAGGTGAGCTGGAAATCTGTGCCCCTGCACTGCAGAGAGGCACAATACTCCCAGTCGTCTTCAATGGGAAGGGTTGGGTGAACCTGAGGAGATTTCAATGACCCGTATTCGTCACATTGCCCCCTCCCCACATGCATGTATCACAGCCTCATACGTACTTGATTTGTAGTAGAACAAATCAATATGTACTTGATCTGAGGAATAGAGAGTGGGATAACACAGTTAGCTGATTGTGCATAGTTCTGCATGATAGTCAAGAGCTATGCTGCTTGTGGAGGACTGCAGGAAAGTTTTACAGTTTTCTAGTATCTTGGCAAGAACAAGGGAAAATTAAGCCAGACTGCATGTGAACCCTCAGTCAAGAGCTCTTGGAGGCACACAGGTGGCTGGAACCTCTTAGAAGTTAAGAATGGAGAGGAAAACAGAGCAATAGCTTTATGCAGTTACATCTATACTTTGGGCAACTTTTACTCTCTTCTCTACTTCTTAACTGTCTCTTGTCTCCAAAGGGACATGGTAAAGATCAGGGATCAGCAGTGAGGGGGAGCACAGTCTTGCACACAGCTCTGAAGGTCATGAGCCCTGCCAAACTCAGCCTGACCTCATGGGCAGCCTGAGCACGCATCCTCTGTCCTTCTCCCATATCCCTACTCCCAGTACTTCTCCCTTAAAACAGGCATTTGCAAAATGTTATCTGCTGGAAGCACTCAAATTGTTCTGTCTGCACAACATGCCTTAAGGCCAGTAAAAATGAGTTTTCCCATTCAGCAAAGATGGAAATGAAAATTGTTAAGTGACTTGCTCAAAACCCAAGAAGGAACCCACACCAGAGCTTATAGAAGTTTGTAGAAATCACACCGTGCATTTCCCAGGATGGCTCTTTTCTGAAGGATCCTCATGTCTTAGGCTATTCTGCTCAGAAAGGGCCAATCACAGATTCAGTTAAAGAGGTAGAAGTGTTCAGTGACTTTTCAGTTGGTGTCATGGTTTCAAAGCCCTTCAGAATGTCTGGATCTGACTTACAACCAAAATGAGCTTTGCTTCTCGCAGAACACAAAATCCATCCCTAGAGAGGCCATGAACTAAATGCAGTCCTGAGGGGAAACAATGACAAATTTTGAATCTAAGGCTTTTTTTTTTTTTTTTTTTTTTTTTTTTACCATATCCCAAAATGCCATTTTAAGGTTGATAAATTGGAGATTAGAATATACAGAATTTTCAACAAATTAGTCAGTCACGGTATATTGAAGGCTTTTTTAAATAGAGAATTAAATGCATTTTTAGAAAATATGTAACATCTTAGAGCCACTCTGGATCTGGAACAAAACATGTTTTCTTTATTTAAAATGTAATTTTTATAGATGCATTAGACTTGGAGCCAGAGAAAACATTTTTAACTGCTGAGGTTTTACAGCCACTCAAGGGTTAGGAAAGAAAGCTGAAAAAATATTCTGCCTGGCAGATTTTTAATGCTTAATTTAAAAGTAAAAAAAGAAAAAATAATAATAATAATAATTGTAACCCTTCCACCTGTGCTATAGTTCATCCAAGTGAAAGAGAAACCGTTCATTTCATCCCTGCCACAATGAACCCAAATTTGGGACAACTTGTGTGAAAAGAAGGAACCACAACAGTGGTGAGACTCTGCAAGCCTCAGTTTTATGTGTGCAAAATGAAAAGAAAATATCCTTCCTTCTCTGTTTACCTGAATCATTTAGGTGGGTTGGGAAGCAATTTGGGCTGTCATTGTATCTTGTCAGTATAACGCTTTTTGCAAAGAAGCCTTCAGAGATACCCGTATTTTGGCATAATTCAAAGCAATTGATGGCAGTCCAAAAATTGGCTTTTGGAGGTTAAAATGTAATTGGTTATTTGTTTAATCGGGTAAATAAAAAGGCATAATGTCTTAATTTGTTAAAAGAAAATAGATCCCTTCTCCAAGGAAGGTCCTATGCCCAGGAAAGGATCTAAAGAAGGTCCTAAGCAAACAGGATCTCTCCAGCATCAGCCTGTTGAGAAGACACAGGGTCTGAAATGGTGCTTCAAGCATTTCTTAGAGAGAAACACAAGCCAGACTTGTGTGTAACTTAGTGTCTGATCAAAAACATTTCTATCCACATTTTTTTCATGTTGAAATTCTTGCATGTGGAACCTTCATATCTGTGGGTGAGAGTAGACCCTACTGATGAACTTATCTTATATTAAAAGGCAGAGCAGCAGTCATACTCTTTGCATTCACAAAGAGACTCATCTACTCATATGAATCACTTTACACCGTTCTTAACGCTGTGCTGCTCTCCCTCTCAGACAAGGAATTGTCCTGAAGTACTTGACTTTCATGTGCTGTAAATCAGAAATCTGGCATCTGCTCCTGCACTGTGATCAATATAGAGTGTCTGAGGTTTGATTTCTGCATAGAGATTTTACTGGCACTTTCTTGGAAATGTAGGTGTTTCTGAACTATATGGTTTTGTCTGTAGATGAGGGCAAAAGGCCATACTCACAGTATGATCATATAGCCCACAAAGCAAAGAAAATTGGGTTGAAACAGAGCAGAAAAGGCCATGTATTCCATTCCCTTGCGTCATGGCAAGATCAACATAATCATGATGAATGTTATCAATGCCTGACCTGGATTTTTCTGAAAACAACAAAATAATTTTTATAAGAATGATATATTTTTTTCTTCCAGACGTAGAACTAATTTCTGGGAGGTGGTACTGCCCACCAGCCCTCAGGATTTGATGTCCACAGCATGATATGAGTTAGTGCTTTTATCTCTGCAAGTTTCTGTCTCACACTTTCTATGCACTGAAGAGTTTATCTCCTAGTATTATGGAAGACCACAGTCCCATTCACATGCAACATGTTCACAGAATCACTGAATGGTTGAGGATGGCAGGGATCTCTGGTCCAACCCACCTGCTGCAGCAGGGACACCCACAGCTGATTGTCCAGGACCATGTCCAGGCAGCTTTGGAAGATCTCCAAAGAGGGAGATCCCACAGCCTTTCTGGGCAACCTGTGACAGTACTCCATCACCCCTACAGAACTGCTTCTTGTGTTTAGATGGAGCATCCTGTGTTCAAGTTTGTGCCCGTTGCCTCTTGTCCTGGCACATGGCACCGCTGGAAAGAGCCTGGCTCTTCTTTTTAAACCTAAGCATGTCAGTGGAATCAATTGTTCCTATTTCTTTTGCATGGTCAAAAACAACTCATTACTACTGCAGGACTTAGCCTTCAAATTTAGATGAAAATGAAAAACAGTAAAAAAAAAAACAAAAAACAAAAAACACCACTTGGTTGTGGTGGGATGAAAAGCAAGTGATGAAAAAAGAATCTTCTGGCTATGTCAGTGTCAAGTACCTGAATTCATAATTACATGGCAAAGATTATCTCTTATCAGTTTTGAGGAGTTCTTCTGCAGGGGTGCTTTAGTAGACAACTATAACTACCAAACAAATGCTCTTTGAGATCCCTAAGAACCTCCATGGTTATGGGTTCAGACAGACCAGGATAACAAAGGAAGTGGCAACACACACTGGGAGAAATGGACAATTTAAGGAAAGAGAAGAAGGTGAGGGTGAGGAGAGGGATTAATGGGGAGTAGCTTTCAAAATAATAGAGAAAAGTGGAATACCAGCAAGCTACCAGAACTTTTTGGGTAGACAGACTGAAGGCAATCAGACCAATCAAAGTACGCTTTTTGCAGTAGAATTTTTATGGAAAGGTGAGAAGAGGATGAGGTTCATTGTGGGAGCACTGGGGAAAATAAAAGATTGACATGTTTCACTTACATTGTGACTGCTGAAAAAAATAAAAAAAAAAGAGAGAGAGAGAGAAAAAGAAACTGATTGAAAACCTGTGGCAAAAGCTGAACCCAGACCTAGAGGAAACAGCAGCCTGTATTATGGAGATGTTCTAAATAGTTCTTAGAAAAAAAAAATATGAAAATTTATAGGCAATAATATGTGAGGGAAGAAGGGAAATGGAGTTAAAAGCAGCAGCAGTGGAGGGACAAGGGCAATATACTTCTGGGGCTACATATGAGTGTTGTCTCCTTTGCAGTTTAAGTGCCAGAACTGCTCAGCTTTGCCTCATGGTTCTCACACCTATTCTGCTCATGAGACAACACTTTAATATCACCAGATGTAACCCAGATGGTACATATTAATTTATATATGGATGCTGGAAAATACATATATAGTTTCCATTTGAAGTCTTTTAAGTATGATTTTTATATTCATTTGAAAATTGTTCATTTTTATTTGAGCCATAAGGCAGCCAAAATACAGCTCCCAGGTGAATGAACATTTATCTATTCCATGTTGAATGATTCCAGGTTTCTGTGAGACTATGTTTGAAGGTGTGTGCTCATTTCATTTCAGAAATGATTCTCACTGGCTCAACAACGTGTTACTGTCAAGCGTCCATTATTATGCTGAATGAAAATGCTGGGGAGATAAATTTAGAACATCTTTCATCTCATTTTCAATATTAACAACTGTTCCATAGACTTGCCAGCAGACCCCAGTGTGTGACAAAGTAGAATGCCTTGATTTAAGCATTTCATTATTTTTCTGTGTCAAACTTGATTTAATAAGTGATGATAATTGTAACTGGACATGATCTTCAGATAATCAAGCAATCGAGCACATCCAGCAGAGCATGAAAAAGGTGGTGGAGGTGTTTGTTTTAGTAGACTGTGCAACTTACCAGTATTTCCCTTGCATTTGGGATCATTGAGAAAAGGCAATTGAAAAAGAGAATACACAACATTTACAAGAGAATATCAAACCAACCTTAAAGAATAAACTTTACTTCTTATTTGGTAACTCCCATATCCTTCAACCCATTTCTTGCTTTCTTGTTCCACTCCAAAATGGACGCAATATTTGCAATTGCATTTTCTAGACTTGAAACTGAAAACCTAAGTGATGGTGGCCAGTAGTGGACTTTCAGTTCTGGATGGCAACAAAGAATAGACAAGGAATAGTAAACACCTAAATATATCAGTAAGTAAATAAATGCATTTTTTTTCTCTTTTTCTCTGTTTTTTCTAAAAAAATAATCTTATTATTTCTGCCGTATAGAAGTGGCTATACAGAAAGAAGGAAGATAAACACAAAATCTGACTTTAGTACATAAGAACAACTGGAAATGCTATTTCCAGGCCATTCTGTTCAATCTTTGCCATAAAATGCATTATGCCATGACAGCAAAGAAAACCTTTCTTTGGGAGGGACACTTCCAACAGTAGAGCAGACAGTTGGAGTGATAAGGGTGTAGGAGGTAGTCCTCGGTCTGTGTGTCTGAAATACTCAGTGTGGGAGCTCCCAATTGCTCCCAACTGTTTTTATCCCATAGTCCCTCAGCCTCCTGACCACCAGCCTGTTGAGTTGCTTCACTCCTACCAGCTCCTCTCCCACAACCAGTCCCTGCTTACCAAAACTGATTGGTTTTATTTTCATAGCTAGTAGGTGCAAATTTTCTTATTTGAGGCAAGACCAGACAAATGAATAGTATTCAAAAATCAATAAACTGCACATATGGACAACAAAGGCTTCCATAATTGTACCAGAATAAACAATGAAATGATAAATCACCCTTGCTACTTCAGGACAGAAAACACCACCGATTCCAGATCTTAGGCAGTAACTTCTTCTACAGACATACTGTTCTATTATTATCTGGTGTAAAGATATTATGAGCCTTGAATTATTTGCTATTGCCTGCTGTCAGAGTACAGTCACTGGATGAGATGGATTGTTGGTCTGATGAGACAGGACAGTGCCTTTGCTCCATCCTGCCTGTCCCCTAAGTCATCTCCTACTGAAATTATATTTAGCTACTTCCCATAAGTCCAGTGCTAATTCCAGTTGCTATTTCCTGAACTCTTTCTGGTTTGTAGCATTCAGTATTTATAGCATCCTTTTGTTAATGCAAAAGTATGTGGTAATGCAATATTTCAGGTATATTCATTAGGTAAAGTCGCATCTGAAAAAAGTACCAAGGGACATCGCAGCAGTAGGCAATTAATGATTACAGAAAAGGACGGTAGAATATCCTGGAGTAACAACGGCACACATTTTCCAGCAGTCACTGCCCAATGTTTGGAAATAAACACTCTCTTGTTATGCTGCTGCCTGTTAAGTATCTTGGCATTTATCTCACAGCAGAGACCATTCGCCTCTGCCAGAGTTCTGTTCCATTGACAATGTCTCTTAATTGCCTTGTTGTTTAAATAAACAAGACAAGATAATTAAGAGATAATGACAAAGAAATAGGATGTTAGTTATAATGGGTGGTAGGTCCCTCTTCCACTCTAACTTCCCTCTCTAGAGTAGCACAGTCTCTTTGTGCCTCGATTAAATCTCATAGCAACCTTTTGAGTTTCAAAAAGGACCTTTTGTCCTTGCTGTTTGTGTTAAAGTGGAAAAAAAAAAAAAAAAAAAAGAATAGTCTGGAGGAGGAAATCGGGTCTGGGAATCTGAGTGGATCAGGTGTTGCAAAGGCTTTGGAAATGTAGAGGAACAGACCTGCAACACAAAAGAAAGAGGTTCTGTACAGAGAATGACCCAGAAGGAACTGCCTCTTTGCTGCTTCTGTGGTCCTGAAAGTCTCATTCCAACAGACCTGAGAGTGGTCTTGTTTCTGTCCCTGGCCAACCATGTTCAGCAACTCATCCTCTCTAAAGGGCTGGCCAGCAGGAATGCCTCCCTGCTGATGACAGCTATCTGAATTGCCGTTGCACAGATGCCTTTTTGGTGCCTCTGCTCACACTTTTCTTTGCTATTCCCTGATACAGAGAGTTAATCAGAGAGACTGCAGTCATGCTTTGAACAATCCATTAGGCACAAATTAACTGCAATGGGACATTCAGCTATTCAGAGCTAGGAACAAAGCAATTTTAAGGTATATTTATACACTTGGGACACTAATAAAATAGACCAGCGGTCCTTTCTATTCATTACCTTGTTCCCTCAACAGGGACTAACATATGAAGATGCAAGTCCCAAAAGGCTTGATATGTAGAAGACTGGGAGTATTTGTTTCTTACTCATACTACTGAGAAGCCACAAAGAGTGCATTATTGCTTACCTGAGACTTTTGATTTACTTTGTTACTTACTTGTGTATAACATGTATAGTTGACAATGACCAGTCCTTCATATGATGTTACCAGTGTACATTTCACTGTCTGCATCAGAGAAGATTATTCTGGCAGAAACACATAGCTAAAAGCTAAGTGTATGAACTTCTGCTGAACAAAGAACAGTAGTGAGAGTGAAGAGAAGTTCCTTTGAACTTCTTTGAAGTTCCTGTTCTCTCTCCTGGCTTCCAGCTTGGCTGTACACTTTTCTTCAAAGACTAAAGCAGTAACATAACAGATTTGCTTCCAGTTGTCTCAGTCCAAACATCTTTCCTGCTGGTTATTGATATTGATCTGACAAGCTCTGTGAAAGGATTTCAGGGCATTCTTAAAGTACTTGTGCTGGCGTCAAACTGTTCAAGCAAGCTGAATGTAAAAAAAACATCATGGAGCCATCAAGCCTGATTTTGTGTCTGTCCTAAAACAGGTTACACGTTACGAAGAAATTTTTAATAGTGAGAATAAAAATTGAGACAGAATTTATTGAGAAATTATTGAGATAGAAGAACAATGTTTGCTGCACAATTGTGTCTACCTATATCCCAAGTCGGCAGACAAGATGGACTAGAAGTTCTGGCAAAGTCATCATGTTATTATCTCAGACATGTCAGATGAGAAAAGAAATGTACAGCAACCTTGCTGAGTGTTAGCTTCTTCACTTATTGAAAATCACTTTACAGTCAAAGGATGTGCTAATTTTGAAAATGAAGAAGGTATGAGAAAGCTTGCTTGTCGTGTGTTGGGAGATCTACAGAGATGCATATACTCATTAACAATCTTAAAGCCTACTTCTGGTGACTGTGTCAGTTCCTTGTGTAAGGTTGGCCTGGGGCAGGTTGAAGAATATTTTTAGTAAGACTGAAGTACACCGAAGTGCATGAAGTACACTGATGTTACAGAGACATTTAAAAAGTCTGTAGGTCTTTAGGACTTCTTTTATTATTATTATTATTTTAATTTATTATCTGTTATTTTCAGGGTTATGGACTAAACAGGTAGGTTGATGTATGATGGGTATTTTGATAAGGTCTGGTCTTGTGTTAGAGAGGTAAATTATAGTACAGCTCAGAAAAGAATGCATTGTGTAATATTTCCATATAGCAGACCACGAGAGTGATTTAAAAACATTAAGGTGTTTAATTAGGTCAGCACAACCCACTCAGTGGCAGAACCAAACCTGAAACCTGCATGCTCCGTGCTCTCAGGGCCAACAAGCTGCTAGCATAGAGTGCTTAGATTGTTCTTTAAAGGCTAATTATTAAAGCTATTTCAGCCACTTTGGACAGAGAAAATGAGGATACAAGGTACATGGATCACTAGTACATATACGACAAATGCTTATGTGAGTTGAAAATCACAGGCAATGAGCATTTACAGAAATACTTCATTACAGCATTCTTTGATGCTGCCCACACCAGCACTGCTTTCATGAAGAAGGCCCTGATAGAGACAAATGCCTGCTTCTGTGATTTATTTTATTTATTTATTTACTTTGGTAATAAGAGGAAGATTTTTGTCATTTCATATTCATTTATTTTATTCTGGCTTATATTTTGCAGTCATTCATAGGCAAAGACATGGGTTTATTTTATTCATGGGAATGGGAACTTGCTATGTCTCTATCCCCCAGGAAATCTCCTGGAATAATAGAGGCATTGAGTTTAAAAAAAAAAAAAAAAAAGAGTTGAGCATCTGATCAATTAACTGTGCCACTATTAGAAAGAAAGAAGAAAAAAAAAAAAGGAAAGAAAGAAAAGACAAATAAAATGGAAGCTTATTTGCATCTGATTTACATTATCCTTGTAAGCATTGATTCCATTTTTATTTCATTCCTTCTAATACTATTCAGATTGCAGACTGTAACCTTGCTGCACATTTACAGCTGAGTTTCATTGTTCATTTAATCATCTCAGGTGTTACTGAAATAGGGAACACTGCTGCTTGAAAGATTTCCCCTGGGGTTCTTGGGAGCTGTGTGTATCCTGAGGCTGGAGGAGGGGGGCCTGCAGATAACATTCTGGTAGTGCACATCTGAATTTTGATGGTCATCTGTTGAAAAAATCACATGGTCCAGGCTGTGTTGAGACCATCACTGCTGTCTCTTCATTTTGGTCAGTAATTTGTCTTCAGGCTTGCTACTTTGGTTGTCTTTTTCTTCTCTCTCTGTAAACCCTTGTTTCAGTTTAAATATTTGCAATAACACACGTTTGCCTCTCCCTCTTTCTTCTTATGGGTGGGAACAAACACATAGTGTCAACACTGTGCAGTATGTTTTAACCTAGCAAATTATTTCAGGGAGTTTGATAGTGAGTTATGAAATCTACACAATAAGCTCACAACACAAGATTCTTTGTTAAATGTAAGTAATTATACACAGAGGTATCTGCATCAGGGGTGGTTCTTCTTTCTCTGTCCTATTTAAATGTCCTCTTTCTCTGTCCTGTGTTATAGCTTGCTCTGGTTTAGAGAGCCAAAAAGTTAACAGTCTCTGGCACTAGGCAATAGCATCCATGATTTGAAATTCTCTTTTAAGTAATATTTTATGTTTGCTTAAAATCTATTGTATTTGCAAGCATCCCCACCTGTAAAATCATTTACCATTGAATATTTGTTGAAGTCAAACACAGAAAGCATTATCATATTCAAAGTTAATTTATTTAAAAAATTAAGCAAATAGCAATGAAAAATGCTTTTGAAATCTTTGTTTAGCAGTAGTCTGACTTTATTGCCATAGACATACAAGAATATTGTGGATAGGATTCTGATCTAATGTTTCTACTCTAATTCTTCAATTCACGTTTTTTTCCACCATTTTCAACAGGCAAAATAGTTCTGAGATACTCATGTGATGGCATCATAATGATCAAACGAATTAATAAATAAAAATGTAAACACTTCCCCTCAGGCAAAAAATTTGCTGACTTTTATTGCTGGAAGTGAGGGTTAAGTGCAATGTGACAGAAACTGCACTTGCTGTTGCAAAAGGAGCTGCTCATTTTGATCAACAGCAAAACATTTGCTTTTGAATCTTGAGACTCCAGTCCCAGTTGGAGCAGCAACCTTTCCCCTATAATTAATTTTTGTGTGCTGTAGTCCATTAGAGAAGAGAGTGACAGCCTCTGGACACAGATTACTGTCTTATGTATGGCCCAAAGGAACATTATGGTCTTAATTAAAGGTGGCTCAGTATGTCAGCCATTGCAGTAGTTTAAGCATTTTTAATACTATGTCAGTATCTAACCACCTTAAAAGAATTCTGGTAGCAAGCAAACTAAGTAATTTAAAGGCAGCTCATGTTCTCTGTAAGTTTTGCAGGACTGCTATTGGGAATACTTGATAATTTATGAAGGCTTACACCACCAAATTAATTACATTTTCCTGATGCCACATGTCCTTTTCATACAAGCTAGCTCTGAATTATAAGTAACAATATTGTCCTTGTTCATTCCTTCAGTACAGGAGACAGCTTACTAATAACACTGGTAGAATTCAGTTGCTGTATTTTAGAAGTGTCATTTGTTAAAGCATCACTATAGTTAAGGTGGTGTGTGCTCCTCTGATATTAACCCTGATTTCTGCTACATATATAACTGAATCTTGCTTTTGAGCCTTTATCATGGATTTGATTTAGGAGCATTTTCTACATGGTTTGGAAAAAAAAAAAAGTTAGCAAGAATTGGCCAATGCAGAGACTTGTGATATGCAGGAGGTGCAAATCCAGACACTGTACTGGTCTGTGTTGGAAAGAGATTGTATTACAACCCTCTGTTCTGACAAACAAGAACTCCTAGGGATCCTTACCACAGATAACTCATCGTGTTTTCTTTTCAGTGATTTTCCTCTGAGGCCCTGCAAGTTTTGATTCATGCTTTGGTTTTACACAGTAGATGCTTCTTGTAAAGACTGGCAAACTCTCTTAATGAGGTTGGTTTAGAAAGAATAAACTTTTGTATTTAATTAAACAAAAAAATCTATTTGAATAGAAGATATATAAATACACCATCCCCCTGAACTTTCAACTAGTAAGGAACATCTATATCCTTAACTAAGATTTTAGAATATTGAAACATTATTTTGTGACCTTTCCACTTTTTTAAGATGAGAGTAAAGCATTTAAGGATGCTTTTGGGATCCTTTTCAAGACAGTAATTTGTACAATACTCTCATGGTATACTATTAGTTGAACAACAAAAAATGGATTGGAGATTAAATTCCAATAAAAGAATTTGCAGGAGGAGAATTTTTCACAGTAAATATCAATTTTTTACAGCTTCTTTTAATTATAGTTTGGTTTGTGAAAGAAAGCTTGCTGTCGTGAAGTTTAGGCAGATTCACTGGGTTGGTACCATTCAAGCTCAGTCTTCAAAGATGAAGAAAATGCTGATTCCATCCGGTGAAGACCAGAAGTAAGAAGAGAAGAAACTTGCTCCTTCTGTTCCCATCCTTTTAAATGAATCATGAATTTCAAAGCTAATTGAATTGTGTAAATAACATCATACTAAAGCAATTTATTTTATTCTCCAAATAAACAAATATACGCAGACCCAGTCAAAGTAGAAAATGAAATAAAGAAAATTAAATGCAAATAAACCCGCTTAATATAACATTAAGGACAAGACCTTGGAAAACCATTGGCACTCAAAATGTATTTTGATGTTAGACCTTTTTGGAGTGGGCCACAAAGCAATGGATCTCAAAGCTAATTACAGTTTAGTTGTTTTCTATTTTCATTTGTCAGTCTTGGGTGGCCCTAATTCTGCAAATACTTCTAGAAACCATGAAGTTTAAATATTTGCCTTCAACTCCTCAACGTTATTGGTAGGCTTAATGCAGATCACAAGTTTTTTCAGAATCTGGACCTGAATGCTACTAACAATGTGAGTTATTATAGTTATTTGTTTTTCATCAAAAAACATGTGTAATCCCAAACCAGTTTTATTTCAATACATATTGAAGTCAACGTGGAAAGGCAAGAAGGGAGGAGAAGAGTCCTTTTTTTTTTTTTTTTCCTCTCTTTCTTCTCTTGGAGGAAGTTGACAGGTTCTCATGGGGACAGGGAGAAGTGTAACTCTCAGAAGAATGGATGGTTTGGTTTGAGGAATTGTCCTGGTTTTAGCTGGGATAAAGTTAATTTTCCTCCTGGCACCTGGTATGTTGCTGTGTTTTGGATTTAGAATGAGAACTATGCTGATAACACAATCTGATGGTTTAGTTGTTGCAGAGCAGTGTTTACACTAAACCAGGGACTTTTCAGATTCTCCTGCTGCCCTGCCAGTGAGGAGGCTAGGGGTGCACAAGGAGCTGGGACAGAAACAGGACAGCTGACCCAAACTGGCCAAAGGATATCCCACAACATATGGTGTCATGACATACATTAAAACTGGAGGAGTTGGCCAGAGGCAGGGGGCTGCTTCTTTGTGAGAGGGTGGGTGGTGAGCAATTGCATTCTGCCTAACTTGATTGGTATATTCTATTATCTCTATTACTAGTATTTTCCCTTCCTTTTCTGTCCTATTAAACTTTTATCTCAACCCATGAGTTTTTTTTTTTCATTTGCTTGTTTGTTTTTCAATTTTATCCCCCATTCCACTGTGGGGGTTGGGAGCACTGAGTGAATGGCTGTGTGGGGCTTAGCTGCTTGCTGGGATGGGAGGTCTGGAAAGTGGTTATCTTGGAGGTGGAGCATTGTCAAGGTAGGAAGATAAGCCAAGAAGGAGAGAACAAAGTAACATTAGAGAAAGTCGATGGGGTCATAAAATTTCTGTCAGAAAATATTCTGTCAACACCATGCAGGAAACAAATATATGGATAAATCAGGTCTGATGTTAGCAGTGCTGTCAGTTAGTGAAAAATGGGGCAAATGAGGGAGAGAGCAAAGACTGGAGAAAAACAAACCCTTATAATGGAAGGGAAAGCAAGGAACAGGGGATGAATTTAGTTTGTTGATGCTGACAATCTGACATTCACAGAAAGGTCAAGTTATAAGATATTAATGACTTTTACTGAAAGAGGGTAGATGATGGTTGAAAAGGACAGAATATAGTAGATATAGAGGGATTAAGACAGTGTCAGCAACACAAAGGAGAAAAACAGAATTCTTGGAGCTAGCACCTCTTTAGCACTAGATATAACGCTTCTCCTGATGAGGTTTTCTGTTCCAGTATTTTTCTTTTTATTGTATTCTGGAGCCCCACTCCTCTTTCCAGATGTATTAGTGTCATATACTGAAGGTCATGCTCCACATACTAGTGACTCTGGACAGTCTACCATGCTGAACTAATAGTGAATCACTTTTTTTTTTTTTTTTCTTTCTTCTGTGTTTAGTCTTCAGCTCTGAATAATGTTTGGTCATCTTCACATTATGTTAAGTACAATGCATGCTGAAGGCCTTCCAGGTAGTGACATCTGGATATGCTACTTTACAGTACAAAAAATGCCTCAAGGAACTAAGCCTCAAGTAGTTCAGCATCTGTTTCATGCTGTTTCAAGAGATGGTATACTCCTTGTAAGACTACCCATGAAGAATTCTTACATGAGCTTTGACAGTAGCAACATTTTTCTGCGTTTTCTGCAGCTTGAATTTAGAAGTTTAATCTTTTTAAGAATTTGTTTGTAGTCTGAAATTTAAATGTATTTGAACGTGGCTGATAAAAACTGTGTTCATTGAATGTGAATAATACTGTAAATAAGGGTCAGAAGAAAGACATATACAACAGCCCTTCACTGTTTAGATGGAATGGTACTGAACATGTCTTATCCCCCCACCTGCTTAAAGCTATAGGAAATCAAGGTCTTTGTCAGCTTTTTCAGGAGGTTGCTCTGTTTTCTCACCACAACAATGTACTTTATTTTCTCTTTATCACAAATAGCAAAATTTTCTAACAGTTGCACAACAGGCGATGGCTTGTATCGAAATCATTCATAGAAGATAAGGGATTTTTGGTTTCTGATCATCTTTAGTACTACCTTAAGGCTGTATAAATTCATGAGTCTTTGGTTCAACTCAGATTGTTTTGTTTTGAATTAAGCCTGAAATAAGAAACTGGAAAGAACACCAATTAAATAGTATTGCAAAGTGTTGTTTGTTTGTTTGTTTGTTTTTAAGTGATACAACTATAAATGGACAATGAATATCTGCCCTAGGCCAGAGAATATTAGCTGCGAAACACAAGATGGTACTGCTATAGATGGACCAGTTTTACTCTAGCTCTGTTCAATCAACAAGAATATAATTCTATCTTCTCTCCTAAAGATGCAAGAAGAAATGATTTAACAAGAATCCATTATTCTGTTGTTCTCCAACACATTTATAGTAATGTGGAATTTATTTCTGAAGTGTCAGAATGACACACAGACCCACTGCCTCTTCTTATCCATTCCTTAGCAGTTCTGATGGTTGAGTGACTCTACCTTGTGTGAGTTTCTTTATGAAATAAAGTTATATTGCAAGCAATTGTCCACAGTTTTAAGGAAGAAATAATGCAAGACACCTGGTAACCTCATATCCAGACACAGCACTGCAGACAGAACTGTGCATAATCCAGGAGATGTTGCCATAACTTTAGTGAAACACCCTCTACTCGTAATTGTTTGAAACAGAAGGTAAGAACAGTTAGGTATCTGCCAGCCATATTAGGGTGTGAGTAATTCTGTGATCTCTAAGAAAACAAATAGTCACAAATTATGTAGGAAAAGTCTCTAAGGAGAGATGTCTCCCTTAAAGGTCATCTGATGCATCTTATTGGGAAAGCCTAAAAGGTATTTGCACTTACTCCTCTGCTGGGTTTCCTCCAGCCATTGCCTCTGTCCCCTCAATGCACTGATGGATACATGGATGGATATTGCTTCCTCACTCTGGTTTATCTGTGTCAGGACTGCTGCTCTATGGTGGGAGGGAATATGTGTCCAGGCCTTGGAGGCTACCATTCCCTGCAGTTTGCGTGCTGAAATGCCTAGTAAAGCTACATGGCTGTGGAGGTGATTGGGAGCAATCACGGGCACACACACCCTTCTGTCATCTCTGCTGCTGGGCAATAATTGCTGAGAGATGACTGTGAGCATCTAGGAGCTTTAAAATATCCCAGAAAGTTCCCCAAGGTTGGAGCCTTTTTGTTGTGATGCTCTCATTATTTTCCCTGTATTGCTTGTCCTAGTCCAAGTGAAACTGCTGAATGAAAGGGACAGTTTTTGTGGTGATAATAACTCTAATCTCTTCTGGACTATGACTTCATTTATCTATCTGCAAAAAACAAGGCAACAAAAAGGTGTATGAAGGAGCAGCTTAAATAGACCCATAAACAGAATGTCATTGTTACAGTGAACTCGATAAATAGCCTGTTGGCTGCAATGAGAAAGGAACTTAGAATAAATTGTAATGAGAAATAGCATAGATGTGTCCGTATTTGCCATGAAGGAATCATCAGGGACAAATAGTCTTTTTTGTTGTTGTTGTTGTTTTTTTCCTTTGAATTATAATGTAGTTGTTTTGAGCACATACACATGCACAGCAGTAGTGCATTCTTTATTTATTGCATTTTCACCAAGGAGTACTGATAAAATATGATGAGAAACAGTTCTTAAATATTATATAATTATCTGGAAGCAGAATGAACTTGATGTGTTTTCATATAGTCTGGGTTTGCGTGAATATGTTCTTGTTTTAGCATATCGAAGACTAATGTTGGGTTGATACATATACACAGATGTTTAAACTGCACCCTTGTGGTTTGTTCTGCAGACTTCTATGAACATTTGGATTTATGTTGCCTTCTGCATAACTCTGGTGCTATGCATTGGGCTTGTAATGCCAGAGGAAGTGGTTTGATTTTTCCTGTGTCTGCATGAATAGTGTAGGAGAGCTTTACATGTGATCAACCTCTTTTTAAGGTCTCATGTGTCATCTTTAGAGAGATGCTGGAATGTACATGGGGACATTAAGCAATTTGTTAATTCCTCTGTGTCGCTTAGATTGTGGGGTTACTTGTTATGCCAAATTGGCATGGCATAGATTATTGCTGGTTACCTCACACACAAGGTACTAATACCAACAGCTTTAAAGAAAAATGGAAAATAACAATTTTAGGAAGGAAGAACAAGGATTCCCTCAAACCTCTGCTTTGCGGTCAAAAAAATTATACCTCATCATCTTTAAGCTATTTGTACTCAAGTACAATTAGTCAGGGTGACTGTGCACGTGTAGCTGATGCCTTCAAAACTTCTCACAACTCCTTGCTAAAAGAAAAACTACCACTTCATTAATTGTTTTCTGTACCTGCATTTTATTTCTTATTGCTCTTTCCTGTAATATCTTTCCCCATAATTTGTAGCCACTTTATTTAGAAGACCGCTGACAGTTTGCAAAAGTAGCTAAAGTCCGAGTGTAGTTCTGCATGTTGTCAGTGGGAAAGATGTTTTTGAGTAAAAAAGTTAAATGCCAATGCCAAGGTGTTTTTAAGCTTAGGAAACAGCAGCTTTTCTAGGAACTCATTCATAAGCTTTATGAAGATTTGTCCTATATAATTTCTGGTTGCTGTTTTGTGGGCAATTTTGAAGGCAGAAATGAAGGCAGACGAATGCCCTTGTTTCCACCTCATTGGACAGGGAACAGACCCCGCAGGTGACTTGGTCCTGAAGGTTAGCCTGAGGGGCAGTCCCAGTAGCAAAAGCATGAAGTAGTAGTCTCACATCATTTGTCCTGGAGCTGCAGGAGCCCATTCTCGGTTGGGCACAGAGCCTGTTGACGTCATCATTCTCCCTACTGTAGCACAGCCACTCGGAACATCCTAAATTTTATATATTTAGCAAGTCCCCTTTGTAAAGTAATAATCAGATGTATGCTGTCACACTGTCACTGCCTTGTGGATAGAGGTGAAGAGCAAGTTTCATGGCATTTAGGCATGCCTGGGGCTGGTGATCAGGTTGGCCTGTGCTTGGCATTAACATTTGACCAAGAACACTGCCATTTCAGAATTACTCCTTAGTGCTTATTGATCTCTGGTAGACTCAGCAGCATACAAACTCTTTTCTGAACAGCTCTCATCTTTGGTTCTCTTCTGTGCTTCAGCAGAGAAGGATTTCTTTCTCTTGCTGGCTAGAGGAGGTGAGGTCAGAAGGAAAAAGTGGGTGGCCAAGTCGCAGGTGGCGAAAGAGCTGGGAAGGGTCTCCAGATGGCTGACGTCAGACTTCATAAAACGATGAGGACCCAACCCTCATCATTCCTTTAAACCTAAATGTTTGTATGTGTTACCAAACCATCATGTAAAACTATATAAACGTTTTCACATGTTGAACTACAGATTAACTGTGGTGCTTATGATGATAATTAAAACCACAAACACAACATATTGTGAAAAATACCACATGCACATTTAATTATGATTCACATTTCCAGGCGTGCAGTTGGGGAAAGGAATTACTGAATGCTGAATGCCTCTCAGACTTTGTTTTTTGTATTCAGCAAATCTTAGGAGATGTTGAGTAACTTGCAGGATTGGACCTCTTTATTTGTAGAATTTGGAGATCTTTCATTATTTCTGGACTTAGTGTTTAAATTTGTATTTTTTGAACTACTTAAAGTGAAAAATCTGGGATATAGGGTTTTGATATGATCAATAGTGTTGTTTTTTCTAGGTATTTGATATGAAATATTACATTATTTTTTGAATATTTCAAACCATGCAAATTCACAGGGAGAGGGGAGATTTACAAATGTATGTTTTCATTTGCACTTGTAATTTTTATTTGATGCTTGTAGCATTGAGACAAATGTTTCTGAATATTGCTTTATGTATCTGCTTTTGGGGACATTTTACCATGTTTCTTTTCTGTCCTACAAACCTTGCCTTGCAGCACTGAGTTGGAACTGCAGCACTGGCTTGGAACTGAGCAAATAAGGCACTGCCATTCCATGAAGAAACACCAGTTAGCCTGAATTAGCCACATCAGCAGCTGAAGAAAATAAAAAAGGGACCATGAATAAAAATTATTACATGTATTTTTTTGGATTTTTTTAACCAGTCTCATAAAGCTTTTAAGGTTTGGCACGTGTTTTTAAATGTTGGTGGTAAGGCTTTAGCAATGAGGCAAGCAGCAGATTCCTCTCCAAACCAATCTACTGTGGTGATGTAGAAGGCCAAGACACAGAGGTCATGACTCTTACCAGAAGGGTGGAGACAGGAGACTAACCTCTGGATGCCTTGTCTGGGTAAAAGCATACCCTGCTTTGCACAAACAGTAACTTAAAAACAGGACAGTTTCATATTTTGTATTTTCCAATTCATTAAAGTACCTATATTCAAATGTAATCCTGCATTGTATTTTCTATTCACCCACAATCTTGGTGCTAACTTTCAATTAAAAAGGTGTCCACATATTGCAGAGCAGCACTGCAGGAGAGACACCATGACCAGAGGCAGGAGCCTCTCCACTGCACACCATTGCAACATGGAATGAAGTTGGTGTGAGACCTGGGAATGCTGTAATGTTAGCACAATGCTGATGGGGATGTTTGCAGGATCTTTATTCTATCCTGTACTAAGCAGTAAAGATATGCCCAAGTATAAAAATCCCAACTACCTGTATAAACAACTCTCCCAGATTAACCAATCTAGCAGTAAAATCTTGATGACAAAGAAAAACCATTAAAAACAGTCAAGATTTTTTTGGCTATCAGAAGTGTTCAAAACTTCAGACCTTTAAACAATGAAGAAATAATGGGTCATGCTTAAGATTTAAACAGGTAAAGATTCTAGGATACTTAAAGAGTCAACCACTTAAAATTGTTTGTTTTAAAAAGAAGCTTTTTTTTTTTTTTGTTGTTATAAAATGTTTTGTCAAAATTGTTGAGCACTTGAGCCTATTTATTTTATTTTGTTTTATGCAGTGTTTTATTCTCCTTTGGGTTTCTGTGTTGTTGTTTTTTGTTGTTTGTTTCTTTTTTTTATTATTATTATTTATTTCTCTGTAAATATTTATTAAAATTGTGCAAAGCCATATTTCTTTCCATTAAAAGATTTATTTTTTTTCCCACAAAATATAATCTTGTATTAAATAAATAAAATAAAACCCACACCTTTTTGTGAAATATTACACTTTGGGGGTGGGGGAGAAGACGCTGCAGAAAAAGACATAATGTTAAATTCTGACCAGATGTAATCCAAAACAACACCTTGCAGAGTGTTGAGAAGTTATAGCTATGGAGTCAGCAAAACACAGGTGTAAAGGGCTCCCTCTGTGGAGCACAACTAGCTGTGATGTTTGCTGTGCATTTGAGTTTATTGGGATGTTGTCTTGGGAAGAGTTGCTGGCAATCTTCTCTGTAAATCTGAATGCAGCGTGAGAGAAAAATCACAATGGGCTGTTCAGCTTGAACCTTGTACTGTGCTTGCCATGATGCATGCCATTATTATTACTATTATTTTTAAGGGTGGTTTTATTTTTCTTGCTCTGCATTAATGTAACCAAGATCATAACAGCAGCATATGCACAACAAAGCTGCTAACTGAGGAAATATCAGGCTTACAGCATTTCTTTGCACCACAGTTGCTTATCAATGAAGCGTATATATAGCCTAATTAACATAACTGGAACGACTATAATTATGCTATCATTTTGTTTACTTTAGCACATTCTGTTGAGGTATATGGGTAGCAATATTTGTTATTGAAATATTCCCCCTTGCTACATTCAGGCTGTTTAATTATCCTGTTAGTCTATTTTATTTATGGTGTGATTTAGTTGCTTAAAAGTAGGGAAAGTGTTAAAGTCCACAAACCCTTGGCTTAGATTTTCTTCTCTATTTTGGGTCTTGGACACAATCTGATAAATCTCTGAGCAGTTCTTACTCATGCAAGTAAGGCAGTCCTGTTTTAATTAATATCTCTATTGGTTTAAATAAGACTTCGGAGGATAAAAGCCTAAAAATAAAACTAATCAAGAACATGCACAGTGAGAAGTCTTTCAGGCATCCCGTTTGAGAAAGCCGAATGCAAAAGTGAAGCTGTTTGTTTGCATTGCTTGATAAAGACAGTGAAGGAAACTGATAGCAAACGGCCTCTCCCTGACTTTGACTTCACTGCTGAAATGACATAATGTCCATTTTTGGTGAAAGCAAGATATCTCTCCCACAAATGTTTCTGTAGAAGGTTCCTTGTGCAGGCAAATCTTTGAGGATAGGAGCTGGCTGATTCTGCAGCACCACTTGGTGAAGTCTTCTTGTGGTCACTGCTGCAGCTGTGGCACAAGGGGCTCCAGGTAGGTTTGCTTTATTCCTTGCTTTAGGGTGTAAGCTACTGACACTAAGAGCTAGGACTGATGCTTGGATCAGCTTTCATATAGCCCACACAGATGTCTATATCTTTGTGGTTTCAGTGATGGTGTCACCAGTGCTCTCTAGGTCTATGAGAGCCTGAAAATCCCTGGTGTGTTGCAGTGTGAGTGCAGCTCAGGATAGGCAACCACAGCATGTTCTTATCCTTCATGCCCTTGTGTTAGTGCAAGAGGGGAAAGGAAAGGCAAATGATGCTTTTCTTCTTCCTGACATGTTTTTCTGGAGGTCCAAGGAGGCAGAAGTCCCTATGCTGCTGTAATGTGATGCTGTGGCCTTGAACTTCCTTCACTCCCGTTCATCCACAGTGCATGCACACAAAGCCTGGCTTTCACTAGTGGGAGCAGTGCACGACCAGCTCATTCAGTCAAGATCCAGATCACTCACGTTTCACCAGGGTTAATGCCTTTTCCTTTCTGATGCGGGCAGAACATTAATAAAGCAAGTCATGCTTGTATGGCTATATGAGTTCTGTAATTAGGAATATCAAGAGTATATTTTAAGTTAAGGCTGAATAAATTAACACAGAGGTATCAAGAGTGCTGGCAGTTTACCACACCTCTGAGCATAGTCCAGGGTCTTTGTTCACATTAAAAGAATAATAAAGATTCTCTCAGGTCACTTGCTGAGTTGGCTTGTTGGCTAGATGGCTAGAATTTATTATTTTTTTTTGGCTTCTCCATGGATCAAAACTGTACATGGTAGTTTTTTAGTTTTGTCATTAGGAGAGTACCTCACTTCATGTTCTCTAGCTGGCATACTTGCAGTCACTTCTATCTGGGAACAAGTCTACTGCTCAAGCTGACACATAACACAGATGCAGTACCTGCAGTGTGTGAGTGCGTGACAGGTCACAGATATCTAGCTCTTCCCAAGGATCTTCTGATGCAAATGCGAAGGTCTGCCATATTCTCTCTTCTGTCTCTACAAGCTGATTTGCACAAAGACAATGTAGATGTGTAATTTAAAGGCATTGTGTATAAAAGGGTGGGGAGAATTTCTTGAAAACTGCAGTCACACCACAGTTGAAAGAGGAGGAATAAATGAAGAGGAAGCACATTTCAAGCCCACTGTTGAAGAATTCTCACAGTGGCTTTCTGCCTGCCTGTATTTCTTTACCACTCTTGGTCAGGCACCATATGTAAATGAATGCTGCTTACATGCAAGCTCTCCCTTAGAGTTACATCAGCTACTCCTAATAAAAGCTCAATATGTGGAACTTAATCATCTACCAGATGTTTTTATTTACCAGTTCTTATTTTCTATTTAAAATTGCTCATGGGGTTTTCTAGTCACTTGGATCTAATTTAAATGAGTAGACCCAAATTCATCCCTGACAATACATCATTAAAGTGATGCAGTTTTACATAAGAGATGAATCTTGTCCTCAGACTATACTTTTTAAGAATAAAATAATCCATTCCTGGAACTCAACCACTCCTCCCAACCCCTGGCCATCCCCATGCATATGAAAAATTGAGGACATGACCTACGGAGACAGATACACACGTGCATCTTTTCCATTTGTCTTATTGTTATCCCAAGGTCTTTAGCATTAAATATTAGATGATTCTTCTTTTCTTATATAGGACACAGAAGGAGAGAGGAATGAGACTCAGAGACAAGGACCTCAATTTTCACTAAAGCATTGAAAATTGTGCCTTAAGAAGAACTGCAGGGCTGAACTGCTACTGCAGGGCATGAGGCTAGTCATAATTTTTATCCACCTCCTACTCTCTTCCTCTGACTTACTTGTGGCATTTGTTCTCTTCCTGTAGCCCAGCAACTGCTATCAGGGAGCAAAGAAGTGGTTTGTGGGCTGCAAAGAGCAGAGACCAATGCTGTGATGTGCCTGCCAATGTCCATGGTTGGACTTGCTGATCCTTGTCTTCCACTTTCATGCTCCTGTTTTAGACACCACATATACAAATGTATTTCTGCTGCTTGGCAGATTGTCCTTGAAGTCTAACTCTTTCTATTCCCAGCTTGCCTTTTCTTAAATGCACTGTTAGTCATGTTTGTTTTTTTTTTTTTTTTTTGTTTGTTTGTTTTGTTTGTTGTTGTTTTTTTTTTTGTTGTTGTTTTGTTTTGTTTTTTAACTTGTGATGATTTTTATTTTATTTTTCAAATAGTTATTGGTTTCACTTGATAGAAATATATGTTTTAATATTCCCCTGTGATTTACTACATTCAGATTGAGGAAGAGCAGTCCTTTCTGGTTTATACATCTTTCTGGTATTTTATAGTTGTGTGTAAGAACAATCACCTGACTGGGAAGTATGTGACAGACAGCATGATCGCTTCCTTGGATGACACAATATGGCAACATCTTCCTGCTCTGAAAGCTTTGGCAGTGGCTGGAGCCATGAATGTGAGCACATCCATATAGCAAATATAGGATTGTATTTGTTGAAGACCAGGAATTCCACTTTCAGTTCCTTGCTGCCCTTTAGCCATGGGCGCCCCTTCACAGACAGTTGCAGACAGATAAGCATACTGTTTTCTTATGCTCACAGCTTTATTCAGCCCAATTGAACTTACTACTGTGAGTATGTGTGCACACAAATTGCATAACACCTAGATATAAAGTCTGGCCACTGTGGAGAACTGATGTGAGACTCTCCCCACACACAGACAGCCTTGCTATATCTGCTGTGGCTCACAGCAATACTGTGCTATACTATAATACTGTGCAATACTATTTTGTCAATGCTGTTCTCATCTGGGAAAACAAAGAGGATCTTGCCCTTTATTTTGATGTTGTTTGTGCTTGCCACTCTAACTCTTGCCCTTCCCATCCCTCTTCCTACCATAAACATTACCAAGCTTCTGCTCCTATTCCTCTCCCTGTTCAGTCCTTTTGCCTTTGTCCTTTCATCTCCTGCCGTATGGCTTGTGTCTCCCTTGCACTGGGTTATCTCAACAGTTTATATAAAACTCCTTTCAGCCTGCACTAACCACATGGAATTTGTGCAGCTGCACGCCCCACTCAGACTTATTGCATGCCCTCTTTGTTTACTCTCTGTGCAGGTGACAGTGGTGCAGGCCGGAGCTGCCAGCTGGAGCTGTCAGGAAGAGCACGGGTATTGCTTCGCTTCTACAAGCCTGCACTCCTGTGGTCACTAACATGTTGTCCAGCCTTCATCCCAGAGAGATCTACTGGTTCGTGAAAGTAAAGGGAGCCCCTTCTCTCATGGCACACCCCATGTGCAGCTGATGGTGTATGTAGTTTTATGAGGATCCAGAATTTCGTCCACTGCTGTGGTCAATAGGGTAACATCTGCGATTAGCAAAGCAAGAGGGAAAATGATTACAACCAAAGTCTCAGTGAGAACATCCACTGCATGTTCCTAAACTGCGGTTTATGGTAAGGCACAGGGGCTCTTTAATAATGGGCCTCGAGGATCTCATGACCACAAGCAGTAGAGATTTATGATGTTTACTTGCACGTATAGCTTCCACACATCACTTTTCCAATAAGACTGACTATGTTGACCACTGCAGTGAAGGAAATATTTGTTCGTGTGCACTGGCTGCTCAAACCACTGCCTTTGCAGAAGACAACAACTGTGCAGAAAGTTTCTTTACCTACCTTAGTCATTTCCCAGCAGACGAGAATCTAATCCTTTTCTCAGACCAAAGTGTCTCTTGTGACCTCAGATACACCATGAAAATATTGCATTTTTATTCAAACCAGCCATTGTTTAATCTTTTTTTTTTTTTTTTTTTTTTTTTTTTTTTTTTTTTTAATCAGCAAGTTGCTTTCTTTTAAAAATTCCCACATGTAACAAGTCACGTTGTAATGCATTACTTCAGGCAGTATCTTTCACATTGCATTAGAGTGAGACAAACTTAACATGATTTGATGCTCGCAACCTGCTTCAAACATGGCATGTGAAAGATTTGAAAGAGATGCATATTTCAGGGTAAAGACAGTTTGTTTTAGACTTCTTTTCTCCTTTCTTTACATTTTCCTGCCCCTTTAATTTTAAAGTGAAGTTAATTAGTGGGGTTGCTGGAGAAAGTACAATTAATCAATGCATCTATTTTTCATACTTGTAAAAATTCTATCAATTTCCAATTGTTTTCTTGGTTTCTGCTTTATGTTTTCATAGCTTTCTAATTGAAAGGAAAAACTAGCTGGTGACTATCAGGACTTTTTTATTTTCTTTTCTAACAATGAAGCAATTAGATTGGAGAAAGAATGAATATAGGTTCCGTGATAACAGAAAAAACAATTCTACTTTTGAAAGATGAAGGATTATATGACTAAATCCCACATGATCAGCCTCTAACATTTTAAGACTTTTTAAATTCTCTGCTTCAAAGGTGAACATAACAACTCTATCATACAAGTGAACATACTTGCTTCACAACAGTGAGGAATACAAAAGAAAAATAATCCATGATTTTACAGTGGCTTCAAACAATTTAATTTAGCTTGTTTATTGTAATTGGTTTACACTTAAAGCAAATATTTCATAGTAAAATACATCTTTTTCTTAGGAAAATAACAAAAGGAGTACTTTTACATATGAAGTTTTTCTCTCTCTTAGAAATCTGCTTTGTCAAGAACAGTTTTCTTGAAACATTTCTGAACATATTCCAGTTTCTCCAAAGCTATGTAACAGTATAAACATGCTGATGCTAGAGCTTGCAAAAAGAGGTTTGTTTGTTCTACCATTGCTTGTATTTTATTTTCTGTGAGACTTTTAATAAGCTGTATTTAAAACAAGAGAGCATAGACAAGTATGAATATAAACAAGTTCATGATTCACACTGGGATAGACACTGATGTTTTTATTCCTTTTGAATCGTCCTATTTTGCCTCATGAGTGATCCCAATAATTTCAGTTGGATGACTTGGACTATGAGCTTAGTTCATTATAAGTGTAGGTAATGCATTCAGGTTTTACAGACCATTTCGGCGTGGGGATCTTTAACTGCACATTTAATCTGGTATAGATACTAATATAACTTCAGCAGCCTAATTCTCCATGATCTTAAAATTATGATTTTTAAATAAATGCTCTGGACCAACCAAGAAAGAAAAAACAAGCTAATGTAGGAGCTGCTGGGTAACACTGTAAAATTCCTTTGTAGGAAATCAGAATACTTGACCAAAACAGTCTTTTTTTTTTTTTTTTTTCCTGACAAAATCTATTAAATTATAACTTAATTTTCTGTCCTAGAGAAACAGATCTGATAAAAATAACCTCAGCCAAAATGAGCATGATATGTTTTATCTGCATTTGCTTTTAACCTGCTTTGTAGTAGAGAGAGATTCCATGAATCCTTCTAACACCTCTGTCTAGCAATTCTTTTAATTGACTTCACAGATGAGAACAATGAGTAACTCTCCAATAGAGGAAGCAAATGGAAAAAAGAAAGGTCACCCCCAATCCACTAAACCACTTCTTAAACAGAACTCAAACTTTGGAATGCTTGTCCTGCCATTCATGAAGTGTTTCCTATAACACAGGTGTGGGAAATAAAAGACTAACTTCAGTACAAGGGTCATCACTCAGTGTTACTTTATCTATATTTGTTTCAAAAATTAAATTATTTTATGTGCTTTTCTGGTTTCACAAAGACTGGGTTGTTTGTTGTACTCTTTTACTGGCCCAAGAAGCAGTAGTGCTCTTCTTAACCTGGAAAAGAGGCATCTTGGGGAGATCTCATCAACGTGCACAAATATATGGAGAGAAGGTGCAAAGAAGATGGAGCCAGATTCTTTTCTTTTCAGTGGTGCCAGATTCTTTTCAGTGTTGCCTGATGCTGGGACCAGAGGCGATGGGCACAAACTAGAACACTGGAGATTCTGTCTCAACATCAGGAAGGAAGCACTTTATTATGCAGGTGACGAAGCACTGGCACAGGTTGCCCAGAGAGGTTGTGAAGTCTCCTTGGAGATCTTCAAAAGCCTTCTATACATGGTCCTGGGCACCCTGCTGTAGGTGGTCTTGCTTAAGAAGGAGTGTTGACCTTCAGAGGTCTCTTCCAATCTCCACTATTCTGTGATTCTGTAATTCTGTGATAGAGGTAAAGGTGTTTTTTTAGCTCACCTCTACCAATGTGTCTGCATTTAAACTGGGGAAAAACAAACAAAAAAAAAAGGTAAATGTGGTAAACGTGATGGTCTTTTTCTAGGTTTAGCCACTCTTTCTTCTAAATGAGAAGAGGCTAGCAGAATATTGAGTTTCATGGCTGGATCCATAGCCAACTATTTGATTTGTTAATATATCTCAACCATTAATGACTATAACCCACTGATGTGAAAGAAAGCAGTATGTCAAGAATGTACTGCATAATGCTACCATGCATACCAGGTCAAACTGTAGTAACATCCAAATCCATGAGCAAATAGTTAAATCTATTTGAAGCAGGCCAACATAAATCTAGAAAGTCATCCAGCATCTTTTACTAAATTTTTTTTCCAGAGCATGTGCCAGAAGTTGTCTGTTGTGTTAAGCACCTAAATAAGTATTCTGATTCACAGGGATGCTAAATGTTGTCAGTGCCAGCTCTCTTCATACAAATAGGTGCATGAGCAGCAGTGGAAATTGCTTGATATACAGAGATTTGCCCCAAAGCCCTGAGGAGTCCTCTGGGAGCTCCCCACTTCCTCACTGCACTCTGATGAGTCTTCCTGGTTCTCTCTGGTTACCAACAGACACTTCCCTTTGTAACCCCTAAAATACCAGTTCTTAAACGGTTTGTGCAGATCTGTGTGGGCACAGCTGAACAGCAATGTGGATACAGCATGCTTCTTATGTTATCACATTTCCCTATTTTTCTGATTTGCCTTCCTTTTGAAGAAAAATGCCTTTATGTAAACTAAACCCTAATGCAAGTCAGGCTAAGGTAAAAGGCAGATGGAAGTATTAACTCCCAAAATCCAAAGCAGGCTATAAAAACAAATGCATGCACAAGGTATGGGCAGAATGAAAGAAAAAAAAAGAAAGAAAAAAAAAAAACAAAATACAATTTGTCCACATGAAGCTGAAATCACAGAGTTATTTCTTACTACAGTTAGCTGACTTGCTGAAGGTCTTCCTTCAAGTCTATAGTGCCATCTTGCATCCCTTGGAGAGAAGCCTCCCTGGGTGAAGCCAGCAGCTTTAGGCCACCTCTTATGGGGTCCTCAGGACTGCTACTCACATCAGGCTTCCCATGCAGGCAGCATGGATTATTCCTTGGAAATCTGATCTGACTGATTGCTTTCAGCCCTCTCAAAAGTGATACAACAGAGTTTGGCTCTCAGTGAACCTTAACCAACTTTTCATTTGTCATGTATTGAAATTTTCATTCAAAAAAAAAATTAATTAGAAGTTCTAATTTTTAAGTCACAGCCATGTAGTGTACAAAAAAAAAAAAAAAATCCTTTATAAAATATCTGAATAAATACATCATGGAAAACAAATAAATCCTAGTGATGATAAAGGGCTAATCCAATAAACTAATCTGATCAAAAGATCAGTCTTGTAAAATCAATTACATTCGTCTTCAAACACAAAGACACAGACAAGGTTCTTAGAAGAAATACGTTCTCTGTAGGGATTAAACCACAAATTGATTTATGAATATACTCCCCTAAGAGAAACTAGAATATAATTCCTAAAGTATCTCCATCAAGAACCAACAGGAATTTTGTCTCTTTTGTACTAGTTTAGCAACTCACTTGAAAACATGTAAACAATGTTTAGTATACAGCGTGTGATTTATAGCATACACTGTTTTGTCTCAGTGCTTTTAAGGAGAACAACAGCAAGCTGTAAAACCTTCTGCTCCATATCATTCCTTCAGAATAAATCCAGTTCAGATGCTCTGTAAGGACTGGTATTTCAAAGTGATAACTGACAACTTATAAATCACCCACTTTATTTTGCAATGAGACAGCACATCTGTAATCCATATTTATTTCCCTTTAATAACTGTGAGGGTGCTGCTGCATTGTCTCATATTATGTACAATTTACCTTAATAACTAACCTTGAAGAAGACAAAAAAGGAGCACACTTTCCACTTTTTTTTTTCTTTCTTTTTTTTTTTTTCACATCTAGGAAATATTCTAAGATAAATAGTTTATGAATATATTCAAATATGATACTAAACCAAGAGAAGCTCAAAATTCTTATGAGATTATTAATGAAATCTGTTTGGGCATCATTTATACTTTATTGTCTTTTCAGACATCCATATCAAATGTGAAAGCTGAGAAACACAAAGAAGAAATACTTCATTTAATTAAAAAAAAAAAAAAAAGTCAAAATGTTGAGTCACTTCAGGGTTGACATTGGTAACTGTGTGACTTTGCATGCCTCCAGGATTTTTAAAATTGCCAAAATGATTCAATCACAGATTTTAAGAAGCTGGTGGGACTGTACTACCATGAGGATGATTTAGCAATGAGAAGATGGATTACAATGAACTCTAAGGGAGGGTTATAACATGCAAAGGTGTATTCCTTGCCCGCCCTCAGGCTGGGCTGCCTGTTGAAACCCAGGAAAAATGTGTAACCTGGACTGCTCTCAGTTGCTATTCTAGCTTTACTGCCTTGGGAAATGACCACAAAAATTGCAATTGACTTTGTTCCAGAGTCCTATCAGAAGTGAGCCAAAGAGAAGGCTCCTATCACTCCACCTATGGAAGTTTCTTCTCCAGCACGTAGCCAGGACTTCATGCCTGGCAGTGAAGAAAACTGTACAAAACATGTCTTACTGAAGAAAGAATATCTTTTCCACTTTACCAGTTTTTAATTTTGCCCAATTCTGTTTGAAACAATGGCATAACTTGTTGTATTTTAAATTTATAAGGTTTATTTCAGCCTGTAATTATTGAAGCATGATAATCTCTATTAATAAATGCTATATAGGTACGTTGAAAAATTAAACTCCCAGGCAAAAAGAGATGTGGAATTGCATAGGAAGTATTGTATATGTACACCACCTACTTTGTAATGCAGATCCTAATCATCACTAATGGCTCTTGAGTCTGTTTCCTTCCACTGTGTAAAATTGGCATGATTAAAAATACCTTTACAACAGGGTTCTTTCTGTTCCTGCGTAATATTGTTCATAAATCAAAATACTGAAGATGTAATCATTGGCTTCATGTCACACTAAACATTCAAAATCATTATCCCAAAATCCTTTGGGAAAGCAGACGAGATGCTCTCAGTTCAGCTCCCTGTAGATTGTAGGTCAGTAGCACAAAGACAGAGCATATAATTGGACTCAAGTGGTAGTCTGAGCTCAAAAGAGGCCAAGGACAAATTAGTCCAAATCACCTCCTACTTTTAAAAGAGACATTTCAACATGGGCACAGTTCAGATTTGCAGCTGCCTGACCTACAGATAAATACAAGGCTTTAATGCTTCCAGAAATTGAACAGTGAACAATTTGGGTGTCTGAATATGACAGGAAACAACAGCCTTTTTGATCCAGGGCATTTCTGTGAGCATCATGGCTACACGATGAATTCCTGAATTTATATTGAAAAGTACAAAATTCAATTTTTAACTCTAGATTATAAAAGGAAATTAAGTCCAAAATGAAAGTGTCATGCAAATACTAACTGTGAAATGCTTCCAATAAATATCAGATATTAACATTTAAGGTTATATGACATTTTTCAGATGCAGGAAACAATCAGACATCTATTGTCAGCCAATTAGTACATTAAAATACATGCAAATGCAAAAATCACTGAACTCATATCAGCTTTGATATCATGTAAATGATATGTGTTAAATTTATTTTACAAAGGAAATTTTTAAATGACTAAGTACTCATGCTGAATAATGGGAGGATAAATCAGGAAAGGATAAGTCTATATTTGTCCTCTTGCATTCTCTTACTATCCAATAGCAGCTGCCGCATGCAGCAGAAGATGAGGGTTAAGATTTTCTCATAAGCTTTGAAGTGACAAATATGTTCCTAAAATTCAGGAGTCAAAGTTGTCTAAATTGGAGCTTAGGTTCTCATTCACATTTAATTGACTCTCAGGTAATACATGGTAGCACTGAGTGCATTTCACACTTTGGGTAGAGCAAACAAACATTTGTTTCCTGAGAAACTGTTTGCAATGCATCAGTGGCACTTATAACACAGTCTGTTTGGAAGGAGAGTGAAGTGGCTGAGGTACACGCCCAGGATATATAAGAATCATCTTGCAAACTTCACCCCAGACTTTCTTGGTGATGTTGGACCACTCATATGGCCTCCCATATGCCTCAATTTCCCTTCCGTATTTCATAGCAAATAGCATCCTTCTCCTTCAAAAAGGAGGACATCCCTGTAGGTTTGTGATTCAGCCTACCTAGCCTGGCAGGAGGAAACAACACGTTGTGCTTCTCACTCTCTATGGTTATTTTGGGAGCTTTACAAAGAGGTGGGAGAGATGAAAGCAACATCTGAATTGCGCTTTCTACTGCTGTAACAAAGGTAATGGTGTCTATCAGATTTGATCAAGCTGTTGGGCTGCTTTTACTCTACTGTACTTGAAACACTGAAGTACTTTGTTTTCTTTGTAGTGTTTTGATGTAATACTTCTCCGTTGGTTCAGTTTATGCTCAAAGAGATTTAGAATCTGAAAAAAAACTTTTAAGTGGTACTTTCACTGTTTTCCTCAAGGGCCTGACTCACAGGATCTGTCACATTTTCCCAGTGCACTAACATTTCAGCTGGAGCATTTCAGTCACCATATTTTACATGTATTGCTTTCTAATGAGTAAACAGTTCCTGTTGAAAAGAAGCTGGTAGAGCTGTAGTAGTGTCATGGTTTTGGCTAGGATAGAGTTAATCTCCCCCCTAGTAGCTTGTATGGTGTTGTGTTTGGGATTTAGGATGAGAATAATGTTGATAACACACTGATGTTTTAATTGTTGCAGAGCAGTGCTTAGACTAAGCCAAGGACTTTTCAGCTTCTCACTCTGTCCTGCCACTGTGCAGGCTGGGGGTGCAGCAGGAGCAGGGGGAGGACAGACCCAGGACAGCTGACCCCATCTGGCCAAAGGGGTATTCCACACCATATGGTGCCATGCTGGACAATTAATATGAGGTAGCTGGCTGGGATGGAGGAACTGGCTGCTCGGGGATAGGCTGGGCATTGGTCAGAGGGTGGTGAGCAATTGCATTGTGCATCACTAGTTTTGTACACATTATTATTAGTAGTACTATTATCATGATTATTATCTTTTTTCTTTTTCTTTTTCTTTTTCTTTTTTTTTTTTCTGTCCTAATAAACTGTCTTTATCTCAACCCACAGGCTTATTTTTTTTCCTGATTCTCTCCCCCAACCCACAGAGGGAGGGGAAAGGGTGAGCAAACGGCTGTGTGGTGTGTGGCTGCTGGCCAGGTTAAACCACAACAAGGTGGCAGGTTGCAGTTTTGCCTTCAGGGAGGCATCACAGCTGCAGCCAAAAACAGCCAAGAACATCCATGGCAGACTTTGTTTTGACCAGTGATATGAGATAGGAGAGGGGACACATCTTTATCAGTGTAGCACTTTGTGAGGCTAAGTAAGAAGTATGAAATTATAGTACACAAAAATCAATGGCAAACTTGTTGACTTCTGCCTCATGAGAATTTTGTTCTCAAGAATACAGCATTTCTGAGCAGTAGGAAGAGCAGTTCTTACACACGACTGCTTTGTGGTCATTCATACAGTGATTCTGGGCACTGTCTGTCTTCTGCAAGGTGCTCACACGTACCATACTCTCAGCTAAAAAGGAATGAAGACACATTTTGTTCTGTGTATTTTTGAAATCGGTATTTTAGTTTCTTCTTGTTTCTATCCTTCCCTGTCTTTCCCATTGCTTTACTTTTCCCCTCTTTGCATTTCTTATTTCTCTAATATTTCCCAACTCAGCTTTGAAGTCATTGACCTTGAAAACAAAAAACAAAAGAGCAATTCACTTGCCAAGTGCAAATACCTTGACAGATGCAGCATACAAACCAAGCTGTGAAATCAAACAAACCTGTAACATCTCACATCAGAAGCCCTTTTTCTCCCTCTGTCTGGGTTTCTACACTGTATTATTTTCCCTTGATTACATCATTCCTTTGTGAAGACTTTAACTCCTATGTAAGCTTGACACAATAACTACCCTAGTCTCTATATTAAATATATCATAGAAATTGTGTAATTTATTGATTCGGGTAGTATTCTTAATGCTGTTAGATGCTAGCAGAGATTTATGGCAAGGATCCTTCGATCTTATAAAAACAGCCACAACAACCCAAAGAACCTCAAGAGCCTCTAACTCTTAGGGATCTGTAATGCCATGTTGTCAACAGAGAGGATTAATATGACACACTGTATTACTATGGGATTCACACTAAGGCTGCCCAGGAGCTCTTGGGGACTTCAAGGGCCACAGTTGTTTAGCTCAAAGCTGCAAGGACCTCTTGTAGTATTGAGGCTCATAGTAGGTATTTAACCCTAGACCTCTACTTTAACGATGCAAAACTGAGCCTGGAAATACTTGAACCTCTGGGTCAAGTCCTCTAGCACTGAGGCAATAGTAGATTCACAAGAATTTCTATATGTAGGCAAACCACTAGAGGGAGGGAGAGGTCTACAGTGCCCGAGTAGCACTTCCCAAACCAGCTTCTCCACGTCTACTCCATCACCAAATGCAGACTGGACCTTGCCTTTTTATAGCAAGTTGAGACTTCAGTTTTGACCCTACTCATAGGCCAAGTGAAGGTGGCAGCAGTTCCCCAAGGTCTTCAGCATCTGACCCTTCAGAAAACTACTAACAGCTTTCCTTCAGGCCTGGCTGCTGCTCCCACGTGGATGCAATTTCTCAGCACCAAGGCTGCAGGCCAGATGGATGTGTCCCATGGGCTGAACGTGGCCCAGGAGCCATGAGCTGCAACACCATATGTAAGTAGTGTTTTACATACGTATCAAATGTCTGGCCTCAGCTAAGATGCAGATGAAGTATAATGCTACTACTGTAGCACAGTGCCCTTAATATTATCCCACAATGTGGAAGAGTCCTTCCTCCGAATCATTAGCAACAGATGAGTTCTGTTCTTATTATAGGCCCCTGAGTACTTTGTAGCAAAAACATACCCAGAACAAAGTGTGTCTCCGTTCCTCCTCAGCTGAGTTTTAGCAAAGAATTTAATAAAGATTTATAGGTTTTCAGAGATTGTTTTGAGCTTAGCCAAGGACTCTTTCTTTAATCAGACTTTTCCGTGGGGGGCAGGGGAGAAAGTGTTTCCAAGGTAATAGAAATTGAAGCAATATCTCAGGTATCTCCAGCCTCTCTCAGTGTGCTACCAGCCCTTTAACTTATGAGAGAACAGACTTTGTTTTTACAAGTCTCATCCAGAAAAGCTTTGTGTGAGTAATAAAACGTTAGGCCCCATAAGCTTATTCTAATGCTCATGTCCCTGGATTTTATTAGGTTTGGAAATCAAAAATTAATCCCATAAAATTTCCAAAATAATAAGAAAATGTTCTGAGGGCAAATAGGTGAAAACTATTCTGTGTCATTATTCATTGATTAAACTACTGAAGGCCTTTTGGATGACTTGAGATGGACGAATGCCAGAATAGAACTTCCACTCCTGCAAGGAGCTTAAAATATTGCTAAGCAATATTACAGTTTGGAGTTGGGATAGACTTCATTCTCATGTAGGTAAAGTAGATGTATTCATTGTTGTTAAATTAATGTTTCAAGCATTCTGAAATGCTTTTCAGAGAAGACATGATAGTTTTCCAGGTAACATGAATAGAGGCATTGAATCCAGGGAGGAATGGTATTTAAGTCTGAGGAGAGTGTAGTCAGTTGTTAATTACAGGGAGTAATGCAGTAAGAGTTAGAAGAAGGACTAGTTCAGTGGACCTTGGAAATGGTGACCCCTGCCAGCAACCAAGAAGAAGCAACCCAGGTCTTTTATCCACATGGGTAGTGTTTGCTGAACTACTGATCATTCAGGTTGGTTTTCTGCAGAATCTTTTTGATTGAACAATATTTTTTTTCTGGGGGACAGTCCACAAAATGGGACACAATACTCAAGATGAGTAGATCAAAAATAGGGACAATAACAAAATAATTGTTTCACATGTCTAGCATGTTTTTGTGTTTGTGTTTGCTCTGGCTGGGATTCACCGTCTTTTCTGCAGACTTGCAGTCCAGCTCACATTCTTCTCCTTTAAGCACACATCTGATTATGGCTACATGTGTTTTACTTACCCTATTAAACTGCATCCTGTTTATTCCAGGGTATGTTTATTTATTTATTTATTTATTTATTATTTATCAAAGCCATTTGGAGTTTGGAGAGTTTGCTATATGAACTCCTCATGTCACCATCTAAGTCTTTAACAAAAATATTTGTTAACTAATGTCAGACCCAGAACCCTACCGCAAAATCTGGCTTACTACATCAGTCCAGTTTACAATTGTTAGGGATTTTGGATTGAATGTGAACCCAAAACTCTTGGAGAGTGAATCAACAAGCAATTGTGCTGTTAGTAGATGTGGGAGAGTTTTCGTATTCTACCAGAACAGATATCTAGTCCAGTAGTCTGTTCCTAACATCAACCAGTTTCAAGGACAGATTTAAGAGACTTCGGAATGGGCAGCCGTGGAACTTGGGAAAATTATGCTTTAACCAGAAATTACAGATGACAGTATGATAGTGCACACTGTGTTTATGCCAGACAAAATTATCTGGGAGTCTGAACAAGGGAGAGAGAAGTAAAGGAGACTTCTTTTGGAAGATAAATGGTACATCCTGTGAGAGAGGATGGTTTTGTTTTTAAGCCCCTGACTGCTCAGCTTTGCAGGACATCTGATAAATGTTTCTACCACATGCTTTTCTTGTGGACCTTGCACAGATCAGTTAATCTCTTTGAGCATCAAATCTCTATAAAGTCTGTAAAGTGTGTGTATGGGGGGGGGGGGGAGGGGGGGGAGGAGGAGGGAGCTCTTCCTGATTCTGAGGGATACAGGCAACTGAGGCATCTGAAGGACTACATGATATCATAAGTGCCAACCCCTCCCCCACCTCACCCTTGTCCACTCAACAAAAACAAACAAACAAACAAACAAAAAACTTTAGAGAAGAAAGGATGAAGCCAGAAGACATAAAAGAATAATAAATGTCTTATCTGGAACAGGATTTGTGTCTGATGAGACACCCAAACAAAGTGAGAAGATACACTGCACAACTTAGGTAAGAGAAATGAGGAAAAAAAAGAGTTATGTGTGATAAAAATAAAAGAGATTTAAACCAGTCAGGTACAATGAAAGAGATTTTTTCTTGTATTCAAAGCATTTGAATCCCATATAGAAAGTGTATGCAGATTGAGAGTTACTGAGAGTTGCCGGACACTTTCATAAAAAGTCAAGTAAGAAACTATGACATGAGACATTACATCAAGAGCACAGTCAAAATAGATTTATGATCCATTAGGACTCTGGCAGAATTTAGGCAGCAACATGTCTATCAATAAGACTTTGATATGTACCTAATCTAAGAAGCAGCAAAGCTCAGGACTTAGATCCTGTCTGTGTGGTAGTGGACAAAAAGAACTGAATCTTTTGTAATACCAAAGAAACCCATCCCTCTGTGGGATTAGCAGGATTCCTTGTGGTTGGAAGCAAGGATCTATCCCTCCTTGCTAACTCCCCTGTTATCCGGATGAACTTATTGGGTACATGGAGACTCCATCTCCAGGAGTGTGAGAAAAATCTCAAATAATTTTCTTCAGACAGGATCTTCTGTGAAGCTTATTTTATTCATGATTGTAATGGCAGGCATCCTGTCAATCAGGAACACATTGTAGTAAACAAATCATAACCTTTTATTCCCTATTACCCAATGCCTGATCAGCTCCCCTGTTTCCTCATTGGCTGAGTACTACAGGTTCACAAGCTACTCATTGCTCCTCTATACCATACATGTACAATTTTTCTTTTTTTTTTCAACCCTTTAATTTCTCCTTTCTTATGTTTTGAGAACTTGTGATCTTTGTTTTACTGTTTTCACACTGCTCATCCCGTTTTTCTCAAACTTCTACCTTATTTTGGAACAGCGAGGCCTTCTACTGTCTACTTATCTACTTAGCATTTCTCCTTATTATGACTACACAACTGCCTTGGAATACAGAAAATTAGTTCTCTTGTGCAAAAACACAACTTAGATTCTCACAAGGAGTGCATGTGAACTTCTCTCCCAAAACAGGGCTCATCTTTGGTCATCCTTACTGACCACATTATGTGCTCACCCATCTGAGTGCTGGAGGAGAAAGTGGAATCAGAAGCAGCTGAAATGTTGTTTGACCCTAACCAGGAGAAGAGAGAAAGCAACTCTGTGGGGAACACGGAGGTAGATGTGCTTAGTGTGTCCATGCAGTGCAGATCAGGGCTAGGGCAGCCCCCACAGAGGGGGCACTAGGCTGAGCATCACGGTCATACCATCTATTTCTACCATCTAATAATTTTAGTATTTTTTGTACTGAGAACCATGTTTCTACCATATGCTGATACCAACCATCACCGTGCTTGAGGCTGAAAGAATCTATGAGTAATGAATTCCTTATGGTAAGTCTCTCTGAAGTGCTGGATTCAGTAGCCTTTCTCACAGTGTCACACATACACACATACATGAACACGTGTGTGTGTGTGTGTGCGCGCACAAGCCAGATTGGATTCTTCACAAAAAGCAGTCATAGCTTATGTTTTCTGTGAAAGTGACTGAAAGAGGACAGGTAAGCATTTATGTAAGAGCCCAGTAAGTGATTCATTCACAGTAGATGTGAGAGGCTCAGCATCACATCCTTTCTTCAGGTTCAGTTGCTTTATTTGTTTGAGGGAATCCAAACTCAATCTTTCTCTTTGGTAGACAGCTTTCTGGTGGAGAATGGTTAGAGTAGAATGGACACGACAAAGTACAGCAACAGGAATTACTTTCTTAAAGCCTTAAAAGGAAAGACTGATTTTTCTTGCTTCTTCAGGAGGAGAATCAGCCCACACTTTCACAATAACTGTTCAAGCAGTTCAAGACCATCCCTCAGCTTTGCAACACCCAAATCTCCTGCATAGCCCTCTTTACTTTGAATACCCTTGCACAGATCCAGTTGCCTCATTCTGCAACAGGTTTTCTGCAAATGTTCACATCTCCTTTGTCTATATGTGCCAAACCACTGAGCTTATGAAGCAAGAAAGTGAAAGTAATTTATAAAACTAATTTCAGATCCCAGAGGAATAATGCAAGGAAGAATTGAGAGCTTATGTCTCTCTTCTTCTTGTACACTTACTGGATAAGAAGTAACCTATTTTTAAGTAAAACTCATAATTTAAAATAGTGTGTCTCCTTTGTTTAAAAAAGCCTTTAAAGGAAACCATTTTTTTCTGTTTTCCTTCCTGTTATTTTTTTTTTCTTTCCTCCTCCCCTTTGAATAGCACAAGTCTTATTTCTAACTTACAGGGATGGTCATCTGCTCATCTCATTCTCATGTGGTCTCTCTGGAAAGAAGAGAAATGATGAGCCTTGCATTCCTTCACTATCTTTGTCCCCAGGGAAATAACTGTAGCCACAGATACAGAGCAGAAAAAATGAGTGAGCTGGGCTTTTTCACCATCCTTTATTTACACTTTTCATGGTTTCTTTTCTCTTCAATATTGCTTATGTATTTATGTTCAGCTAGTGTCTCAACAGGGATCAAAGTCTACTCTCACTTGTGTAGTTTCTTACCACAGCAAAGAAAGGGTATAAGAGCCCAGACAAAAAAATAAAATAAAAATAAAAATCTGTAACTTGCAACACAGTTTGGAACTACCAAAATTTTTACATCAAATACTGTTGTCTGGGTCAATCTAGAGTAATCCCAATGGTCCCAGAGCAGCTCTGGATGCACTGAACTCTTGGTGCCCACTTGGTGCAAATCTCTCTTTTATAAAGCACCTGGCTGCAAATGGAGCAAGATATGATACTGTGCTCTATATGGCACAAATAGGGCTGGGGGAGGGAAGTTAGAGGAGAGGGAGGGGTGGGGAATTAGTGTGTAGCAATTCTATTGCATAAACTGTGATAAAAATCCTGGCAGATATTAACATTTCCCTGGTTTCAGAGTTCTTTCTGCACTCAGATATTAGATTAGATTTAGCAGCATCTTCTCCCCCAAAGCCCAGTGAATTTCTGCATAACTCTTGAGAGCAACAGGGAAAACAAATCTTTTCCTGATTTCTGTATGTCATTTATAATTATTTTTGATTGCATGAGACAAGACCATGTACCCAGAAACAAGAAATACTGCTATCAAAAGGAAGTTCATCAGGTGAATATGGAAGGAGAGGGTGAAGAGGAGGATGTTTTAGCTGGCTTCGTGGTACCAGTGAGCCACCAGACATCCCAGTGTGGCTACCCTGACACACACGGAATGTTGTAGGTAAAACAGGGAGCTACTGCCAGGTAACATTGCACAGGATTTGAGAAGGATGGAAAAATTACAGCAAACTTTCTATACTGAGGAAACCACTACACTTCTATTTTACAAATAGGATTTTTCAAAAGGGTGTTTCTTTGTTTTTGTTTTTTAACAAAGAGCTTGGAGTGATGAACCTAACAGAGGCTGAGCAGAAATGTGATTACTCTACATAGCTTTACAAGTAGGTAAACACAAGGAGAGAGAAGAGCCCATGGGCAGGTAGGCAATCTTTTTGTACTAAGACCAACAAGAGAACCCACCTCAGTTCTCACCTTCCACTCAGTAGCCTGTGTTTCTTCTATCTGACATCAAGGAAAACCATTTTCAAATTACCTCTTTGCTGGAGAGAACCTGACCTCATCTTTACCAGTCTGTGTTCAGGATTTCACACACTCTCAGTTTGGACCTGTTCCAGAGAATGGAAAGCACCAAAATTTCTTGTCAGGTGAGCATTAACCACTATGCTCTTACATACAGAAATCATCTCTTATTCCACCTATGCACCCAGTCTGAGAGCTCTCATGGAGTGGGATGTTATGGGAAAATACCAGTCTGTGAGCCCTGGCACCACAGATTTCAGCTCAACGTTCAGTTATGTGGTGATGCTGGGAGTTGGTGTGATATAAGGGCACACACACACAAAACAAACAAACAAAAAAAAGTCTGTGACTATGCTGTACATAGAAAAGTTCAAAATGTGGCTTGTCACAAAGGCAGCTGCCTGAGCCCATATTAAAGCCAGGAAAAGCATCACTGACAGGTCTGAACTGGAAAAATATATCCAAGAAGTTATCAACAGCACTCCAGGTGGTGGTTTTTCCTCACAGGAAGAAATTTATCTAGAAGTTGTATCTCCTCCATGTACCATTCACTGAACTCAGTGAATGAAAGTGATCTCGATTAGATTCTTTGATGATGAATTTAATTGAGGCAAAGTGTGATAAAGCAATTACCTCAGCTCCTACAAAAATTCGTCGGAAAGGGAAAATTTCTCAGCAACCACTTGGAGGGGTATGGGGTGTTCAGAGAAGTCTACAGCTACAGTTCTTTCAAGAAGAGTTGATAGAGCTATGGGGGAATCTCAGATGAGCACAGGTGTGCCTATGGGTCTATTATCTTAAGTTTGTCCTACAAAGAGATGAAAGAAAATGCAATGGGGTAACTTTTAAGGCACTTGTTTAAATCTAGTCAAGGTTTTACTTATCTTCTCTTTTTAATGAGAAACAAAAATGCTAAAGAAGTTGCATAGAAATTAAAAAGCAGGGGCACTATAAAGGACTTCAGTGAAAAGAATTAAATATCCTCTTGTACCAGGTGCTAGTGTAACGGACTGCAGTAAAGATGTATACTGTGAAGAATTACTGCATCTGCAAATCATTATTTGCAGTAGAAATATCATGTACTTCGATGAGCCACTGATGTATCTCATGGGGAATTTGCAAGAGATCTCCTTTAATTAACTTGAATGTAAGTAAACAAATTAATGCAATCTTGGTCTTAGAATTGAATGGGGTAGAAGGTTTCCTCATTGCCTCAGGAATGTCTTTAATGCACCACTTCTTGGTAATTCAGATTAGAATCATAGAATCACAGAATCATTTGCGGGGTCCTTAAAACCCGCGCAGGTCCAACCCCTGCCATGGGCAGGGATACCTCCCACGAGACCAAGTTGCCCAAAGCCCCATCCAGCCTGGCCTTGAACACCTCCAGGGATGGGGCATCCACAGCTTCTCTGGGCAGCCTGTGCCAGTGCCTCACCACCCTCAGAGTAAGGAAGATTAATTGAACTATTCAGTGTGGAGATACAAGTTTCCCTCCTCATGTCTGAGTATGTTGCCAGCAGCAAAAGAAAGGAGTTGGACTTCCTTGGAGCTAACACTGGGTTTCAGAGGTTAACGGCATTAACGGCACAGTTAACATGACACTTTTTGCTCCTCAAAGCCTGCCCTTTTTTCCTCTCAGTGTACATGAATTAACACACCAAAGGTGAAATTTAATACCAGGATCACCAGGATCTTTGTTTTAGGGGGTTAGTAAGATCTATTAAGGCAAAGGAATATGACTGTCAGAATGAGGTTTTCTAATTGTTCTCTTGTTCCCAAGATGTGTTTTCAGTTATATTAATGCCATTAGCTGTCTGTGAAGGGAAAGAGGGAAACAGATTGGAACTAGCAGCAAGTACTGAACGGTAAGGCCTGAATATAAGTAGGTTTGTATTCTTCTTTGGCTGTGACTTGGCAGTTAAATCACATTTCACATTATTATTTTGGGTTCCCTGGCTGGGCAAATGCTTCCTGATCTAAAGCCCACCCAAAATTTTGTGCAGAAGAATGACTGGCTCTTTTTCAGTCCTTCTGCAAGGAATGACTAAGCTGGATTTGGAGCCATTTTCATACTGGTCACAGCCAAAACAAATGCGAGGGCTGAGACATAAGTCTATAGCTTTGTAATTCAAATTTACATTCTCTGTTGAGGTCAAACATTTGTTGGCTAGTGACAAAAAAAATCATCTTATGTTACATGTCAAGTGTTAGTACAGCTTAAAAGACAAACCAATTTCTAACATCAGATGAAATAATAAAATTTAAACCTTAGGAACAGTAATTTCTTACTCTGGAAATCAGTAACATTTCATGGAGGAGAGCTGCATAACCTCTCCAGTTTCCATCACCATAAGCTGAGGCTCTGATTTCACTCCAAGCATTGCTCAGTCTCAGCAGACTTTGATCCTCATGGGGAGGAAACAAGGATCCGACCTCTGCCTGAACTTAGGTCCTGCAGAGAAAAAGATTCCCCAGTCAGAAAAAATAGAGGCTTCTGAGCTTCTAATACATCTGTTAGATTCCTACCAGGCAGTGTGTGCACACTTCTGTGAAGTGTCCTGAGTAGTCTCCTCTAATTAACCTCTCAGAGAAGGTTGATAGATAATTTGCTGACCAACCCCAAACAACTGAGAAAATAAAGAAATATAAAAAATGCCAGGCAATGTTTTTAGCATGATTCTTGAATTAATTTTGCCAGCTACAGCAAACAAACAGCCCTGGCTGCTGTGTAATAACCTCATTCTTTGGTAAGCTTCTAACATTGGTCCAGTCTCACCTCCAGCCTTTCTTACTGGGAAGTTTCCTGATTTGATTAATCAATATTGATATCACTCGATGGATACAATGGAAACCCTCAAAGTGGAAGGAGCTGTAATTCAGCTCACTGCATCTTCTAACAAATATACAACAACCTGAGTTATGCTTGAAACCCTTCCAGGAATTTGCTAAAAACCCCAGATTAGGATACACAAGTTTATTGCAACTTGAGTGGAAAACCAGATTACACCATCCCATACAACATCATTTTTCATCTGTGTTTCCTCTCAGGTCCTTAGGGCTGTCCTCCAAAAGTCGTTAGCCCCTGAATAAATGTTGCAGTATTGAACATCTGGGAGCAAACATAGTGTCTGAGGAGATGAAGAGTAGCCCTTTCCTGGACAACTAGGTGTGGAGTACACACCACAGATGGTAATCCCCTTGATTCTCAGGACAGTAGAATATGACATGAAGCTCTTTTCTTCAGAAAAGCAATCTGGCAGGAATCACTTATTCAGCAGAGGTGAAGTTTCCATAGGGCTTGTTTCATCTTGGCCTGAATTCTCCTCAATTCAGTTGTGGATACTGGTCCATGTCTTAGGGGAAAGATGACACTTAAAATGATACACATGCCTTTTCATACAACAAAGTGGTTTTCATAGCTTAATGGCCTTTGATCTTACTGTGATAAGTCAGGATATATCAGATGACGTTGCTATCTGCCCAAGTTATTTGTTTAGAGCCCTTAGCCATGAACAAGTTCATCTCTCTTCTGCCTTGTTTGAGGGTAAAATCTTCTTTTGTGTCCCCAAAATACTATGCTTCAGTTATTTATAAATGTTCATCAGATCATTTGCCAGTACAAATTACAGCCTGAGTATTATCTGTGAACTATGTATTTCCATTATTCATCCTGGTCTCCACTCCTGATTGGATGCCTGAAACTTTATGAATAGAGAAAAAAGTGAATGATGAATAGTGAATCATGAATAATAAACAGAAGATGAGTACACTTTTTCATACTCCTATTCCTGCATGAATATGTGTATTCCTCTATATCAGTTTTCTTCACCAACATTCATATGCAGAAAAAAACATAGATTGAAATAAGACTAACAAAAAAGGGCAGGCATGCAGCTGAATCAAATCAGGAACTGTATTTTTTGTGCATAGTTGTGAATGCACTACTCAGCAGTCATTCAGCTCCAGCAAAATCCAACTGTTCTGGGGACAGTGCTAGCTGGAGAGCCAGGAGCAGATTTTTCTCCATGAATCCCCCACTACCTTCCCCATGAAGGTGGACATGTTGCAATGCTTCTGCTTTCTTCTGCTTCCTCAGCTGCAAAATAGAAATAAGGATGCCCTTTCTTCCTTCCAAAACACCTTCAGACATCTAAATAAAACAAGTTAAGTGATAGAGAAGCGTTTTTAGTCACTTATCAGTAGCAGGCATAAACCAAGACAGCCTTTAGATTCTTAAACTTTTAGGTAACCTACAAGTATGTTCAATGCAGATGTTGCTAAAAGATTATTCATACATTTTATTTTCCACACTACAGAAAATTGATAGCTTCTGTGTGCCTGACTTGTCAAATCATGTTATACTTAAAACAAACAAGCAAATAAACAAACTAACTTTTTGTTCATTTAAGTAACTTTTTTGTTTTCTGCAATGTCCAAAACTTAATTATTGTTTTCCTAAACTGCAAAAATTTGCCCTCGCAAGCCTCTAAAGTCTCCTAATTTAAACCTGTAGAAACGTCTTAGTAGTGAATGTGGGCAATTACAATCATTCTTGTTCTAATTTATACAATTATAAGAAATGTATTTTTTCTTAGCTGTGGGCTCCAGCTGTCTAAAGTTGCTGACCAGAATGGAAACTATGAATGTACTTTTTTGAAAGGAAGAAGATTTTGTTTAGATTGTGAGATTTGTACTTCTCTTTTGCATGTCTTTAAGAAAGGTTCTGAATTAATTACATGTGCATTTCTATCTTGATTTTAGTTAGGGAATCTACATAACTCCTGAAGTTTTGTACTGAAAGGCAAAAGGGTTTTCATCTTCAGAAGGCAAAAATAAAATAAAATAAAATAAAATAAAATAAAATAAAATAAAATAAAATAAAATAAAATAAAATAAAATAAAATAAAATAAAATCTCTAAAGTTTTATCTGTAAATGAAAAAAAATAAATAAGCCTGAGCCTTCTATATGTGATCCATCAGTTTGTAGCCTAGTTATTATCGAGCCATTTTGAACATTTTGAAATTCAAAGAAATGTTTCTAGCCTGACTAACAGCAGACAAGCCCTTCAGGAAATGCTGGAGGGTACTCAGCCAAAATCATCCATTAGTCACCCAGAATTACCCCTCTAAATCAGACAGAAAAGGGACTTAAATCTGCTTTTCTCACAGAGTGAGTGTCTCAACCTGGTTCCAAAGAGCCTTTTGCCAGCTGGGACCCAAGATGGTTATGCTGAAGCCAGCACTGTTAGAATAGTTTTGGTGGTCTAGCTCTGTTCTTTAATATTTTACTGAAGGAAATGACAGAAACCTCTGCATTTATGGGATGTCAGGATTTGAACATTTTCTGAAAGAGTTTTTAAAAATAAGAAATGTTTTTAACAGAGTTTTATTCTATTAAAGTATGCAAGCATTTTTATAAGGTCTAGATATCCTTTCGTCAATCACAGGAATATGTGGTGCATCTGTTTAGATTTTGGCCCTGACTTTCTAAAAACCTATAATCAGAAAGTTCAAAGTACCAGCCTAGTCTACAACTCAGTTAATGGAAGTTTTGTGACCATATTTTTTCCACTTTAAAACATAATAATACAGCTTTGTTGATGTTTCCTTTGGTGCTCAAATGAATGGTAAATTAGGGTTGCCCTTTTAGTGTCCTTCTGAATCATCGAATTATAAATGCATTTCATCTGTCTCAAGGTATCACAGTAAAAATTACAAGATGACCTTTAAAAATGGCTAGTAAAGCACTGTTGCTTACTTTGTTCTAGATATTACCTCAGATGATCACTTGTCTGTCATTTTCAGAGATAAATTGCTATTTCCACTGTGCCTACACCTGTAATAGCAGCTGCCTTTTCACCACCTAGCACTCACTTTTCTACTCCCATCCCCATTCTTGCATTTATTTCTTTCTGTTTACACTGCAATTCACAGCATCTCCCTGTGAAGGAAAAAGTATATATTCAATATAAAAATACAAATATAAAATATACCTTGACCTTCCTTTCTTTTTCCTTCCCTGTCTATAATATAGACTGTCACCTTTTGCCTTTTCCTCTTACTCCTCCTTTTGTTCCAATTATCCCATCTCATCCCACTCAGAGTGACTGAGGCTGGCAGGGCCCTCTGGGGGCCACCTGGTGCCACCCATGCCCAAGGAGGGATGCCCAGAGCAGGGTGCCCAGCACCACATCCAGGTGGCTTCTCAAGGTCTCCAAGGAGGAGACCCCGTATCCTCTGTTAGCCAGTGCCTATGCTCATTCCTTTCCTTAGTCTGTTCCTTAGCTTCTCAGTATGCTCTGGCTCTTTTTCCACCACTTCACAATCAGATTTAAACCAGTCTCAGCTTAACACCAGGCTATCCATCCAACCCCTGCTCATTTTGACCCCGGTACCCTCTAAGCTCCCAATGTAGAGTGGCAGCCCTCACCAACCTGGCTGCCTTGAACTTGAACACAAATGAGCACATGCTTTTGGAAAACTCATCCTTTTTTTTTTTTTTTTTTTGGCCTCACTGAGGTGTTTTTTTTTGTTTCTACTTTCTTCCTAACTACTTGTTCAGAAAGTCCTCTGGAAGATGTTTTTGCTCTCCTCCCTGATTATGGGGGAGAGAGGAGTGGTGCTCAGTAAGGTTGCATTCTTTATTATGTTTTTGATTTGATTCTTCTCACTTTCTTCCATGTCTCATCTGCAAATACAAGATCAGCCAGTGTGTCTATGTCAAAAAGATATGTCTTTCATTTATGTCTTTACTTCATATCTATTTCTTTATGTCTAAAGGAAAACTTTTTATTGTCAAAAAAAATCATGACAAGCAAAACACAGGTAAAATAAACTTCTTAACCTCTCTTCCATTGGTACAATACTGCCATGCTGCTTTTCAATGAGATGTAATCTTCCTTTGGCATCTCAGACACTTCATACTCCGGTATAGATACCATCATCTTACATCTCTGTGACTACACTGACATTTTAACTGACCTTCCTCTGACTTTAGCTAGTGAATGTCTCGTCTTCTCTAAAGCATGCACAGAGCCACTATGAGTTTTGTTTTTTGTTTTTGTTTGTTTGTTTGTTTGTTTGTTTGTTTTTTCCTCCTGTAAATCCTAATTTGCTATAACCATATTGAGACCATCACTCCCCCATTGTGTCCTGTGGGTTACATCTGACCAGATGCAGACATCTGTAGATACAGGTGTGTGTGCAACAGTTCATCTTGCCTTGCTCTGTTGTGGATTGAAGGAAACAAGGCATTGCCAGATCTGATCAAACAGGCTGATATCTAATGGTGTCTGTTTTCCTTCATTGGCTGGAAAGAAAGCTGGAGGTAACTAGCTCAGATGACAATATCTGCAGCTGAGACATTTGGAACTAATTGAGATGAATCCCACTTTTGTGTGTTTTTGAAATATTTCATCTTCATTTTTAAATTATATGTGGTTGAGAGAAATTCCATATCCATACCTCCTGGATCTGTACAGAGCCTGGGGTTAGAGGCCATGATTATGTTCTCATGGTGCCACTAGAGCAGTTAGACTTTAAGTTATCAATAGCATCAGAATGCTGTAGAGAAAAAGACTGAAGAAAACATCTTGCAAAGGTTAGAAGAGCCACAGTGATGTATAGCAAGAATATGGAGGCATTCAGAAACAGTTAATTGATAGCTTGTGTGGCTGCTATTCACAGTGCTGCAGTCCCAGTGACTCTAAACATATGGCAAAAAAGATAATGCTGAAAAAGAACAATGGCATTTAGTCAACTGCAGTGTTTAGCACTTATTTATATATTTATTGTTAATAGTGGTACGTAAAACTTTTCTAACTTCCCTTTGGAGGAGGTTTTAAGTCTAAGCCACTTGGAGAAAACATGAAGAACTCAGATTTTCATAGGTATGGATATCATTTAGTGAAAACTTTGCCTTTGTTTTGCTGCAGAATTGCCTTTTAGCAATAAGGGAAATTCTAGGGTTTGTGCTAATTCTTTTCACTTCTTCTCATGTCTTTCATTTTGTTAACCACAATGACCTTGTTTGGAAATGAGATGACTTAACAGGGATATGACTGAGATATATAAAACTAGAAGTAGCATGGTGATAATGAATGAAGAATGTTTATTCAGTGTTTCCCACAATACTCTTGTTCTTTTCAAGGAGCATCAAGTAGAATTACCAGGCAACAGATTTAAAGCAAATAAATGAAATACTTTTCACTACATGCTAGAGAGCTGCCTGAGGAAATTGTAATCAGACCGGAAGAAAAATACCAGACGTACACACATTATACAGTTTTCCCATGGAAAGCTTGTCATTTCATTCAACATAAAAGATAAGAGTTGCAGTAGAATTATTCTTCCTATGTAAATTAAAAGTGACTTTTTGTCTCACCTTTCTTGTGTTATATATGTTAGAAGGAAAAGCAGGGCCCCAGGGAAGAAATCTACTGCTTTACCTTTCTTGGCTGCTTCACTCTGGGTTAGACGGAACCTCTAATGGAAGGTGGAGACTTTTCCTTCCTACAGACCAACCAAAGACTGCCCATGAAGAAAGGTTTTGAAATGCAACATGAGATGGACAGATTGAGCCCAGACTGGGAAACTGCTCAGGAAATCAGAGAGCACATACACAGGCAATTTTCAAAGGTGACGGAGAGAAACAGAGCTTTCCAAAGAGCTCATAGAAAAAATTATATATATATATATTTTTTTTCAACTTGGAAACATATACACAAAAAAATGCTGGACTGAGAGAAACTCTGGAGGAAAAGACTTGGCATGTAAGAAACAAGGAGCAAAGCAGAGAGAGTTGCTTCCAAATCCATTTATTTTAATTCAGTCTTTCCCAGCACATCTGGATTTTTTATGCTTAAAAACTGTGTTCTCTAAGACATCTCTTTTCAGATACAAATTCCTTTTGGTGCTTTTGTGGTGTTCCAAAAGGAAACTACATTAACAGATGCATGTCAGAGCTTTGGCTTTTGGGGTCACATCACATCCCCATTACAGAAAGAATCTAGTCTATATAGTCAGTGCAGAGAGATAACTACCATCGGACAGGGACTCATACCTAACTCAGGAGAAGACAAATGAACCTTTGAAGGCAGCTGTTTCTCCAGTGACTACACTAGAAGTCTTGATGTTTAGACTATGCTCCTGACTTTCAAATGCCTATACTTATACAGGAAAAATCTCATCATTTATTTTTCTCCTCATTGGAAAATGTTGCTATTGCAACTTCCCAATGTGCATATGCACGAGTAAGCTGGTGAATGTAATATACGTGCTGACCAGTATAGTATGCAGAGCTGTCAGACTGCTGATGACAATAATCCTTGCAATAGTCACGTCTCTATGTTGTGGTTCAAAATTCCCTGTCTACATTCAGCTTCATAATGAAGCTCAGACCAATTTTTTATTTTTGTCCCTCTACCAAAAGAGGCATTGGCTCTTCTGACAGGAGAAAGCACTTCATCATCTCTAAGAGCATCATTTGACAATAGGCTAACAGGCTCAGAATGTGATCTGATGTTGTGAAACAATTGCTTTGATGGCTTTCCTCAGCTTGGTTACAAGAAACCTTGCTTGACAATTTATTTTGAACATCTGGCCTACTATTATTGAGCATCTATTTATAAAGCAGTCCTCAACAAAACTCTCATAGAAGTGTCTGTCTTCAATCAGTTTGTGTGTGTCTTGTGGCAACAGAATATTTTACAGACATTAGTTCCTAATTGTCCAGGGTTTTCTTATACAAATCAGCATTCCCTTCTGGAGCTACTTTATTTATATATGTTTTTTATTAACAGAACTGTTTCTGCATACAACATAAATGAAAACAACTCTATTAGAAAAGATGTGAGTCATTGCCATCATATTATTAAATAAATGATTTCAAGATCTCAGATGAGGCATGAAAAAACTTTAACAAAAAACTAACAATTCCTTAAAATCCATTAAAAAACATCTCCTTTTTTTTCTGTATTTGTATTAAGTTCATTCAAAAATCTTCTGTTTTTACCGAGGGTAGAGAAATAATTGTAAGCACATTTGGAGATGCTATGGGATATTAGAGAGGAGGGGAGAAAGAGAAAACATGATTCTCATTCAAGAACAAAGATACAGCATGGAAAGTCTCGATATACTGCTGTTACTACATGGGTACATCACACATCCAGTGAAGGCATGTTGGGGAGCGATGACAGTTCTGTGTCTACCATGGGCTTAACTCATCATACATTTCTGCTCTTGCAAAGATCCTCCTATTGCTTTTCTAGAGAACACTGAAGTTTAATGGTGTTGAGCCAGAAATATGTCTCTCTGCAGGAGCATTTTCTTACCCTTCTACAGATGACAAAATCCTTTGTCCCCTAATAGTCATTCAGCACAAGCTGGATATTTGTATTTCATTGAATCCATGAAATACAGTTTATCTTTGTACCAGCTAGAGTATGTAAACTAGAAAAAAAGGATGTTGTTAATGGGAAAGAGCTTAGAAAGAGCTCCTTGCCCCATTGATTTCAAGAAAAATATTGTATTTGCTTTGAATAGAATCATATTTTTCCCCTAGCTTTTGATTATAAATTTAACAGAACCATTTTGAATTTATCTGAGCATTATATTATTCTGTTGATGATATAGGCTGTGACTGAGAGAAAGACAAAAGAAGGGATTACTTTTTTACATTTTAATTTGCTCATACCCTTCCTCACTGTGAATCTCAGGAAGACTGTGATATAGAATTGTATAAATATTTCTAATCATTTGGGCGCTTCTCTTTTGGATGATCTCAGGAAGGGTGTTAACACTCAGAACACTAAGTGATCCATAGAAGTAGATGCATGACCTGTACTCAAGGAAACATATTGTGAGTGATGATTATCACATTGATTTAATATTTTTAGAGTTAGGAAATACTTTCACTTTAGTTAGCCTGTCATCTTTTAAAATAAAAATAAATAAATACAAAGAAATCTTCATATACTACCTTAAGGGATCAAAACTTTACTGTCAGTATAATGCTGTTTTAAGACATTGGATTGTCTGGAAAGCTTTTTGGTAGTGGAGTGAAGTGTTTCTGCATGAAACTCATTGTTTGCATGGGGTGACTATAATCGTGTTACCTACTGCTCTGTCTGTCACTGTCTTAGTCCCATATGCAACAGGTTCATGAAAGATAAATTGAAGGAAGGTATTTCTGTATTCCACTTCCAGGTGTGCAACAGCTGGTCAATGCCAAGGGACTTTGGTGCTAGAAGCTATAAATTTGACTAGAACATGGACCACTTTCCATCATTTTAGCTTTCTCACATTAATAATCACCACAGCTGAGAACATGGGAGCTCAGATGTGTGCCATCACTTTCCTCCCTATCATGTATGGGCACACATTGACCTGTCTGGGATTCACACTGGGAACACCAGAAATGACAGGCAGAAAACTGTGATTTATACAGCACTGTTGCAATTAGGGCAGAACTTAGAAGTGCTGCTAGAGTTTGGGCTGTGGCAGTGTTTCCATTGGAAATTTTTCTGTGCAATGTTTTATAATTTGGTCATAAAATGTCACTCCAGGCTGCAATTTGGCATAGAAGCACCAGGAGAAATCTTACGACAAAACACAAAATCTGTTAGGTGCTTTTAAAACTATTTGGATACTGTTAGGTGCTTTTAAAATTATTTGGATACTTGTATACATGAACACGAGCATCTCTGCACATCACCAGAAACTGGGAACAGGAGGTGCATAACTTAAGTTGCATACATTATTCAACTCAAACTTATCAAAACCAGAGATGAGAACAGAACTGTTCTCCCCTGTGCAGCTGTCAGGGGCTGGCCAGTGTCCTGCACCTACCACCACAGGGAGAAACACCACCTGCTTTCCCCTGCAAGAGCTGGAGCAGGGGGTTCCCTCACTTACTAGTGCCCATTCATCTTTAAACACACACTGAGACCTGGTAGAGCCCTTAGGAGCCCTGAGCTGACCTGCTCACTGATGTCTCCTCCCTCCATGAGCAACACCATTGGGTGGAGGAGCTTGTAGCAGCACTCGCCTTGACTGGCTCCTCCTGACCCCCAAACTACACTCCTCCCATCCCTGGACTAGAGCCATGCTCAGCCCCATGGCCCTCCTCCCTGGCTACAGTGGGGACCTGGGCTTCTGGAAGAATTTCGGTCCCAAGGTTAAGACTAAGGGCAAAGTACCAAATCTCATCGTTGTTAGGTTTGCCTTGTGCTCAACAGGGGAATGAATGCAAGCCTTCCTCTCAGGACTACTGAAATACCAGCAATGAGTGCCACAGATGTGCCTGTAAATAACTGCCTAGATCTAAGAGCAAGCCCATGAATGAAAAATCATTCATAGAATATCTCTAGAAATTGAACTGAAGGAATTAGGAAGGAGGAAGCAAATTCATGGCTTTGAATTAAACTACTTTTTTTGCTGTGTTCCCAGTACATCACATGTTACAACCCCACCTGAAAGTCACAAGCACAGAATAATAAATGATGTGTATGCAACATTTGAGAGTAGTAACCTCCAGATATTCAGCTGCTTGCATACTAATAGCATTTACAAAACTTGCTTCCTTCCATAAGCAGAGAGGAAATATGCAGTCGATGTAGCTGTAAAGAAAGGAGTACAGGAGCCAAGATATCACAGAATATGAGGTAGAAAGAGGTGGCCATTTCAATCAAACAGTCAGCATGAGCATTCTTATTTATGATGTTATAAAAGGTTTATTGCCCATTTTACAACTCTAGCTGCCCAATGTTTGATTTAACCAGAAAACATGCCAATAATGTGCATTGCCATCCGGCCCAGCTTTCCATGTCCTGGAAGTTGTGACAGCTTAGCGCAGATGTATTTGTTAGTAAACAAAGAATCCTTCAGGTACAAGGGAGAAAGCCTGTACCTTGACTTGTGATCTTCTAGCAACTGAGGAGAAAATCTGCACCCTTACTAACTACCAGTGAATAGAAACACCAGTTGTGTTATTATTACCTGGATAAATCCCTACTTTTACTGCCCTATACTGGAACACACAATCTAAACTACTGGGTGATTTCTAAATCACCACTGGTGTATTTTGCCCTTATAAGCACTGAAGTATCCTCTTTCAGTCTGCTGTGGTCCTCCTGTGCAACATGTATTGCTTCCTGTCAGGGTCAGAGTAGAAGTACAGGTGGGTAACATCACTGACTTACTGGATGTCATCACCCTGATCTAGAACAAGATGAGTGAAGGACATTTTTTTTTTTAAATTGGGATTTAAAGCTCATTTTTAAATGAGTTCCCTGCAATCTGGGCAGTGGGTAAAACAAAACAAGAGTAGAAATGTGTTGTTGCACTCGTGGACTTAGAGACCTCTCAAGCATCACTGTTTTGTTTCCTCAGAGGGGACAGATGAGCACATGGCAGTGACTTGAAGGCAGTCAGCTCAGTTTCCTTGGCTACACTGTGTTAGACCATACAGCTCCTCACTGAGTTCCTTCAAATGTGCAACTATGGGATGAAGGGGAAGGCTAGAGAGGCAGCTCTTTCAGTGAATTAAATATAACAAACTTCCTTTGGCTAGTTAAAATTCAATGTAAGCTCTCTATATGTGTATGTGTCCTGATCAGCCTCCTGATCATCCACACACGGTCCTCCCATGCTGATGATGCATCAAGTCCTGTTTTACAGACATCAAAGCTGCACACTAATCTTGAAGGAGGATGCCAGTGAGTGATGCATCAGAGATGCAGTTCTCCCTGCACTTCGTCTGCACTTACCAAAACTCCTGCTCCAAAGTTGATCCAAAACTCCTGCTGAGCCAGAGGACTACAGCAGCAAAACACATGCAATCAAACAGCCACTCAGGCTGTCTGTCCTAAGTTCCAGGAAAAGTACTCGGCCTACCAGGAGATTAACTACTACAGAAGCATCAGCACACAACAGTGCCTTTTATACCCTAATTATTTTACAGTATGTGATGCAATATCTGGTGCTCTTAATCTCTCTCTGTTTACCAAGCATCAAAATTGCTGGCTGCAGAAAAGTCAGCATATTGTGTATAGATTTTAAGCCAAGCTGCTTTCTGGTACTGAACTGCTAAATTATATAAACTTTCTAAATTCAGTGATGTTACTTGAAGTTACAAGATCTCATACTTAGGTCCTATATCTTCTAATGAATGGATTTATTTTCAGTGATATAAAAAATATATATATATATGTAGGGAAAAAGTATAATACAGTACATTTATTTCTGTGTTCTTTCCTTTGTGTTCCAAATTCATCAGGAACAAAGAGCTGTTAAAAGAATGAACCTAATCATGGAAATGGAATAGGAATATGCTTACCTTCACCTGTTTGGTAGACGAAGCTTTTACCATTCTGAATATCTTTTGGACTACTAGCAGGGAAATGATGGGAAAATACAAAGCCTTTTTGGAATAAACAAGAATGTAAATCATTTTGAGTTCAGACAGTGCTGAGCTCAAGAATGCATCAGCTTGGGAAAAGATTAATAAACCAATATTTCTTTCTTGTGCTGTTCTTTGGAGAAAACAGCTGGCTTTGATTAAGTAAATGAAGATCAAAAGAACAGAGAGAAACATATTGAATAACTGATCCTGCATAGGTACACCAGTTAAAAGAGAAAGTTGTGTCCTCCATGTCTTTAATTACTAGGAAGATTTTTTTGAAAAGTATATAGCATTATTTATAATGGTTTCATATGGTAGGATCCAAAGTACTCCCAAATACTGTTCCTTCTATTGAAACTGACTTAATAACTGGTCTAGAAAGACCATCTGTGTATAACAAACTTCAAAATTGCTTGAAGTGAATGATGCTAAGTTAATCTGAAGGCAAAGTACCTACTGCACACCTCAATATCCTGTCTCTACTGCTGCATATTGAATCAGCCTAGGAAAATGCAGAGCCAGATGATAGCCTTTGTCTTTTAAATCTATCTTAAATTTGTCTTGTACTTTAAACCATAAGAGGGGAAAATGGGGTGGAGCTACAGGACAAGAAATGTAGCTTGCCATTGATACTGTGGTCAACGAGGTTTGAAACACCAACAGGGACACAGTAGGTGAGAAGTAGGACAGAAGGATTGACTTTAACAAGCCAGAAAAATTTATGATGACAGAAACTATCAACCTCAGAAAAGCCAGACAATTTCCCTATAGCATGTTGGGAAGAGTATTTTTAAGACTGATATCCCTTTTAAGGTGCAGTCTTACATGGTGATGAAAGAGTTCTTGTTCATCCTTTTATTAATTATGGTCTGAATGCATTTTAGATTATTTTTCATGAACAGCTGTCGACATTTTTTTATCTCAGTAACCTCACTCACTTGCAAGTACTGGTGACTTCTCTTTGCCTCTCTGATTTTGGATAACAAGCCTTAATAGGATACATGCTGTTCTTTGGATGAGACAAAATGTTCTCACAACTTAACAGATATTTCCATTGTAAGCTTGGCTCACATGACCAGGGGTGAATAAGCTACTGAAGTATATTATGCCATCTACTTGTGACTCACCTGCTACATTTTGTTTTTAAAGTAATGTGGAATAAATTATGAAGTAACTGAAACAGAGCAGAAATCTCAAGTTTTGAGCTGCAGGGGGGGAAAATAAAAAGCCTTTCTATATTCAGTTTCAGTTAGTTCTCCATTTCCAAGGTCTACACTGGATCCTGTAAACTCTTTTGTGTCTCTGCGGTTTAAGTACAGGTATGGTTCCAGTAAATTAAAGGGAAGTAAATATATGATTAACATTAAGAACAAGATTAAATATTAATAATGTGATGGCCTCTGTAAAGATCATCAAAAGAAGAATAGCATTGATACAAAAGTGTTAAAGATTTTTTTTTCTCTGTTAGAGGAAAGACTGAAATTAATTTTTGAGGTGGCTGCAGGTATCTATTCTCTATATATTAACAGGAAATATTGGAACTGTATAGGACTGCTGGTTTACTTCAGAAATATCTGGAAAGCTTAATCTGTGATGACACAACGTCCATGAGATTAACGTATGGTTCATTTCCACCAATGATGGATCCAGAATCACCCCCAGACCTAAGGCTCCCTCAGAGTTTGGAGATACTCAGATTAACCAATATCCCTAAAAAGGCATAATCCATTGTAAAGAGGCAGTAGATCACAACCACCATAAGAGCAGTAAGCCATGTGATTCAAACCTAATGTTGTAAAATCTAGCTTGAAAAAGTCACAAATGTGCAAAGTGAGTAGAAATATGGGTTAAAAAGAACGGACAAGGCCTCAAGGTCTGTCACTGCCAATAATGTTGGGTTAAAGCCTGTAAGTAGTGCACAAAGTTGGTTTTTTTTATAATCCACATTGCCAGAAGACTACAAGAGTCCTCACAGCTGGACAATATCCAATGGAATTAGAAAATGTAGAAGAAAAAAAAAAAAGAACCTAAGTGTTTGGGACAAATTCTGAAAATCTAGCATGTTTCTGACGTAGCACAGCTCACTCTAACCAGCCTGTTTTGGACACTGAAGGGATTTTAGACAGCCTTGAGCTCTGTAGGAGCTGATTTACCCACATGAAACATGTCATTAAACTAAACCAAATTTTAAAACTAAGCAAAGAAGCACTAACATAAATATTAGATGAACACTATTAAAGATGGTACCAGAACGTAGTTGATTCTGCCCTGCAATTTTAATTTAAGTCAGAGATCGGTTTTCCTTTAAGTTAATGATGAAGTCTCATTTAACTTTAATGGATAGGGAACCTTTTAAAAAAAGAATTGGATATAATATACTTGGTTAACATTTTAAGTAGTCTTGGTTTCTTCTGTGTGATCAATATTGATCAATATTAGGAAATAAACAATTCTCATTTGCAATGTCACCAACACAGCCGTGCAATCTGGCATAAGAGCTGAGATTCAATTGTACACATATTGTAACTCACATCTTGTATAGTTTCAAATTATGGTTGTCCAATTAAAGTTTAAAGATTTATTTATTTATTTATTTTTCTGCAAAAAACAAAGGAGAGCAATTTGTATTTAAATGTCATCAATGGTTAGAGCAGCACTTGCTAAGATAAATTAAACATTTAGGGTTAACAGAGACTTATGAATTCAGTCTAAACCTCAGATTAGTTTTCAGAATGAGGTCCTGGAGGAGCAAAACCCAGCAGTGGTCACTGGGCTAATGTTGGGACAGGAACGAATACTTAGTCTTATCCTCAGACATTTGTTTTCTCGCAGTAAAACAATAATTAGGGCTTGGGTTAGGAGTCAGGCTAGAGTTTGGGATGGTGGAGAAAGGCAAGATGATGATGTGGTGGTTTTACTCAGGTAGGCAGCTGAGCTCCACCTCAACTGCTCTCTTACTCCCCCTCTTCCAAGGGAAATGGGGAGAAAATACAATGCAAAGGGCTCAAGGATTGAGATAAAGACAGGCAGATCACTCAGAAATTATTGTGACAGACAAAGCAGACTCAGCGTTGGGAGATCAGCAAATGTATTGCCTATTACTAGAAAGCTAGAGAAGTGAGAAACAGAGGAAAGAAACCAAAACCACCTGTCCCCATTCACCCTCTTCTAAGTCCTCCCCCCAAGCAGTGCAGGGGAATGGGGAAATGGGGGCTACTGACTCTAAATCTTCAGATTTAGCCCTATAATTGTAAAGGACCATTTACTTGGGTTTAGCTATACCCTTAACTGTGGCTGCAGGAAGTAGCTGAAGGCAGCTTTTAAGGTTGGGCTCAGAACATGGACTAAAGGAGGGCAGTGGGCAGGAGTCCAGGCAAATACCAGGGGTTATTTTTCATGGAGGTGTCGTGTTTGCCACCCAACTTGGTATTAAGTCTGGGCTTTCAGTGATCACAGACAGACTTCAGATTTGTATATTGAAGGCTAAAGGAACTGGAAGCAGGACTGATAATTGCTGGTATTTTAAGTCTTGGATACTAAGTTTAAGACATTTTAAATGTTTTAAATGACACATATTTAGCACCTTTAAAACCATTTTCACTACCACTGTGTGGGTTTCCATAATCACCAGACCACCCGGAATTTAATCGTCTTAGAGCTCTACTGAAATTACAGGCATTGTTATCTAATGAATTCATAAAGATAATGAACACTTTGATTTGGAACCTGAAGTAAAAGTGTGAGGTGAGGGAAACAAATACATATATGTATGTTTAGTTATGTTTGTGTGTTAGTGTGTGTTTTAGGGATTTATGTCAGCTTCTAATTTCTACAGTTTTTAATATTTAATTTTTTAAGGGATGTAATCAAAGATTTGTCTCCTTCTAAATTGGATGTAGAAATCTGGGGCCAAAATATACAGGTACTAAGTAAGGAGACTCATCAGAATACATTACCTAACTTAGGGGAGAAGCTTCCAAATTCCTTTAGTAGCTTGGAGCTTAGATGACACAAAGACACTGTTGTTCTGCGGGTCTTCCTGAAGGATAAGATAAAATAATTTCTGTACATAGTGAATTAGTATGCCTGCATGTATAGAAATGACTTTACAAAATCATCCTAAAGTTCACACATGATGGTATTATTTAACACATAGGTTTAATATGTGGATAATTTTGGATACAAAGCTTCCTTCAGTTCCTGGGTTTTTCCCAGAAATATCTGACCCATGATGACCACTCTGAGACTGTGTGAGCACATCCTGAAGTGGAACTGCTGCAGGCCAAGAGTAATATTTGTCTCCCAATTATGTTTGCATTTTATTAATCTATCTATCTATCTATCTGCCAGACCTTGTCAGGATTTCTTTATTGATACATGTGAATGATGTGAGTAGATTTAACAAAAGTTAGGCACTGAGTGCTGTTACCAGCCAACAGACCTCCAGTGGTACATTCAAATTCTTGGTGACAGAGGACATGTTGGGGAAAGGGTTATCTGAGGACTATTTCTAGTAGAAATCTTCTTCCATTTGTTTTAGTCCATTTTTCCAACCAATGACTCACTTCACAGACTAGTGAATATAGACATTTTCAGTGTTTTTTACCAAGAACTGTGTACTGTGACTGGACTATCAATGTCGAAAGTACATTAGGTAATGAGTGTAAAGGGGGTATAGAAGTAGATAGTCCTGTATCCTTGACAGTAGCTATAGTGCTTATCATAACATGTGCACTAGGTAAATACAAAACCTCATCAGACAAAATCAGGGACAGTCAATGGAGATTTGCCATGCTTAGAATTCTATGACTACAGATCTCTATTAACTGACCCAAAGATTGCAATTGGTTGTTCACTTCCTCTAATATCAAGCAGAAAACATCATGACCAGTTATAGGGATGTAAATGTTACATGTTTCCCCTTTCCTTTTGTTGAAACTGCCTTGGGTGATTGCTGGGCTCTTAGTTTTCTTTTAATGATTTTATGGAAGAAGATGGTATACCAAGTCAGGAACAGAAGTGCCACACACATTTTTTCTTTTCCTATTCCTCCTTCCAAGCAGTCATGATGTGCTGGTGACCATCAGGGAGCCCTCTGCCATTGCTGGGCAATGTGCCATTTGAGTGATCATCATTGCACAACTACTGCTGCAGCATCCCTAAGTGATTGCTATGGTAAACCAATTCTTCACATGGATGGTAACCACTGCAGAGAAATACTGTCATGTGGCTTGTTGAAGCCTATGTCATTTGCTCCCAGTTCCTGGTGGACCAGTGTGATCGCTGACAATAGGGCTAGGGAAGGTCCGTTCATGTTTCAAGTTGTCCTTCAACCCCAGCTATGCCCTAGTACAGAGATATTGCTGAGTATCTCACTTAAATGATGAATACAGACAAAATGCCTTACTGATGCTGTCACATCAGTTGGTTTTGACATAATTCATAATATGATTTTTTTTTTTTTATTTTTTTTTAAATATATAAATTTAGACATGCTTTTGTTCCTTCCTACACAGTCTTCTCTGAAGACAGTGGGTGGGATGGACTCATTCTTCCTGTTCCTGAGTGCTCATTTGAAGGATTATTCAGGAGTGTGTATTCTTCTCACCTTCAAATACCATGCCTGTCTCCTGGAGATATGCCAGAGAAGCTAAGAAAAGTGCTGTATCACAGAGATGTTTAAAACTAGAGAACATGACAGCATGTAGATCCAGACATGGACACAAGGCCCAGACAGAGCAGCCTGGCAACTTTCCGGCAGATATCAGTGAAATAGTGAGACACATGGGTCTATCACAAATCCCAAACACATTATGCTCGGGAGAAATCTTTGGTTTTGTATAGTTAGCATAAAATAAATAAATCAATAAATAAATAATACACCGCAGCACAGGCTGATTTATACTGAATACATGAATGGCATTTCCTGAAGAGTCTATCATGGGTGGCAATCATGTAAGTTGAAAGAAGATTAATAAAACAAGGAAAGCCAATAAAATGTTTTTCTTGAACTGCTGGAATTAGTATCTGTGAGTGTGTTTGTAAAGATAAATATGGTCTCCTCTCCTAACAGGACATCCTATTTATTCAGTTTGATGCTTCAGATTTAGAGCAATGTTCTCACAGAGGTGTGGTATCTAGCAGCTCCTGTAGGAAACTCTGAAGGAACCAATGTGATTAGCATCTCTGAAAATCTGACCATTTTATGGAAAAGCATCATGGATGCTTAGGCTTGCCTGAATGGCCCCCTCCAATCACAGGTTCTGTGTTCACTTTTTCAGACCTAGACCTTCAATCCAGGGGCATTGAATAACCTCAAAATTTCAAATAAAGACATCTTTCTATCTTGTTCTTAACAAATTGTTTCAAAGGAAGTGTCCCACTAGAAAGCCTTTCTATATTACAGACTTTGTTTAGCCACGAGAGTAAAGTGGTACTACAATTAAAGATTTTTATTTCTTTAACAAATTTACCTGTTCTACAAGTATCCATTCCTAATTGTGTTTTGAAGTACATCAGTAGGCAAAATTCCAAGCAACCTAATCATTGAAACCCTTTTTTCTTTTTTCTTTTTCTTTTTCTTTTTTCTTTTTTTTTTTTTTTTTTTATGTTCTTATTGGAATAGTTGTACTGTAACAGTAAAAAGATAAATGCACTACAAAAGTGTGTTTATGTGATATATTTAAAGCAATTAAGTAGTCTCACTTAAAAAATAGCAGATGAGTTCCTTTTTTTTTTTTTTATCGTATTTTATTTTTTAACCTACACTGAGTAGTTCTAGTGTTATCCTTTATTAGCCAAGTTGTATCAATGATGGATGTGTGCATTTTTGCTCGGAATTGATAGCTCGCTAAGAAGCTACATTTGTCTATCTCATCATATTCTTTCTTCTCCTTTTATCCCAGAAACTTTCTTCCATTCCTTGGTGTCCTTCTCGGTATTCTAAATGTGCTGAAAAATATGCTGCATGATTCAGAATACTCCTAGAATAACTAATATAGACTCTAACATGCAAATGGGTTGTGCTTGTCACTGTTGAAAAATCTACCTTTAATAGTTGCTCTTTAGTATTTTCCTTTTTTCATATTTTCATTGGTGCATAAATCACTTCGCTGTCAGTATGTGGTAAGACCACCTCTTTTAACAAATACAGGACAGAAATGTGCCCAATATGTTTCAGTATTCAGAAATTCCCCACTTCCAGTAGTTTTGAGCATTTGTTTTGATCCTAACATATTTAAAATTCTCCTTTGTATGGTCTTATTAGGTGACCCTAGACAACTTATGTTCTTTATTCTTCCTTATTTTTATATAATACATATTTTATAATTTACATTAATCACTATGAAGATCCTTTTTCTTTCTTTTTTTTTTTTCTCAACTGTTTTATATTACTCTGTATTTATTTATTTATTTATTTATATTTTAACATTCCCTTTAAGACAATTTGTGTGTGTGTGTGTGTGCTTTCTCCCATGTAGCTGTCTTGTCAAATTGCAAGATTGTGACCAGACGATATTTTTAAACCAGTTTCCAATTCTATTCTCTTTCACATTTGTTTGTTTAAATTCTTTTATCTGAGCTGATCTGAGTCATCTGCTTTTGAGATGCCAGTAACTTGTAAGGAAATATTGCCATACACAGCCTTTCTCTTCCTCATTTGTCCATTTTGCCTAAATAGGTAAAACCAACTATTTTAACATATCAGCTACACAGATTTTCCTATAAAAATACCCCTGAAATGTATTTGCTCTTTCTGAATGAGCTCTTCACTGATACAAGGGCAGTTGACACTCTCTTTTCCTTCATTTAGCAAAAGGTCTGCCTTTTCACAGTGATCCATTGACAAATAACACCTCGCTAGAATAAGGTTACAGTGAGGAACCATGGTTACCTCCAGAGACATCCAGGTGAAAATTCACCATCACCATCACCCTTGCCATTTGGCAAACATCAGTATTGGCCAATCTCCTCAACTTGCACTCCAGTTCAACATAGTATAAGCAAATTTCAGTGAATATTATCATCAGTGGAAAAGCTGAATATGAAGTTAACTGTCTGAACCATTAGAAATGCTTGCATTTGCTTCATTGCTCCTGACAAAGTCAGAATTTCAGTTCTTACTCCTGCATCATAACATATTGCAACTACCTGCAGTAGTCAACTGCTTACTAGCAGGTTTAATTTCTCTGTATGAGGGTCTACATACCTACTGGGAAGCACTTAAGTACTTGAAAATCAAAGGGGGTTGAAAATTATAACCATGGTAATGTGTGAGTGCCTCCAAAGTGTTTAGAAATAGTTGTTCCTATCTATTCTATTTCTTGTGGACTATAGAAAATAAACAGTTTGATTAGCTTATAGTTTGACTGTCTGAAGAATATATTTATGTTTGAAAAACAAGTCATTTTGAAGAAAGGAATTTTAACTCTGAAAGGTCATTTTAAATGGACATTTTCATTGTACTGAATTCACCAGACTAGTGTTTGGGAGATATTCACATTCAGCTATGCAAGGTGTTTCAAAAAACCCTAGCACAATAGAAATTTGGATATTGATAGCTGAACATCAAGCATTTGTCAATGACAAAAATAGCTCCTGCTTCCCACTCAGGCAATTTATTCTAAGCTGGCAACAAGCTCCAGAGACTCACCCCATCCTGGCTCCTGGGTCTGCTCTGCTATGCCTTCCAATTCCGAATCTCTCCTCCCGTGCACTTGAGCCAGGCATACACATCTCTTACTTTTCTTTATTTGGTCAATCACTGTATTTTCTTAGCCACTGAGTTTTCTAACCAGCTGCATGGCACTTGCCAGAAAAAGTTTGCGGCTTCAATTTGTTTTCCTCCATCTCATAAAGCAATAACAATGTTGCTTTTCTTAAATTGGAAATGACATTTCTTTCTTTTGTCTATCCTAATGTCTGCTCTGTATTTCATAGCTTTAATGAACAGAGTCTCTTGTCAGTCTCTAAGCATTTTCTTTATTATTAAAATTTTCTAATAAATTGACTTTTGCCTTTAAAAGTAAACTTATAAAGTGATATTGTGTCATGCAACTCTATGCTGATCTTCAATCCTTAATTAAAACCTGTCATAGAAAGGTGATGTCCTTCCTAAGGAATGAATTTCCTTCAGCAATAAAAGTCTAGAGGGGCAGTTGTCTCCCTGTCACAGCTCGACTTAAAAGACCAGAGAGACACTCAGGAAGACAACTAACAGTTCTGTGCATATTTATGGACTTGTTGTGCATGTGGTAAGTACTCTCCTGACAGCTAGTGTTAAATCCAATCAATCATCACTTAAATACATCACTGTGTATATTCACCTCACTCCTTCATTAGCATTCATTAGCAATTAATCAACACAGCAGTAGTCTCTGGAAAGTTCAACAATCCATAAGGTACATTTACATTAAAGATGAGCAAGTGAACATTTGTTCCACTTCAGCTAAGTCTTGTGTATTGTCATTTCTTCAAGGAGTGAAAGACATCGATCAACCAAATGATTGATTGATTGATAGATATAGCATGCCATCTATTTCCTCAGAAGAACATCTTTCTTCAAACCAGAGGACAGTAGTTTTACTCAGAAAAAAAAAAAAATAATCTGTCTTCAGTATATGTTTTGCTGTACTGACTAGAAATGTCTTCCTGCCTTAAATCCATTGACTTTTCAGATAAACTGTGTTGCTGAATGTCTTTCAATTTACAGAATAACAAAACATTCAAGGATAGAGAGGTCCTGACATACACTTCTAGTATCAGACACAAAATTGATTTTGTTTTGCTGATTTGTTTCTTCAGCCAAAACAATTAATTCATAGTGTTTCCTATGTTAAGTGGAAGAGAGAAAAAAAAAAAGTATATTAAGGGGTATAAAAAATATAGTTTTACTTTTTGTTGTATTACATTTAAAAAATAATAAATCTTAGCACTTTCAGAGCCCTTTATAACCCTGCAGGAAATTAACTAAACAAAGTTTAATTGAAGTAGTTGTTCAGCTATGCTTATGGCATAAATATATACTGATAACGATATCTTTAGTGTTGATCTTAAGCACTCTTCAGACTTTATAGCAATGAACTGATATAATCAGGCTTCAGTTTGATTGTATCTTTTCTTTTGTGATGGAAAATATGTATTTCAAAGTAGGGATTTATTTCTAAATACACAAATTAATTTAAAAGAGAATTTGTCACCTTTTACTCAAGGAAATTTAAATATTTATTTTGATAAAAATATGAAGTTGTTGAGACTTCATATTCAAGTAAATGTATTTCTTTTGTATTTCTTTTCCTCACATGGAGCTGTGTTCAGCAGTTATTACTGTGTTCTTAATGTGATAGAATATCTAGTACATAATATACATGCAATGTTATGTGAGTGTTGAAAGCTTTATTTTTAAGGCAGCTATTATGGATGTGGTTGCTACTTTATCTGCTTTGATATATCTGTTTGTACTTTACATAGAAATAATCTCTTTTTTGCTATAATTTGATACATCTTTAGACTTATTTGACTGGGTGTATGAGACTGACTTCAATGTGGCATATCTCTGACATTCTAAGCCATTCCTTAGCACATCAGATCTCTAATTCCCTCTGTGGCAGTGCTCTTTGTATATCTTTTTGTTCCCTTGTTTATTTGTTTGTTTTAAAATGCACCCCTGTTTCATTAAATACCTCTTTGTTGTTGTTGTCGTTGTATACCAGTACCAATATTTCAAGGCAGACATTTGGTAAGGTTGAAATAACATGGAAATAAATTACTGTGAATATGCTTTACTAGTGGTTTTTATGCCTTACATATATAGTGCAGGGGTGGGAAGACAAGGATTTGTTTTACATGTTGCAGCAAGAGCGAGATGTATGGTCATTCTGTTTGATGAAAAATTTTGGTGTTTTGCTGATCTGTTTCAATGTTTTGAAATGAATACTTCTGTTTTTGGAGGTCTTCCTTTTGGAGGTAGGAGATGTTCAGATCCATAGACCCTGAAATCTCACATTAGGGAACAATAATGGGTTACAGGAAATTTGTTAGCTCATATCTCATATAAGAATACCTAAAGAACCCTTCTGGAAATAAAGCCTTATCCACAATAATACATTGATGTGATCAAAATTCATCAGGATTTGAACACAGTAAAATATTAAGCATAATTAATCCAAGGATTTTTAATTATAGCCAGTCTCTCATGCAGGGAAGGCAACATTTTACCCTTATATTCATAAGGTAGTTCTTTAAACTTCATTTTCCATATGACTTTGATTCAAAATTTTCTCCCACTTGAAAACAGCCCCTCAAACACACACATTTTATTTTCCACATAAGCACAGAAATTTGTTAAATTAAATCCTTATTTTGCAGAGGGAAACCCAGCGGTGATTTTTACTTTTTAAACTCGTTTTCTATTTCTAGGAAACTTCAATGAGCCATTTTATGGCATGATGACAGTGCAATGGGAAGAACTTGTATTCAAGACGATTAGACAACCACTAACATAAGGCACTACTGAATTTCTCAACCCTACGGGCAACAGAAATGGCAGAGCAGATTTTAGGGAAATTTTACACATTAGTACATAAACAGTCTGTCAAGAAATCGCACCCTTCAGATGTCTGCCTCTGACAGTCTTCAAGACATTAAAAAAATCATAAATGTGATTTGCAATAGAGACATTCACTAGCCTTAATATACAGAGACTGTCATCACTAGGCAAATCCAGGAATGTCAAGTGAAGATTATTAGAGTCTGAAATGCTGGTACAGCAGGATGGTGTGTATGGGTGTATGTTACCCAAAAGATCATGGACTTCTCTGCTCAATGACTGGTTTGATCTTTAGCCTGCAACCCTGTGTATTGTGGTCCTACTTGCTTTGACAATGTGTAGACATAACTGTAAAAAAGGAAAGCAGGGGTCAATGAAAAGGGTCAGTAAAATAAGAAAACTGGAGCTTTGTGGAGTTTAACATGAATTATTAAAAGGAATGAAAGACTGGCATGGAGATAAAACAGAACTGAAAGAAGGACTGAAGGAAGGAGAGAAACAAACAAACAAAGAAAAAAAAAAGTAGGAAGATGAAGAGTCTGGCCCACACTTAGAAAGAAAACAGGGAGCTTACTTTCAATTAATGTTTTGAGTGATATGTGACTACATGGTGTTTTGTGTTCAGGTCAGTATGTCCAGGCAGTAGCCACAAAAATGTGTGCAGAAGTTGCAGTGGGCTGACAGTCTCAGGCGAGATCTTTTGGGACAGCTGTTTAAATTACAAGGGCTCAACAGTGAAGCAAGAAACTATGGAAAAGGAGTCTATATCACATACCCAGAAGTAGAGATGTTCTGTCTCTTGGCTGTGAAGACATACTAGTTGTCTTAGAATCAGCATATCTGGGGCTGACTCTCAGGTCTCAGGAGCTAGTGTTATCAAACTGGTACCTTTCAGGTCATTACAGTCAATAATTCCTTTTTAACTATCAAAAAGAAAAGAAAACAAAGTGAGATGATTGAAAAGCCAATTAGCAGATCAAAGTATGAGAAGCCAAGTCCTGGAGGGGAAAAAGAATGCATGTATGGTAATTTAGACAGTAAGGAAGATAATTAGAACAGGATAGTGATAATGGGATAAGCTGGGGATCAAAAACTGTGGAGTTGATTGGAAATAAAGGAGAAGAAAATTAAGGGAAATTTTAATGACTCTTTGCAGAAAAACAATTAACCATATAAATTTTAGAAAGAAAGCTTGATTAGAAACCACCCTGACCTCTTTGTAAGGACAGTGCTGATCCTTGTTTCTTAAAACACCATTGTTTTGAACCTTCTTCCCTGAGAAGTATTTCAGTCTCTCTGATGCAAATATATTTGGGGATGGGGAGATGGCTATCAAAAGTGTATGTGAAGCAGCCAATAGAAATTAAAGATGCTAAGGCAGAATATCCCATCTCATCCTTCTTTATCTTTTCAGAATTTTACCTCTCCTTCTAAGCAAAAGCTTCAGAGTTTTGCTGTTAAACCTTGAGGCCTGATTCACTCTCTAAACTTTATTTCTCTTGACTTCCTTCCAGATTCTTTCTTCCTCTCCAGTTCTCACAGCTCTAGCTTTCTCTGATGAGGTTTGGTCTTGGCCAAAATTTCTCTTGGCCTTTTCTCCCCTTGTTTTGAGCCCCGCCCCCAACCCTGCCTGAACTCCTGATCTTATCCCTGCTGTTGTCCATTTGATCAAAATATGTTATTCAGAGACTTACTTCAGATGGGGCAAGAATAAGGGGAAACAGAAAACTTTTTTTTTTTTCTTTAAGGTTTCCAGAAAGACCACCCTTGATTTTTGGCTCCAAATGCCTCACAGCATTGAGAGTCCACAGATTTCTGTGTTCTCCTTCACAAAGTCCTGTGAGCCTTTAAACAGAAAAGCCCCTAACAGTTTGCTCCCCATGGCTCTGTCAAAGCAACAACATGCTTACATAAATATTGTTCAGCTCTAACCCTTTCCATGTGGCTTATACCACAGGAAGTTCACTTTCTTCTAAAGAGACTGAACATGAGTGGGGGTAAGGATGAGTCTCAGGCTGTGAAGTATGAATTACCCTTTTAGAAACAGCTGGGACTCAAGAGAGAATGAAAGGTTTACAATTTAATAAGTAAGAGCAGGAAGGATCATAACTGTGGAGAAAAAAAAAAGAAATCAGAGGCATAAGTAGAAGAATAAACACCTTCTTTCTATTACCTAAGGAGCTTCCTAAATAATTTTAGCAAAGGAATATTACAGTCACAGCACAAAGAATGTAGTCATTAATGCTGGCACTGTATCTCATCAATAATACAAAAAAATAAAATAAAATAAAATAAAATAAAATAAAATAAAATAAAATAAAATAAAATAAAATAAAATAAAATAAAATCTTCTCTGAAAAGCAAGTGGTAAAGATCAAACAGTGCAGTATGAGAATCCCCTGAATGAATGATATAAACAGTTTCTCTCTTGACTGACTACCCATTGCTTCAGTGATAAACAGAGATAAAAGGTGGAGATACCTTTGCGAATATCTCCTACCTCCCTGACTGGTGACTCACTTCAGGGGAATGGAAAGCTGAAGTTGACCAGAAGAAGGGCACAATACCTACTTTCCACTCACATTCTTCCTGCCCTCTTGAGACACAGTAGCTGTACTTGAGAAGGTTATGGCACTGACCCATATCTTTTCTTTCAGAAGGTAACTCTTATCAGCTCTTCTTGACATGGGGAGAAAAAGAAGAGACATATTTTTGATTGCTAGCTGATTGCTCTATTCTGCAATCATTTACAAAAACACTGTAATGATCATAAATAGCTATTAATGACAACTCTGACTAAAAGTCCATTGCTATGATGAGTCTAGACCATGACAGCAAATTGCCTAGCAAACATTAGTGATTGTGGCTGCAGAGGTGGAAAGTGAAGGGAGAAGGAAGGAAAGAGTTTGTGTCTCTCCCTGACTGATAGATTCAACAGCCTTTGTCCCAACACGAGCTGGTGCTAGACAGCTATTCCAGGCTTCTGAAATTCTATCTCCCCAGTCTAAAGGAAAATGCAAAGTGTACTGATAACACAGCTCATACATTAATAACTTTCTTCCATTCTCTAAATTCACAACTTATTTGGGAGCATACAATAGTATGTTTCAGGTTTTTGTGTTGCTCTGTTTAAGCATTGCTGTGGAAGATATTTGGGTTTAGATCTTACAAACCTACATCCTGTTTTCTACTACAAGAAACTTCAGACATTTTGCTATTACATGACGTAATTCTAGTTTATGTGTCCCTTTATAATGTGCTTAACTTGCTTTAGGGTTGTTTATAAGACATTACGATACTTTTGTTCTTTTCCTAGTAGTTTGGGTTTAGCTCAGTCTTAGGCATCCCTGAGTTAGACATTTAGCAAGGCATGTCCAAAGCAGCTTCATCCTGACTATCTTATATATCCATTTTCGCAAAAACAGTAGTTCTATGGAAAGATCTTGTGCAGATCCTGTTTCTTCAACAGGAAAAACATAACAGTTTTTTACGTTATGCAAATAAATCCTTGCCAGGGCTTGCCATGGCTATCTGCTTCTCTTGAGCAGATTTATGTGTAGAACATCAGTCTTTGGTCTTTGTCCCTTTCTTTGTCCCTTGTTTTTCTTTTCTTTTCTTTTCTTTTCTTTTCTTTTCTTTTCTTTTCTTTTCTTTTCTTTTCTTTTCTTTTCTTTTCTTTTCTTTTCTTTTCTTTTCTTTTCTTTTCTTTTCTTTTCTTTTCTTTTCTTTTCTTTTCTTTTCTTTTCTTTTCTTTTCTTTTCTTTTCCTTTCTTTTCCTTTCTTTTCCTTTCCTTTCCCTTCCCTTCCCTTCCCTTCCCTTCCCTTCCCTTCCCTTCCCTTCCCTTCCCTTCCCTTCCCTTCCCTTCCCTTCCCTTCCCTTCCCTTCCCTTCCCTTCCCTTCCCTTCCCTTCCCTTCCCTTCCCTTCCCTTCCCTTCCCTTCCCTTCCCTTCCCTTCCCTTCCCTTCCCTTCCCTTCCCTTCCCTTCCCTTCCCTTCCCTTCCCTTCCCTTCCCTTCCCTTCCCTTCCCTTCCCTTCCCTTCCCTTCCCTTCCCTTCCCTTCCCTTCCCTTCCCTTCCCTTCCCTTCCCTTCCCTTCCCTTCCCTTCCCTTCCCTTCCCTTCCCTTCCCTTCCCTTCCCTTCCCTTCCCTTCCCTTCCCTTCCCTCACTTCAACACTCCCTCCTGTGATATTGGTCTTACTCTTTGTTTCTTTTCCTCTGTATCTTATACTTCCATTTAGCATTGTTTTCTCTTTATCTGTGTTTTTATCTTTCATCAGCGTGGGCTTCCACTGAATTGTAGATATTCTTTCAATTATAGTGTTTCCAGCCATTAAAAATAATTTTTTATTTCCTGAAAAAATTGCCACCTTTGTTTCACCTTTACATTAGTTTATGTACATTTAACCCCCTCCTTCTCCTGGGAATGCTACTCCACCATGGCATTTTACTCCTCTGAGATCAACATGACCAGATTTTTTCAGTATGATCTCAGTATGATGCATAAAGAGAAAACTAAGATCCTTCCCTTACAGCTGCACTTAATCAAATATAGCTTCCTTTTGACAATGTACAATGCTAACTTTCTTGCTTAAAATTTTTTCTTTTGAAAATTTTGAAATACATTAATAATTTATGAAATCTGTCCAATTTTCAGAAAGTTCTTGTGGATTGACTCTTCCCTTCCATAGGTTTATGTTTCTTTCATGCAAATTCTGTGATCCTGAGTCATTCTCTCTGAGAGCACTTAGAAGTGGTTAGAAGAAGGTTAGTGGTGGATGCTGACCCCCACACAATTTTGTTTGTTTAACATGGCAGTTTGTCCATGTTCAGTACAAAGCTGAGAACTCAAGCACTCAGAAAACAGGAGATGCAGAGTTAAGCTGAAAGCTCAACTTTGAGAATTTTGCCTGCTGTGAGGGGGGCTTTATTTGATTACTTTGTTTGTTTGTGCATTTATTTTTGGAGAGGGATGAGCTGTCCATTGTTTTACTTCATTATGAAAACTGAACTATTGTTGAGGAGCCCTAGAGTGTGGGATGGGCTTTTATTTAGGTTACTAAAAGAAAACAAAATTAATTAAACTATAACTCTTTCTCCTTGGTTTATGGCTTAAAAGATAGTGTGTTTTTATTGTTATGCATTCTTTAGTAATGACTACCACTTGTAGTATACTGCGAACTAGAAATTCTGCCTTTAATAGAGCAGAGATGTTCAGTTCATACCCCTCACTTATTATATCTTTTTATTCTACTGAGGTTATGATCTAAGTGCCCTGGGCATAACTCACAAACATATCATAAAAATACCTTAAAAGTGAAACAGTATAATTCAGTGTATCTTAACAGCAGGACACACATTATAATTTTGCTTCTTTTACAGCCCTAGATACTTTTGACTGTGCTAAAATCCATGTCGCTCCATGAACCCAGATCACCAGCTGGTCCAAGTCAGTCTGTACACCTGATTATTGCATTGGAAGACCCTGCAGAAATGGTGTTAGACACTAAGAAAATGTTTTCATTCTTCTTTATGGGGCCTGATAGAATAGGTAAAGTTTGATTTCTGTGGACCGTGGTGGCCTTTTGAGCTGTGGCACGGGATGTCACAGCTGCAGGGGCTGGCCCTGGCTCTGCCCACCAGTATGGCTCTGCTAAATGCACCTCTGTATTCTCTCTTTATTTTCTGAAGTCTTTAATGCTAGCCTGGCTTAGATTTTCATCTAAGTTTCAGCTAATACTGTTTTTCTGTGCAGTTCTTATGCCTTGTAGAGAAACATAGTGAAAGCAACTTCTTGGTTATGCAAAGAACTTAAGTTCATACTTGAAAACATAATTGAGCAAATTTAGCACTGAAAGGCAAACCTTGTGGCACTTAGAAGTGCCACAATCTAAATCTAAATCTAAATCTAAATCTAAATCTAAATCTAAATCTAAATCTAAATCTAAATCTAAATCTAAATCTAAATCTAAATCTAAATCTTCACATTCTAATCTAAATGTAATCTTAAAAGCAAGGAATGGCCATCTAGAGTCTATTCTCGGTTTTGTGCAATTCAAAGTTATGTATTTGTCCAGACCAATACAAGACTTAGGAAAACAATGATGTAACCTACCATGGGCTTCTTAAGCATGATTTTACCATGTAACTATAGTAGAAAGTAGCTCTCTTTATGCTGCCAATGCCAACAGAATGGAACAAAAGCAAAAGATTTGGGGTAATAGAGCAGTTGGAAGACACAGTGTATTTCAAAAAGAGATTTGTAGTAACTTCAGGTATAAGTATACAAGCGATTAGACAAATAATCCGCAATGATGATGTTAAAAATACATGTGAGTTTGAGTATAATTGCATGTAAAAGTGCAATAGTGTGATTCAGTGCAGCCAAACCCCCAAAGAGACTCAAAACTTTAAGATGTTCAATTCAGTCCCTGTACTGAAATGTCTGAAATGTCTGAAAATGTTTGAAAGTGCTTAGCTTTGTGCCATGCACTTCCATGTAGCTAGGACTGATCTTTGTATTTCTAAGGAATTTCTAAACACAACCAATGTGATTTACTCTAGGGTCTTTTAACAAGTTATCATAACTTAATGGCTGAAAGATTGGTTCCAAATTATATGATTCATGCTGCTTAGTCTTTCAATCTTCTGATATTTTAGTTTTGTTATCAAAACATTACCCATTCCATGTAGTCTCATTCCAATGATTTTTTGCATGCTTTCTCGGTTAGAGACAAAGCTAAGCTTTTGCTTTGTATTGAAATATATTTGCATTTAGAAAACACTTTCATGGCCTTCTTCTAATTTCAAGATGTTTTTATTGATATTCTCATTTTTTTTCCCATCCAAAAATTGATTTTAATCTGGAGTCCTACTTAAAAGTCAATGACACAGCCTGACTTGGGGTTTGACATTGAAAATCTATATTGTTCCTGGTGGACATGAGTTTCATGAGTTTAGAATCTGAAGATAGATTATAAAAGAGACAAAAATTCTCCCTGGGATAAAATGTGAGATAAGCTATAGTGCATCTTAATAAATTGTTCTAATTGGCACTGTTGCAATGTGGAAGGTGCTTATATCCGGGTAAAATATATATTCATGTATAGGTCTATGTGTTTAGAATAACACTGATCAAATCCCCCAAAAGTTAGATTATGAATGGCTTCAATAGTTGTCTACACTTTAGACTCAGTTTATTTGTGACATATCACTTCCTAACATTGTCTCATGATGATAGTAGAAATACTTGGATGTTCACAGAAAAAGTGATAAGCTTCAATTAACTAAAAATAAGATTTAACTTAGAGTATAGAAAAGACTGAGTAGGTGGCCTGATCTAGTGAGGTAGAGATGACAGGTTTCAGTTCCCTGGGATCCTGGAACCATATTTAGATAGGAGTAGCTGGGACAGGAAAGACAGGGTAAAAGGGAAATAGCTTAACAAGGCTTATGATGAACTTTGATCAGTTTATGGAAAATATCACCTGATGATTATGAAGGTTCCTCTCTGTTTTATATTTCTATATTTTCCCCTGAGCCCTGCACAAGACCAGCAACATTTAAATGACATTTTAAGGTATCTTGGTGATATTTAAAACTATGACATTCAAAAGCAATAAATGTTATTATTTTTCTATCTTACATGTAGTTGGTTTCAAGGAACTGATGCCATAGTTTTGCCAAAAATGTTTTGTACCAATGTCATGGTTTTGGCCATGATAGAATTAATTTTCTTCATAGAATATAATAAAATATAGAGTATAATAAAAGAGTATAATAAAAGACTGTGCTTTGGATTTTTGTTGAAAATAGTGTTGATAACACACTGATGGTTTTAGTTGTTGCAGAGCAGTGCTTACCCAGAGACAAGGACTTTTCAGCTTCTCGTGCTGTGCTGCCAGCAAGGAGGCTGGGGTGTGCAAGGAGCTGGCAGGGGACACAGCAGGACAGATGACCCCAACTAGCCAAAGGGATAACCCACACCATGTGAAGTCATGTAGAATAATAAAACCTGGGCTAAAGGAGAAAGGTGGGGGACATTCTGAGTGATGGTGTTTGTCTTCCCAAGAAACCATGATGAATCTTTTCCTGGAAGTGGCTGAAGACCTGCTTGCCAACAGGAAGTAGCAAATGGATTCCTTGTCTTGCTTTGCTTCTGTGCACAGCTTTTTTTTTTTTTTTTTTTTTTTTTTTTTTTTTCCCCTAGGAAGCCGTCTTTGTCTCAACCCAAGGGTCCTCTACTCTTACTTTTCTGATTCTCTCCTCCATCCGACATAGAAAGAGTGAATGACCAGCTGTATGGTGCTGAGCTGCCTGACAGGACATAACACACAAAAATATAGTTCCTCTGAAACAGGAGATGGCCCTGAAGATGTATTATAATTTCTTTCTAATATGTTGGAGCAGATATTAAACCTTCCTTGTCAGAGTTTAAACCACTATTGTGGTCTAGTCTTCTTAACTAAGAATGGCTTTTGCAGTCACATATTCTTGTTGGAAGCCTAACAGCCTTGGGGCATTACTTGTCTCCTATTATGTCATCAATAAAAAATACAGTTCAAAGAGAATACTAGTAAAATTCTTTTCTGAAAATTGGAATTTTAATATTATAATGTAGACAGTACATAAGGCAAGAGTTTGATCTGACAGCTGCCACCTAGATAACATAAATTACCCAGATATCATTCCATAAGTAGCAAACGTCATAAGTTGGGTTGGTCTCCTATGATAAAACAGCTTCAGTGTTGGATCTTTGAGCTTCAATTTTTATTTTATTTTTTTATTATTATTTTTTAAGAAAGCTTTCAAAGGCAGGACACTAGCAAGATTAGGACTGAATATCTCCAAGACCCCTATGGCTTATTGTGAAAACAATTTCATTGTTAGGAAGAAACATTAATTTCTTCCTCCCAGTATCAGTACATTAACAAGAAAAAGAAACATCTGGCTAATAACATCTGTAGTCAATTTAAAGAATGGAGAATCCAGGTTCCTGCATTCACTTCCTGAGTCAAGTTGCTGCCTAGTCATTCCAGAATGATTTTTACAATTTGCTCATTTTATAAAATACAGATAATTTTAAGTTCTTCCTTTAATGAGCATTTTAAGATTGAATCAAATTATGCTTCAGGAGTGATTTGCAATATTCAAGTGAGAGTTAAACTATGAAAATTCATAGTGTGTTTAAGCAAAAGGTGATAAATAGATAATGTGTTAAAAGTAGCATCCTGCTAATATTTTATTGTTATTATTTGTATTGATATTTTGAAAATATTATTTAAAATATTTATGGAACACAGGAAATGCCATTCTCAAGACAAAAATAAATAAAGAAGACAATGAAACATTAGAATGAATGACAGAATCATGATGACAAATGAGGAAAAATACAAGTAGTTACAGAAAAACATCCTTTATGAGCTAACAAGACTGAGTCAGTGTAGTACATATAAATGTGGTGTAACAGTGATTTTGATGAGTCTTTATCACAAGTCTGTGATACAAAGTATAAAATAAAATAAGAAAGGACATCAGGCCAAAGATAAGTCAGTTTACATTATACTATTAATGAAGAATAAGGAACAGCATGGAAACAGACAAATCTTGCATGATAGGAAAATGATAACTTTGGGATCATCTTTAATAACCTAAAAGATTTATCACTCCCTTTGCCTGGTGGAGCTGTAGGCAATTTTTCTGTTGTCTGTCTGGTACCTTGAGTTATACAAACAAAAGACAGCAGATATACAGCAAATACAGAACAAAGGAAGAGATAATATCTTACAGATGAACATTATGACCATGTTAGTTCAAATTTGCCAGTCCTCACATTTGTGGCAAACTTCTACTTGAAGCTTGATTAGACTTGTCTAAAATAGGCACATGAATTTTCAAACATTGACAATAGCTCCTTTAGTAGAAGCTCAGCATCCATTAACACATTTTTCTGATGAGTAATGATAAAAGTATTCCCTGTTGTTATGGTACAAGGCAGTTTGAATTTTCATCAGTGTTCCTGTTTCAGCAGTGATTTCCAATGATAGCTGGGACATCTACATGCAGCTATGGTGCAGGATAATACATGTATTTACTCAGAACATGAGTAACATTTCTTCCTAATTTATTCTGCCATGTCATGCCATGTCAGCCAGTACAGGCCCGACATTTCACCATCAGTTTATTCATCAGACGAAGATTCAGGATTCAGATTTTTTTCCTTTTTTTTCCTTTCTTTTTTTTTTTTAAACAGGGTTTCCAAAATCATGCCTTGTGGAAGCTTTGGCCAGCCAAAAGTTTGACAGACATCACCAGACCATAGAATCATAGAATGGTTTGTGTTGGAAGAGATCTTAAAGATCATCTCATTCCATGGGCAGGGACACCTTCCACCAGACCAGGTTGTTCAAAGCCCCATCCAACCTGGCCTTGAACACTTCAAGGGATGAGGCAGCCACAGCTTCTCTGGGCAACCTGATCCAGTTCCGCTTATAGTATAATATATATAATATATATACACACTATATATTATATATATGTGTGTATATATATATATACACACACTATATATATTCCCCCTATAGTATAATATATATAGTGTATATATATATATATGTTCTTCCTAATATCTAATCTAAATCTACCCTCTTATAGTTTAAAACAGTTACTTATTGTCCCATCACTACAATCACTGACAAAAAGTACTTCCCCAGGTTTTCTGTATGCACCCTTTAGGTACTGGACAACCTTGCTGGAGCCTTCTCTCCTCTAGGCTAAACAAAACCCCAACTCTTTCAGCTTGTATTCATAAGAGAGGTGCTCCAGCCCACTAATCATCTTTGTGGCCCTTCTCCAGACCTGCTCCAACAGGTCAACATCTCTGTCGTCAGAACTCAACACAGCACTCCAAGACTCCAGGTCCAGAACAGGTGTTTGATTGCACCAATTAGGTCACCTTGCTTAACCATTAATTTCAAAGAGGTGTGCTCACCTATGGACCCTGTTTTCACAGGTTCAGTCATGTCCTGTCAGGGCTGTTGTTTTTTGTTATTGTTGTTTGTTTTTTCTTTGCTTGTTTGTATTGTTGTTTGTTTGTTTGTTTTGCCTTGGAGCCTGTTATGACATCTGTGGAACATATGTATGCATTTACAATGTCCATAGATATCCAGTCTCCAGATGCTCAAAATTAGTCCTCAAAATCCAGTCCTCAAAATCCATTTTTGAGGTACAATCACAGATAGGATCAAAGAAAAGATTGGAATGTATAAAGTACTGAATTATCCTGCCTCCACAGCAGTCTCCACACATCACTATGCACTTGGAAGGCACCACATCTTAGCATAAAATAGCAGGGTGCCAAAACCCTGGTCTAAACATCCAGAGGTCTAGTCAGCACAATGCTGAGTAAACAGGGTAATATGTGATCGGAGGATCATCACTAGTATCTATCAATTGGCATAAATATCCGTGGAGACAAAAGGCTTCTGCAAAAGAAGGCTACAAGATGGATTGGTGTGTCCTGTCACAAGACAAGATCCCCATCTCCCCAAACTTGTACAGTACTAAGCTCCTTTTCCTGTCTCTGAGTTGGGAAGTTCTTCAATTACTTAAAAACTGTGTTAGAGAGAAGGTGAAACTGGACAGACTTCCCAGGGAGTTTGTGAAAACTATGTCAGTGGAGAACTTCAAAATATGACTGGACAAGACCCTGAACAACCTGACCTGGCTGTGATGCTAGTTATGCAGTGATCCAGAGGGAGAAGGAGCCGATATCCAGAAGTGGCCATAGATCTCTGTCCCACTGTAAGGCCAACACACCTTTTGAATATTGGAAACCAGCTACTCTCATTGCTGACTCTGTGTTCAACTCTGATGGTCCTACAAATGCAGTACAGGACAGACTTTGTGTCACATTACCTACCTCCTTACAGAGATCTGTCACCAGTCTTACCACTCAACCCAAGTGGCAGAGAAGCATGAAGTTGTGCAGAAATCCAGTGAAAGAACAGAAAACCACACTGAACCACTATTTTTGTCTCCCACTGGAGACGAATCTGATCTGTTCTGCTGAATTCCTTTTTGACAGGAACTCAAACTGAGCTGGAACAATTCTGGTCCTAGCTAAACAGAGAAACATCTGGTTCCAGTCCCTGTCTGCAGGGCTAAAGAGACCTAAAGACTTCCAGAACAGTTAGAAAAAAGAGACTATTAAAGGAATCTTTTCTGATATGCTTCCTTGGTAATCCAGACATGGATGAAGAGAGGTGTGTGGGGATCACTACCAAAACAACTTTGTGCTGCTTTTTGAAAACCTCTCTTTGCACTGCTTACATACTATGATTTATGTTTTCACAGATAGCATAGAGGTGCTCATATTTGACGTATCCTTTCATTCATATCCACCCCTCCCTCCCTTTGCACTGTGGCCCCTTTTTCTAAAACTGCTCGTAGAATCATTTCCTTTATTCCAAGATAAAATGATTTATAATCAATTAATAAGCATTGCTGAAGCTTTTGTTTGCCTGAAGTATCATTTCCTATTCATTTTGTGCATCTGAACTATTCAGCATTGCCTTTTGGTTCTTTCTTGAGAAGCCATGCTTATCAGCCAAGAAGAATCCAACAGCAAAGCATGTGCATTTATAAAAAGACTATCACTTTTGTGCTAACTTTGATTGCCAGTTTCTACACTTAAAATGAAAATGAAGCTGGTGGTAAAGCCACACTGCTAGATATCTGAATTCATTACACTGAATTATGTGAATTTCCTTTCTTTCCTTCAATTCCCTCAAGTGGCATAGATTAATTTATAGAGTGTATGTGTTTTTAACATCTGCAAAGTTCTCATGTGGATTGATGTACTGAGAATAAAACTTAAAGCAGCTATTAAGAGGGTAGTGCAAACATTATTCCCCTTAATGATTTTTGCACACCTGTATTTTTGAATGTCATTTTGGTAAGTGGGAGTGGAATAGGGGTAATTAGAGAAGTTGCTTTACTGACACAGTAGGAGATGTATAATTGCACAGGCCACAAAGCATAAAAAGCCATGTTGAATGTGAGGGTTGATTTTCCAAAGAGATTTGTGTGGAGCCATTTTGAATCCACAAAATTTGCCCTCCACAATAAACGACTCAGAATACTTGTTCCTCTGAGCACCTGATTTACATTAGCAATCGCTTACTTAGAGGCACAAGCACTGTGATTTTTGTCCAAAATATGTTTTTGTACACAGATTTTCCTCATTAAAATGGGAGTTACTTGTTTTGAAATTTTTGTCCTGAAATGCCAATAACCAAAATCCCGTGTTTTTGAAAACATATTTAATACACCCCTCTCTTGTCACTCAATTGTTTCTTGGTGTCTTTAAACAAAATGGGAGCGAGGTAATAGTTTATTTCTTTCACCCTTTGATCACCTGTCAAAATGACAGCAGCACCAATGTGTTTAATGATTTCTGGCTATCACTGACTTAACCAGAAGCAAACACCATGTTCTGTAGATCACATTGTGATTTAACTTCTCATTCCTTAAATTCCCCAATCTCTTTTTCACATGTTTAAAATTAGGGAGAATGAGCTTGTTCTCCATAGAAGATATTTCCGTGGAGTTCAAAGAGAAGCCTTTAAAAAATTGGTAGTGAATCACAGAACAATTCCGTTCAGAAAGGACCTCTGGAGGTCAGCTTGTCCCATCTCCTTCTCAAAGCAGGGCTAACATCAAAGCTAGGTCAGGTTGCTCAGGACACTGTCCAGTCAAGTTTTGAAAATTTCCAAAGACATCACAGCCTCTCTGGGCAGCTTGTCCCTGTGCTTAACAACTATTGTTATGGAAAGCTTTTTTTTTCTTCTATCCAGGCAACATTTTCCTTGCCAAAATGTGCAGCTCTTGCCTCTTGCCTATTACTGTTTGCCCCTGAGAAATGTTTGACTTCATCTTCTCCATAAACATTCATTAGGTAGTTGAAGACAGTAATAAGATCCAGCCTTTGTCCTGTCTTCCCTAGACCAAACAAATCCTCAGCCTCCCCTTAAACAGTATGTGCTCCAGCCCCCAGTCTTCTTAGAGACCTTCTACTTTCAGCTTATGGATATTTCTTGTACTTAGAGGTCCAAAACTGGACTCATTTCTTCTTGCAAGTACTGAACAGAGGAGAACAATGATCCCCTCTGATCTTCTGGCCCCACACTTGCTAATACAACCCAGGATGAGGTCAGACTCCACAGCCTCAAGGGCCCACCGCCAACTTACATTCAACCTATTGCTCAACAAGACCAGACGATCTTTCTCTGCAGAGCTGCTGCCTAACCATGCAGCCTCCAGCATGGAGTGTTGCCTGGGTTTATTCCATCACAGGAATTGTACTTGGCTTTGCTGAAGCTAATTTTCTCATCACCTGCTGCCCCAGTGTATCGCCAACTCTTTCGCATCTTGAGGTCATCCACAATCTCGATGTGTGTCACCCAAGGCATTGACAAAGGTGTTGAGCAATATCAGCACCAGTATCAAATCACTTGCTTGTCACTGCATATTGAGCTCTACTCTTGGCAAAGATATTCCTGCCCTACTTTTTCAGGTGAAACCTTTTTCTCCCAAGCAGTCTTTGTTTCTTGAAGAGAGTCAGTTGGAAAGACAAACCGAAGTTTTGATGCCTGTGACACCATCAGTGCCTTCAGGAGCTGATCTATTGGTTGCCTTCTCTTCTGCCCAAGTATTTTGCTTTGACTGACATGGTTGCTTGGGTTCTTGTCCCTGCCCCCTTCACTCCTCTAGAGATCTGTAGTTAACCAGAGTGTCTCCCCAGCAGTATTCCTTGGCTCCTAGTCCCTTAGATCCTGTATATTTGATCTGATTAAAAGGGCAGCAAAAGATACATAATTGGTAATTCTCTCATTAACAAAAGAATTTTTAACATACTTAGATATGATCTTAAGAGAAACCAGTTGGTATAATATTTGCTTCTACCTATGCAGTGCAATAACTTGCAATGCATATTATTTTATTAAGGCTCAAACCTCTTTTCTTTTAGTTCCGACTACTGTATATTTTACCCATAGTTCAATAACATTAGCAGTACCTTAAATAAGTAATTAGATAGAAGAATGTTTCATTATAACTATAAAATGAGACAAGTTCCCTTTCAGGATTAGAAGTCTCTTGTGAAAAAGAAATCACTGGGTTGTAGGGTAGAGTCCTTTGTTCAAAGCCAGACAAGCACAGACTGCTCTGCTAGGCACAGCACTGGGAGTGTATTGAAAGGACCAGACCTGCCTTGGCAAAAGAAATGGACCTTTGCTGATATGAGCATTTCTCTTTGCTACGGTGGAATTATTTGTGCATAGATTTCACTCTCAGATACATTCCACCTCTACATTGCCACAGTCACAAAGTGGGCTAAAGTATTTTGACAAAAATACTTTAGTTTGCATATCACTAAATTAGCCTAGGCCTGCAAATCTTTCTTATGGTTCTGCTTTTCCCAAAAGAGAGCAAAAACTGTCAGTGAAGTTTGCTGAGAAGCACATAGGCCATGGCATCTAAGGAGAGCTTGTCACTGAATATCCTTCACACAATGCTGGGCACCCATGGACCCTGTCCTGCACGCAGCCACATGGTGTGTGGTGGTCGGCCAGTGGGGTGATCCCACTGGCTGTGAGATGGGGTATGCTGTGCAGCATGAACAACAGGACTGGGACTGGGACAACCCATACAGCA